>NC_142709.1:65391857-65702691 GCF_055471065.1 Atractosteus spatula | reverse complement strand
CAGTTTCCTCATTGCCCAGGTGCTCAGTTTGGAGCTGAAAAGCTGCAACTTCCATTTCTTGATGGTTAGACAGACTGCTCATATTCATAGACTTTTATATTCTTTCTACCATTCTCCTCCTCCATGCTTGTCAATGACTGTATCTGTGAGTCAGAAAGCTCCTTTCATGGTTGAGTCTTAACTTGAAGTTCTGCTCCTGTGTGGGTTAATATTAGTTTGCATGTGAACCATCGTTACTTGATTTTGAAGTACAGAATAATACAATAAACAATAAAATCGTGGCAACGACGCAATTGTGGTAGATTAAGTAAAAGAATGCAAGAAAGGAGGCTAATTAAACAAGCCTCCCTTCTAGACACACTTTATACACTAGCCAACCAATCTCAACAAATGAATGTGACTAAGTAGTATTTAAAGCCTTTTTGTTCTCCTAACATCTACCAACTGGGGCAAAGGCAGTGGCAATTTATCTTCACAGTATGCTAAGATTATAATTGGCAAAAGAGGTCTAGTTAGACAAGGGTTCATGACAGTGAGGATTAATGATGCTCTAAGCAAACCTCAGAGCGGTTTGTCTTCACACACATACAGTATGCTATTGTATTTTATTTTTATTCACATCTTAAAAACCGTTTGGATTATTAAACCTTTCAATTTGTTTTACCCCTGATTTTTTTCATGTTTACAGGATTTCCAGTGACAGCAAGACTTCAGCTGTTAGTCCAGAGTTCTATCAAAATTACTGATAGCGTACAAGAAGTCTTCCTACAGGAGGTAGGTTCACAGTATTCAGATGTCCTCTTTGTTTCTCACTTTGTTGTTGTACAGTCCTGCTTAAGAAGAACATAAGGAAGCTTACAAACAAAAAGAGCACATTCAGCACATCTGGATCATTTTGTTTTTAAGAGACGATTGATCTCATGATCTTCTCGAGCAATTTTCTGAAAGACGTGTTCCAACAGAAAGGCTGGGCAGTTTATCATCCACACTCCCACAACCCTTTGTGAAAAGAGGTGCCCTATTTTTAAACACTTTTTTGTAGTTTCCAAATCTGCATTCTTATTCTGACCATTTTAATACTTCTACAAAAAAGCATTAGGTTTGTTTACCATTATTTTGATCATGTTGTCAGATCTGTCACAAGCAGAGCATAAGCAAATTAAAGCTAGGTAATAAATTTGCCCGCAAAATAGGATAGGAATATTGAGTGGAGTCATGTGTCTTTTCTGTGAGAAATATGGTGGATGAGAAAGATTAGGCAGTACTTTAAAAAGAGAAGTAATGATAAAATTTACAATACCTCAAAATACACAAAAAACGTCAAATAGAAGGTCCAGAGATAAAAAGATCAATCAAATCTTTATATACTTACTACATATGGGAATTTAAAATTGCCTACAAATATGAAAAATTCTACTTCTTTTCCTAAAATCCTTTTAGTGTCAAATGTGAAACAACATCAAAACATCTTGTCCCTATTTGTCTCAAAGAATGGGTTCCCTAACACTTTTCTCAAGAGATTGCAGTATGTCCAGAACTCAGCAGCTAGACTAGACCTTGGCAGTATATCACTCCTAAACGTAACTCTACATTGGTTGCCAGTAAACTCACATATTCAATTTAAGATCTTGTTACTGACTTTCAAGGCTCTAAATAATTTTGCTCTATCATAAATCCCTGAACTCCACCATATTTATACTCCCTCCCATAGTCTTCGTTCAGTTGAGGCTGGTCCTTTGCTCACTTTACCAGGACTAAATCACAGACGTTTGGCGACAGTGCCTTCTCTGTCAATGCTTCAGTGTTATGGAATGACTCAGATTCTTTTAATTCAAATGATTTGACTCTTTTCAATTTCAAACTCTTAAGTTAACTTTATACCAGGCCCTGTGTCTGATTGCCCCAACTCCATGTATAAACCTGTGTTCTCCTGTTAATTTTTTCTTTTACTTTTTATTGTACTTTTTTTCTTTATCACTATTTACAGCTTCCTTGGGTTTAGAAAGGTGCTTTATGAATTAAAAGCAACTTTTAAGGTCATAATTATCCTGAACTAGCTTCTATTATTACTTCATTTTAAAATGCTTCTTTCACACATTTCTAGCTTTTAATGTCATTGCCTGGACTGGATTATTTTTATTTAGCTTTTAACAAAAAAAGGTAATAGCTAGGTTATTCACATTTTATATTATAAAAATGTTATGTTAATAATGAATAGAATGAATAGAATGTTATATAAAAATGACAGTTATGTCACAAAACAAACAATTGTTTCCACATAAAAACAGAATATTTCCATTTCCAATAAGCACACCTTTTAAGTTGAATACATTGATTTAAATTAAAACAACTTCATGAAAATCCACTAACATATGTCATTTAAATTTTTTGCAGTTTAACACGATCATTCAGAAATACGTGGAGGGTATGAAGTTTAGCATAACTGTCAAAGGAATAAGAAGAAAGAATAATTAAGATCACAACGTAAAACATTCTAAAGGAGGAAATGCAAGGTATTTCAGCCAATTATAATGTGCATAAAGTAATATGGTAAGCTAAAGCATATAATATTTATCTCTTTATCTCTTATCTCTTAAAAATCTGGTTTCAGAATTTTTATGTTGCTGCTGATGGACGGAATAATTAAATATTTTTATTTAAAATTTTCATGCATAATGGACAACTTAGTATAGTTCAATATAGTCTGTCTGTCTGGTTTTGATTTTCTGGTGTAGTATTTCATGTTCCTGCACAAACCCTTATCATTATTGATAATGCACACCTGGCCCATACAGTATACTGTATGTCACATATTGTGTTTGTTCGAAACAATGTCACTCTTGCATTTTTCTAATTCAACATTATAATTCTAGATGAAAACAGCTATTCAAAGATAGGAGGAGGTACCTGTCAAGTTGGCTTTCTGCATAAGTATTGTTTGTTCTCATTGTCACAGTCATTCTTCTCCACACAACCTATAATTCTGCTTTTTTTCTGTCCTGTTTCTGAAACACAGATTGTTCAGAACAGCTTGCAAAGTGTGCTTGAACATCACAGCCAACTTATTTTTTCTAATGTGAATATTTGTTTTAGTTGTGAAATCCTCATAACATGTAAATAAAGGTTAAATATCTATTTTAAAATGGATTTATGCATTTATGTTTTAACTGCATGGATTGTTAGGTTTAGGTATGTATTTAGGTTGTATTTTTCCTTGATTTGTCATCTATTCCCACACTAGTGATGTAAATTAGCCTTTAGATAAGATATGTTTAGGATCACGGCATATTATTTCACTTAGAGTTAATTCTTAATTTCCAATAATCTTTTTGTTCCCTTTACCAAGCAGCTAGATGCCTCTGTTGAATTGCAGAGGAATGTGGTATTAGGCTTCTCTGATAAGAGACACTATGAAGCTGTTTCCAATCTGAACCGTCTAATGATATACAGTATAAGACAGATGGGCTCCATTGAGTCTGTAGTTTCCTGCCAAGACCATGGGTCCAAGGTCACTGTTCATCACCCAATGGAAGATCCAATACTGGGGGATCTGCAGAGTAGGTGCCAGGACTATACTCGATAGCATCTCAACAACTTACCAACTGTGATATCACACCTTAAAAACTGGCACCCAATTCATTCTACGTTGCTTAACTCACTGGCTCCTCATCTCTCTCCAACTAAACTGGCAAGACAATGAGTAAAGTACAGAATTCTGCCCCAAATATTCTTCCTGAAACAGAAGAAATCTTGTGTCTGTGAACCCACTGTTATTTTCTCCTGATCAAAGAAATAAGACATTTGAACTCTTTTATGTCAACATCCTGAATGTCCGAGCATATTCAGCACCAATCAATAGCAGGGACGCACTGAGTTCTCAGTTCCTCAAAACCTGTCTACCTTGCAGCTAGACCCAAGAAGGCTGCTGTGTACAGACTATTATTTCTCATTATATGAGACTGATAAAACCTGGCAGGTTGGCCATATCATATGTTATAGTTGATGTGTTTTAACTCTGAAGTTATTAACTCTTTGTAATCTGTGGGTGAACAATCAGACGGCTGTATCACAGCAGGTTGTGTCACAGATGTATTATATTACGTTAGCTGTTCTTATGCATGTATCTGGTTTAAAGCAATAAATTGTTTTTTTTATATTTAAAATCTGTTTGTGAGACTGTAAATTATTGTGTTTGATTCCTAAAAGTCTTCAAGTACTCCTGCAATTTGCTGTTACAACTTCTGATTGCTACAGTAAATTAAAACCCTCACATTAATACACGTTTTTGCAATGCATCTAATGCCACGCTCTGTATTTGTACTATATCAATGTCAGACCTGTCCAAACTAATAAATAAACCAACGCAACAAATAACATTCTGTATTGTCCTTGGTCTAAATCTGCTTTCCCTGCCTGTCATAGCCTCTTTTCTTCAGATGTGTGATATAAATATTCAAACTCTACTGAACAAGGAAGAACACAAATTAAATACCTTTATTCCACCATTAAAGTAGTATTTTAGAAAATGTGTCATTATCCACATGCTGAATCCCCAAGCTACTGTTAATTACTCATAGTATTGAAGAACAACATTTGGTTTCTATTTCTACAGAGCTCTTGACCAACAAAAGACGAATCAGTTACAGACATCTCTGGTATAAAGGACCAGATTGCAAGTCTTCAAAAATAGAGAAATTTAAAGGGGAGATATTCAAACATAAACTTTACCTAATTTAAACCTTGGAACATTTTAGTTTATTGTACAGTATTATCCATTTCATGCCCACAAAACTCCATAATCTCCATATCTCCGTAATTCCACACAGCCAATCTCAGTGCAGAATATTGCCACCTAGTGACGGATTAGAGACAGCCCTGCTGGTGCATCAACACAGAATTCTTGCTGCATCCCTGGGAATAATATGCATCACTGACATCAGTGCTGGCAAGTATATATGTTTACATGGATCAGAAAGCTACACCTTTTTTACTTTTTCTGAGATTGAGTGTGACATTTCAGAATTGTTTTGAAGCATACATATACTGTACAATGACCGAATCCATTCTTGACTGCAGGTATGACATTTTGGGGTTTTTTTGCTGCAGATTCTCTCTTTAAGTTATAGAGTGGCATAAGTAACCCGATGATGGAATGCAAGTATTGTGTGAATAGGACCCAGAATATAAATAAACGCTCACTTCCAGAAAGGCATGTTTGAACAAATACTGCCCAGTAGGTCTGTATAAACATGTATGAAATTATGTTTGACATACTGTACAGTAAACTGGTTACCAATTTAAAAATATAAATTTTTAAAAAGTATAAATGTATGCAGTGAAATACAAAACTGACAAAAGGTTATCTTAGACCAAAAAGGTGTTTATTATGGAGCTGTAGCTCTCTGTACATGTGGAATCACCCAGCTGGTGCCATCAGATTTCAATATACAGCAGATAGCTACATATCAGTACTGCCTAATATACAAAGTAGGCAAATATGAATGATTATCACATGTTCAATGCAAATTATTCATTTCAAATTCTTTGGGACAAAATAGTTGACTCATCATATATCTCTTAATCTTGGATCATTCTTTCATCTTGTCTATGTCCAGAGATGAAGACTGTTCCTAAAGTGTATTATTGTTATTAATAAATGTATTTATTTCTAACTACATGTTAGAAAGAATTTAAGCATGTTAATAATAGCACAATCATCTGTAGAGGCAAAGTGCTGATTTCACATACATTTAAATTGGCATATGATCTCATCTCCCCAGAATGTTAAAAGAAATCCTCAGTTCCTGAAATGCAAGTTTAAAAAATATTGTTCTCTAGGTCTGTATAAACGTCTTGCAATTGAAATCACGATTGAAATATAACGGTTATTGAAAAACAAAAGACCATCACTGACATAGCAGTGTTGTGGGAAATTCTTCATTAGAGGAGGAGGACACAGTCTTGTGCCAATTCAGTTTTATTTAGCTCAATAAGGACAGCAATACATGCTGGGTCTGCCTCTCAGAACAGACAGCCTGAAAGGGTTTCCAGTATTTCTTATTATTAGGTTTTGTTTCACAGTTTTATGGTTTGTCATGGCTATTTGTCCTGTCCTTTGATATGGGCAGCAGCATGCGTTGATCTGCTTTGTCCTGTTCAAAGTCCTGTCCTTTGATATGCATCAGACATTGATCTGCTATATCCTGTTTATGGTATGTTTGTGGGTGCTGGTCCTGTTTGTTGTTATGTATTGTAATTTGCTGGAGGTGCTACAGTATAGCAAGTCAGCTTTGTTTTATCTTAGTATAACTTTGGGTGAAGGCTAAATGAACAGATCCCAGCAATATCTTCCACAATGTGGTTAAGTAGAAATACTGCAATGCTGGGTATATGCAATATTTACATGTACCACTTCATCAGGCGAGGCTGGTAACTCCCCATTCTGGTTACACCCACTAACCTGGAGGTGTCAGTGAAACACACACCCTTCAGCCAGTTCAGATACATTCTTAGACCAAGGTTTCCAAGGTGATGATGTCTTCCAGAAGGGATGCTGTTACATTTTTTTATTTCATTTTATTTGTTTTTGAGCTTGGTTTGTTTTCTGGACAAAAAATAGGTAAGGTGTGATAGTAAGATTTTTATAACTGAAAGGGATGACACCTGTTAGTACAGATAATGACGCATAAAATGCATATTGTTATGACAGGTTGGATATGTGTGAAACTGTCAGAAACAACTGCTCATTATTACTGATTTTTGCCTGTTCATTCTCAGCTCAAATGAATTATCCAAATGCTGAGGAATAAAATAAGATTGAAATATATACAATATATACTGTATCAAGTCCTAATTTTGTGTTCTGTATTATGTTGAAGACATTTGATAATAACAATATATAACACATTCAGGTAATGATTTGTAGAAATTCTTTTTTAAAGCTGTTTTAAAATATTTAAGTTGAAAAATGGTAGTTTAGTAAATGTATCTTTTTTAAACTTTTTTATTTAACGATGAAGGGATTTACACATACAACATATACAAAGTAAAATAATTTACTGCTTCCATCTTTGATTTTTCAGTTCTATTATGTTTAAATATAATTAACTACATACATTATGCCAGCATGAATGGGAGGTTACTGTACATTTAAAAATATGATCAGCAAAAAAACAACAAATAACCAACAATCTAGACAAAACACTGCTTCATCCTCTTTCACAGACAAAATCAAGTCTCAGTGCCACAAACCAAGGCCAGTATTTGCTAAACCGTTTCACTTGTAACCTAAGAGAAAAGGTGATCTTTTCCATTATATAAATCGCCTTCACAACATTGATCCACTGCTCTGCTGTTGAGGTTTTTCAGTAAACCATTTTCTCCTTTTCTTACTAGCAGCTAAAAGAATTACTAGTATATATCTATCCTTTAGTTTCATGTAGTCAAAAGTAAATGTACCCAAATACATAACAGAGAGTTCAAATACTATTTCTAGGTTTGCTACATTACTTAGCACAAAAGGTATGAATTTCCAATATTTTTATATTGACCAGAATATGTGCGAATGAGCTGCTATTGTTCTCCACAGAACCTCCAGCATTGTGAACTAATTCCTTTTTGTTTTACTTGAATTTTAGGACTGATAAAAAAACAAGTCAAATTATTCTAACAGAAATGTCTCCAAACTTGTGAACTGGTGGAGCTTTCTTGAAATCTGCATATGTTGTTCCAGTGTTCTGCAGAAATTGTTTTATTGTTTTGTTTTTCCATATTTATTTTTAGATATTCTGTTGAATCTCTTTTCATCTTCAATGTTATTATTCAGTTTTGATATTATTTTCTTCTGGTTGCTTTGCTGGTATAAAGCTATACAATTGTCAGGCAATTTATTACCTTCCTCTGTATTTGGTTGTTTTACCCAGCTATTTACAGTACATAGTGCCTAATTTGGAGGTATCTGTAGAAGTCTTTTTTTCCATGTTATATTGTTGTGATAAATCTTCAAAGTTTTTCAGGTGTTTCTGTTTCATTATGGTACATATTGTATGGTAGTGATCCCTCTTATAGTCCAGAGTTTCAATCGTGTATCAGTTCAATCATATTATTTTGGTTTCAACATTTTATAATACACGCAGGAGTACCATCTGTGGGGGAATTGAAGTCTGAACACATATGAAAGAAAAAGGCAACAAGAAAAGTTCGTTCGAACAGAGTTGAAGGCAGACGGTAGAATGCACAGTAGGTGGTGTATGCTGTCCGGGCAGAAGAGTAGGTTGCATGGGTAGATGGAGATAAAGCTGCAGACATGTAGTAACAAGCTCATTAAAGCTGGGAGGAGAGAGTTGATTCTAGACGAACAAAAGATTGTGGAACTCTGGAACTTGAAGAGGTCACTTTAATGAACGGAAAGATCAGCAATATGCATGTAATAGTCCAATTCCTGGTGCCTGAGAGGATAGACAGGACAGATGATATCTCTGAAAATAGAGAAAGCCAATTAAATTGACGTCTTTACCTTTGAGATTCTGGTGGTCCAAATGAGGAGCGAGAGTATGACGATGACTTGTAGCTGAAGCCTGAGAGCATGAGGCAGTACAGTAGCTGTGCTGAAGGTGAAATCTGACACAGGGGCTGATAGAGGGAGACTGGAGACTGAAGCAGGAGAGGAAGTTTAATGGAAGGAGCTTTCAAGCTTAAGCAGACGGGAATGAATGTCAGTTACAGAACGAGAAAGGGGTTTGAGGATTTGAGAAACCTGCTGAGACATTTGATGAAAATGCTAACAACTAGACAGTTTGGTATATTCAGGACCCCAGGATTCCCCCCATGCAGCCCCATCCTGTTTTTGTCCCATAGTATTCTGCCCTTGCACTTTAGTTTTTCTTTTCTGTCCTCTTACCTACTGCCCTTCCAGCTTCCCTTTGGGGCGGCTTTCTCTTCTTGAACAGAGCTCTTATCTTCCTCACTCTTTTCTCCTGGGCTTTCTGGGTAACTTTTCTTTCTTTTTTCAGTCTCCTTCCTGCCTCTCAAGGAGCCTTCTGTGTGCTCTGTATGGAGAGCCTTTCTCTGTTAGCCTGGTCTGGAGGATTCCGACTGGGACTGCACCTTGCAGCTGTGCTGACCCAGGCCTCTGAGAGCTGCAAGGGAATTTAGGACACATGCTTTGCCTGCTATCCACCGCAGATGTCTCCCCCACTTGGTCCAGAGGATGCCTGGATATCCGATTCTGTTTGAACCCTGGTGCCTGTCAGAGAGTGGAACCTGGGAGACCAAGCTGACAGCCCATAAGGGCATGCACCTTGAATCACCAGTTCCTGGGCACTCTGGCTGGACCACTGTGTGGGGGTTGCCAGCCTCATTGACTTTGGTGTTAAGCATCCGGGGCATGGCACAGCTGTGCTCTGAGGGGACTGCTTTGTCCTTTTCCTGACCAGTGTATCAGCCAGTGAGCTTACTGGCCTGCACCCCTGGCTACTTGGAGGGCTTCCAGATCTGTGTGGCCCTCTTTCGTTCTAGGAGCTCAGTGGCTGGTTCTGTCCCATTGCCAGGGGTCCCAGATTCAAGTTGGCAGGCTGGGATGAGCAGTCTAACTTGGGGCTGGCACTTTGCCATGCCAGCCTCTCTCTGTGCTGCAGAGAGCTGGCATCTCAAAGACCGTTGAGCTTCACTTGGTTTCTTTTCTTGCTGTCGAGCTGGAGCCTCCCTTGCTCCGCGGGCGAGTTCTGTTTTACTTTTTTCCATTTTCTGTTCCATTACTGTCTGGGATGAGCTGATTAAGCCCCGCCGGCCAGTAATCAAGTTTTGTATTCTCACTTTTCCGTTTCCAGTTCCCCTTCACTTTCCCTCTGTCCTAGAGTAATCGAGGCCTCAATAAGTCACGTCTCCTATATATTGAATATTGAAACATGAGACTTGCTGATGGGTTCAACCAATAATGATGCTCACATTGAGCTCTATGACCCACAAGTAACACACCTGAGCCTGGATCTTATCACTAGCTCACTGTGACTCGGATACCCCAAGTGACAGCTCACAATTGGCAGAAAGTCATCTCAGGAATCATTGCGATTAGCCACCCAGCACTCGCTCAGCTCTCAATGGAACAGCAGCTCCTGTGACTGGCTGGTTGCCTGCAGCCATGCAGTCAGATCATTGCACTGATCTGCCAGTTGTCTCTGATGGGTGGCTTGTTTGTCCTATGTTCATTCCCTCTGGACAGATGTTGTAAAGGACACATGAAGAAATAATTTCCAATCCCAGATTGATTATAAAAAGTAAACCATAAAACAAAAATTAAAAATTTCATTCAGATTAAGAGTATCAGTGGAGCGCACCTGCAAAACAACATTTCACTGTCTTGAAAAGGAACTAGAAGAAAGCTTTGCCTGTCTTAATGGCTTCCTCAAAAGGTTTTTTTTCAGGAGGTCCCGATGAAATTAAATTCAATTCAGGTTGAACCAGTGTATTTCATTTGTTGTGTGAAATAAATACAGTACAGTATTTGTTCCAGCAAACAAAAGGAAGCCTTCATATAATTCCATTCATCCATTGCTAATACTTTCCAGACTGTTACGTCCCACGTCCCAGTCCCAGTCCTAGGAACTGAGACTCTAGTTCCCTTTTCCTTGTGTGTTATTGTGTCCTGTATTTGACACACTTATTCCCATTAAAATAAATCCCTTTTGCACCAAACTTGTTGTCCCGCTTCCTAAATCCCTCACCAGAAACCCACCTGCATCCAAAACCGTCCTAAATGTTACACCCTTTTACCCCTAGACACTTGGGGTCGTAACACAGACATTTATTATTTTCTGCATGGTGATATGTTTTTTTAATTAATAATTGTTCATTTGTGTGGTACAATACTCCCACATTGTTCGAGCTTCTGCCTCATTAATATAATTAGGCACAAGCATTGCTTGTAGTTTATTCTTAGTTTTATTCTTATTGTTTCTTATCGTTTATTCTTGTAGTTTATTATTTTCCTTTCAGCATGGAATAAACCTTTACCTCTTCCTTTGGAATAAAACTAGTGCTCCCCCCTTGCACAGTCTTACCAGCTTATTCATTTCACTGGATATGTCTAAAAGGTCAAGATGTTTGGCAGCCAAACAAGATTTTTTGTTAGTAAGCAAAGCAATTTCTTCCATCTTCCTTGGCATGAGATCTATGGAAAGGTTTTGAACATGGGAAAGCCTTGGAATAATCATCTCACACTGTAACCATGATTTGGGAATCAAGCTCTTTGTCCACTACTCCCAGACTGTGACAAAACCTCTGGAGATTGTTGATTTGGAATGATTACAGTTAGTGAATGTTACCAATGTATTCAAGACAGTTCAAAGACCTGGTTCAGTTTCCTTAGGAGCACATACAACAGTGCAAAAGGCAGAGTGTTATAATAATAATAATAATAATAATAATAATAATAATAAACTTTATTTTATATAGCACCTTTAAAGGTGGCTTCTCAAAGTGCTTTACAGAATGTCAACAACAATAAATAAAAAGATACATAAGATAAAACAATTACAATATACAGAGGAGACTGGGGATGGTGGTACTAAGAAAAGCAGAGGGGTAAAGAACGGAACCAGTTAAGTAAAGGCTTTTCTAAAGAAGAAAGTTTTGAGTCTGGATTTTAATGAGTTTAGAGAAGGTGATTCTCTGATATCCTTGGGCAGAGAGTTCCAGAGCTTGGGGGCATAACAGGAGAAGGCTCTGTCACCCATAGAATGTAGACGGGCTTGGGGGACAGTAAAGAGACCAGAATTTGAAGAGCGAAGGTTGCAAGGTGGGGAGTAGGGCGATAATAGTTCAGACAGGTATAGAGGTACCAAGCCATGCAGAGCCTTATAGGTGAGCATGAGGATTTTAAAGCCCACATGGAATTTGACAGGAAGCCAGTGCAAGGACTCCAGGATAGGAGTAATGTGATCACTTGCACTAGACCTGGTTAGGATTCTGGCTGCTAAATTTTGGACATACTGCAGTTTGTTCAAAGTAGATTTAGATACCCCAGCGAGTAGAGTATTACAGTAGTCAATTCCAGAGAACACAAATGTGTTGATCAGCTTTTCAGCCAGTTAGTTATAGCATAGGGCATAGTCGAGCGATATTTCTGAGGTGAAAAAAATATGTTTTGACATTATGCTGCACATGTGGGTAGAATGTTAATCCAGAATCGAATATCACTCCAAGGTTTTTCAATTTAGATTGAAGCTCAAGTACAGAACCATCCACAGATAGGGTTACAGGATTGGCTTTACGAAGTTTATGGGGGGTGCCAATAAGCATGACTTCAGTCTTGTCACAGTTAGGAAGAAGGAAATTTTGAATCATCCAAGTTTTTATGTAAGAGATGCAATTAGATAGAATCTGGAAGCCAGATTGGAGGGGTTCAAAAAGGTTATTTGTCATGATGTGGTTATGTAACTGAAATGTTAATGTTGCTATTGAAGTGTTGCTCAAATAGTGTGAAGGACCACATTAGTGCAGACCCTGATTCAACTGGTCCAGTTGTTTTCTGCTGAAATCATATAATAGTTTGTAAATGTCACCTGACTTTGCTGCTTTGCATAATTTTTATTTCCTTCCTTGTTCCTGTGTTTCCTCATTCCCCACATACCAAACATTGAGAAGCCAAAGGGTTTTTTTTTTCAAAATTTCTGTCTAGCAAACTCATTGCTATCCCACCAATCATGCATTAAGAAACTGTGAACTCAGTGATTTAGAATAAGTTGGTGAAAATGGAAAATAAATGCAATCATATACAGTTTACAACAAGAACTTCAACATCACTGTATCAGTGCCAGTGTAACACAAAATATTACTTTTCAAAAAGTAAAATGAAGTATTTTTCAAGAGTAAATTCTATTAAATACAAGGACATTTTATCAATCCCTTTTTCTGAATTCTGTTATTACATTATGCAATGTTTATTACTTGTAATTAATTCAGATGACTCCTGTACTGTTTGCATCTACATCTTTTGTTCTAGAATGTCTCATCTGCTTTACAAGTTACTCATGTAATTGTTACAAACCCATGTTTTTTAGGGCGTTGTGCTGGGCATTTCTGTTGTCCAGGCAGGAACGTTTCATGCTATGTTGAAGACTGCTACTGTGACCAAGCATGCACTATACCTTTAGACTGTTGTGATGATTATTTTGCTGTATGCGAACAAGGTAACTTCATTATTATTACATTATTCTAATATCATATTTACCACTATTATTGCACACAGAGGAAACTCAACTAATTGTGTGACTCATTAATTTAATTTTGCCATTTAAATTAATTTTTTTTTTCATTGATTAATCATTGATTATTTAAAATCAATTAATAACCAAAACTATCACCTCAACAGTACATATGTGAAATTATGCTATGCATTCCTAAAGAATCTGATTGTATGGCAATTGTTTTTCTGTAAACTTGCTGTTTGAAAATATATATAATCACGTTTCCAAATAAGCATATCTTTTTCTCATAGCAACCTCAACTACGACAGAAGGATCAAGTACTTCTCTTCCCAGAACCCAAACTACTATAATTTCTACAACCACAACACAAACATCACCCCCTTCAACTACAACAATACCAGAATGTAGAACAACAACTCCATCTTTTCCTACAACCACAACAACTACATCTCCTCCTACAACAAAAGCTACACCTCCCTCCATTACTACACCTCCCTCTTCAAACACAACTATACCTCCCTCCACAACCTCATCTTCCCCCACAACCACAACTAAATCTCCCTCCTCAACCTCATCTCCTCCCAACACCACAACTATGCCTCCTTCTACAACCTTATCTCCCTCTACAACTACAACTAACCCCACAACCACAACTACACCTCTCCCCACAACCTCATCACCCCTCACAACCACAGCTACACCTCCTCCTACAACCACATCTCCCCTCATGACTACAACTAACCCCACAACCACAACTACTCCTCCCTCCACAACCTCATCTCCCCCTACAACCACGTCTCCCCTGACAACTACAACTAACCCCACAACCACAACTACACCTCTCTCCACAACCTCATCACCCCTCACAACCACAGCTACACCTCCCACCACAAACTCATCTTCCCCCACAACCACGTCTCCCCTCACAACTACAACTACACCTCCTCCTACAACCTCATCGTCCCCCACAACCACGTCTCCCCTCACGACTAAAACTAACCCAACAACCACAACCACTCCTCTCTCCTCAACCTCATCACCCCTCACAACCACAACTACACCTCCTCCTACAACCACATCTCCCCTCACAACTACAACTAACCTCACAAGCACAACTACTCCTCCCTCCACAACCTCATCTCCCCCTACAACCACGTCTCCCCTGACAACTACAACTAACCCCACAACCACAACTACACCTCTATCCACCACCTTATCACCCCTCACAACCACAGCTACACCTCCCACCACAAACTCATCTTCCCCCACATCCACGTCTCCCCTCACAACTACAACTACACCTCCTCCTACAACCTCATCGTCCCCCACAACCACGTCTCCCCTCATGACTACAACTAACCCCACAACCACAACCACTCCTCTCTCCACAACCTCATCACTCCTCACAACCACAGCTACACCTCCTACAACCACATCTCCCCTCACAACTACAACTAACCCCACAACCACAACTACTCCTCCCTCCTCAACCTCATCACCCCTCACAACCACAGCTACACCTCCTCCTACAACCACATCTCCCCTCACAACTACAACTAACCCCACAACCACAACTACTCCTCCCTCCTCAACCTCATCACCCCTCACAACCACAACTACACCTCCTCCTACAACTACATCTCCCCTCACAACTACAACTAACCCTACAAGCACAACTACTCCTTCCTCCACAACCTCATCTTTCCCCACAACCACGTCTCCTCTCACAACTACAACTAACCCCACAAGCACAACTACTCCTCCCTCCACAACTTCATCTCCCCGTACAACCACGTCTCCCCTGACAACTACAACTAACCCCACAACCACAACTACACCTCTATCCACCACCTTATCACCCCTCACAACCACAGCTACACCTCCTCCTACAACCACATCTCCCCTCACAACTACAACTAACCCCACAACCACAACTACTCCTCCCTCCTCAACCTCATCACCCCTCACAACCACAACTACACCTCCTCCTACAACTACATCTCCCCTCACAACTACAACTAACCCTACAAGCACAACTACTCCTTCCTCCACAACCTCATCTTTCCCCACAACCACGTCTCCTCTCACAACTACAACTAACCCCACAAGCACAACTACTCCTCCCTCCACAACTTCATCTCCCCGTACAACCACGTCTCCCCTGACAACTACAACTAACCCCACAACCACAACTACACCTCTATCCACCACCTCATCACCCCTCACAACCACAGCTACACCTCCCACCACAACCTCATCTTCCCCCACATCCACGTCTCCCCTCACAACTACAACTACACCTCCTCCTACAACCTCATCGTCCCCCACAACCACGTCTCCCCTCACGACTACAACTAACCCCACAACCACAACTGCACTTCTCTCCACAACCTCATCACCCCTCACAACCACAACTACACCTTCTCCTACAACTACATCTCCCCTCACAACTACAACTAACCCCACAACCACAACTACTCCTCCCTCCACAACCTCTTCTCCCCCTACAACCACGTCTCCCCTGACAACTACAACTAACCCCACAACCACAACTACACCCCTATCTACCACCTCATCAACCCTCACAACCACAGCTACACCTCCCACCACAACCTCATCTCCCCCTACAACCACATCACCTCTCACAACCACAACTACACCTCCCACCACAACCTCATCTTCCCCCACAACCACGTCTCCCCTCACAACTACAACAACACCTCCTCCTACAACCTCATCGTCCCCCACAACCACGTCTCCCCTCACAACTACAACTAACCCCACAACCACAACTACTACTCTCTCCACAACCTCATCACTCCTCACAACCACAGCTACACCTCCTCCTACAACCACATCTCCCCTCACAACTACAACAACACCTCCTCCTACAACCTCATCTTCCCCCACAACCATGTCTCCTCTCACAACTACAACTTACCCCACAACAACAACTACTCCTCCCTCCACAACCTCTTCTCCCCCTACAACCACATCTCCCCTCACAACTACAACTTACCCCACAACAACAACTACTCCTCCCTCCACAACCTCTTCTCCCCCTACAACCACATCTCCCCTCACAACTACAACTAACCCCACAACCACAACTACTACTCTCTCCACAACCTCATCACTCCTCACAACCACAGCTACACCTCCTCCTACAACCACATCTCCCCTCACAACTACAACAACACCTCCTCCTACAACCTCATCTTCCCCCACAACCATGTCTCCTCTCACAACTACAACTTACCCCACAACAACAACTACTCCTCCCTCCACAACCTCTTCTCCCCCTACAACCACATCTCTCCTCACAACTACAACTTACCCCACAACAACAACTACTCCTCCCTCCACAACCTCTTCTCCCCCTACAACCACATCTCCCCTCACAACTACAACTAACCCCACAACCACAACTACTACTCTCTCCACAACCTCATCACTCCTCACAACCACAGCTACACCTCCTCCTACAACCACATCTCCCCTCACAACTACAACAACACCTCCTCCTACAACCTCATCTTCCCCCACAACCATGTCTCCTCTCACAACTACAGCTAACCCCACAAGCACAACTGCACCTCTCTCCACAACCTCATCACCCCTTACAACCACAACTACACCTCCTCTTACAACCACATCTCCCCTCACAACTACATCTAACCCCACAAGCACAACTACACCTCCCTCCACAACCTCATCACCCCTCACAACCACAACTACACCTCCTCTTACACCCACATCTCCCCTCACAACTACATCTAACCCCACAAGCACAACTACACCTCCCTCCACAACCTCATCACCCCTCACAACCACAGCTACACCTCCTCTTACAACCACATCTCCCCTCACAACTACAACTAACCCCACAACCACAACTACTCCTCCCTCCTCAACCTCATCACCCCTCACAACCACAACTACACCTCCTCCTACAACTACATCTCCCCTCACAACTACAACTAACCCTACAAGCACAACTACTCCTTCCTCCACAACCTCATCTTTCCCCACAACCACGTCTCCTCTCACAACTACAACTAACCCCACAAGCACAACTACTCCTCCCTCCACAACTTCATCTCCCCGTACAACCACGTCTCCCCTGACAACTACAACTAACCCCACAACCACAACTACACCTCTATCCACCACCTCATCACCCCTCACAACCACAGCTACACCTCCCACCACAACCTCATCTTCCCCCACATCCACGTCTCCCCTCACAACTACAACTACACCTCCTCCTACAACCTCATCGTCCCCCACAACCACGTCTCCCCTCACGACTACAACTAACCCCACAACCACAACTGCACTTCTCTCCACAACCTCATCACCCCTCACAACCACAACTACACCTTCTCCTACAACTACATCTCCCCTCACAACTACAACTAACCCCACAACCACAACTACTCCTCCCTCCACAACCTCTTCTCCCCCTACAACCACGTCTCCCCTGACAACTACAACTAACCCCACAACCACAACTACACCCCTATCTACCACCTCATCAACCCTCACAACCACAGCTACACCTCCCACCACAACCTCATCTCCCCCTACAACCACATCACCTCTCACAACCACAACTACACCTCCCACCACAACCTCATCTTCCCCCACAACCACGTCTCCCCTCACAACTACAACAACACCTCCTCCTACAACCTCATCGTCCCCCACAACCACGTCTCCCCTCACAACTACAACTAACCCCACAACCACAACTACTACTCTCTCCACAACCTCATCACTCCTCACAACCACAGCTACACCTCCTCCTACAACCACATCTCCCCTCACAACTACAACAACACCTCCTCCTACAACCTCATCTTCCCCCACAACCATGTCTCCTCTCACAACTACAACTTACCCCACAACAACAACTACTCCTCCCTCCACAACCTCTTCTCCCCCTACAACCACATCTCCCCTCACAACTACAACTTACCCCACAACAACAACTACTCCTCCCTCCACAACCTCTTCTCCCCCTACAACCACATCTCCCCTCACAACTACAACTAACCCCACAACCACAACTACTACTCTCTCCACAACCTCATCACTCCTCACAACCACAGCTACACCTCCTCCTACAACCACATCTCCCCTCACAACTACAACAACACCTCCTCCTACAACCTCATCTTCCCCCACAACCATGTCTCCTCTCACAACTACAACTTACCCCACAACAACAACTACTCCTCCCTCCACAACCTCTTCTCCCCCTACAACCACATCTCTCCTCACAACTACAACTTACCCCACAACAACAACTACTCCTCCCTCCACAACCTCTTCTCCCCCTACAACCACATCTCCCCTCACAACTACAACTAACCCCACAACCACAACTACTACTCTCTCCACAACCTCATCACTCCTCACAACCACAGCTACACCTCCTCCTACAACCACATCTCCCCTCACAACTACAACAACACCTCCTCCTACAACCTCATCTTCCCCCACAACCATGTCTCCTCTCACAACTACAGCTAACCCCACAAGCACAACTGCACCTCTCTCCACAACCTCATCACCCCTTACAACCACAACTACACCTCCTCTTACAACCACATCTCCCCTCACAACTACATCTAACCCCACAAGCACAACTACACCTCCCTCCACAACCTCATCACCCCTCACAACCACAACTACACCTCCTCTTACACCCACATCTCCCCTCACAACTACATCTAACCCCACAAGCACAACTACACCTCCCTCCACAACCTCATCACCCCTCACAACCACAGCTACACCTCCTCTTACAACCACATCACCCCTCACAACTACAACTACACCTCCTCCTACAACCTCATCTTCCCCCACAACCACATCACCCCTCACAACTACAACTACACCTCCTCCTATAACCTCATCTCCCCCCACAACCACGTCTCCTCTCACAACTACAACTAACCCCACAACCACAACTACACCTCCCTCCACAACCTCATCACCCCTCACAACCACAGCTACACCTCCTCCTACAACCACATCTCCCCTCACAACTACAGCGAACCCCACAACCACAACTACACCTCCCACCACAACCTCATCTCCCCCTACAACCACATCACCCCTCACAACTACAACTACACCTCCTCCTACAACCTCATCTTCCCCCACAACCACATCTCCCCTCACAACTACAACTAACCCCACAACCACAACTACTCCTCCCTCCACAACCTCATCTCCCCCCACAACCACATCTCCCCTCACAACTACAACTACACCCTTCTCCACAACCTCATCTCCTCCTACAACCACATCTCCTCTCACAACTACAATGAACCCCACAACCACAACTACACCTCCCACCACAACCTCATCTCCCCCTACAACCACATCACCCCTCACAACTACAACTACACCTCCTCCTACAACCTCATCTTCCCCCACAACCACATCTCCCCTCACAACTACAACTAACCCCACAACCACAACTACTCCTCCCTCCACAACCTCATCTCCCCCCACAACCACATCTCCCCTCACAACTACAACTAACCCCACAAGCACAACTACACCTCCCTCCACAACCTCATCTTCCCCCACAACTACAACTACGCCCTTCTCCACAACCTCATCTCCTCCTACAACCACATCTCCTCTCACAACTACAATGAACCCCACAACCACAACTACACCTCTCTCCACAACCTCTTCACCCCTCACAACCACAACTACATCTCTTCCTATAACCACGTCTCCCCTCACAACTACAACTAACCCCACAACCACAACTATACCTCCCACCACAACCTCATCTCCCCCTACAACCACATCTCCCCTCACAACTACAACTAACCCCACAACCACAACTACACCTCCCACCACAACCTCATCTCCCCCTACAACCACATCACCCCTCACAAATACAACTACACCTCCTCCTACAACCTCATCTTCCCCCACAACCACATCTCCCCTTACAACGTCAACTAACCCCACAACCACAACTACTCCTCCCTCCACAACCTCATCTCCCCCCACAACCACATCTCCCCTCACAACTACAACTAACCCCACAAGCACAACTACACCTCCCTCCACAACCTTATCACCCCTCACAACCACAGCTACACCTCCTTCTACAACCACATCTCCCCTCACAACTACAGCGAACCCCACAACCACAACTACACCTCCCTCCACAACCTCATCTTCCCCCACAACTACAACTACACCCTTCTCCACAACCTCATCTCCTCCTACAACCACATCTCCTCTCACAACTACAATGAACCCCACAACCACAACTACACCTCTCTCCACAACCTCATCACCCCTCACAACATCAACTACATCTCTTCCTATAACCACGTCTCCCCTCACAACTACAATGAACCCCACAACCACAGCTACACCTCCTCTTACAACCTCATCTTCTCCCACAACTCCATCACCCCCCACAACCTCAACTCCACCAACAACCTCATCTTCTTCCACAACCACAACTACACCTCCCTCCATAACCTCATTTCCCTCAACCACCACAATTATATCGCCTCTTACAACCTCAATTCCCCCTACAACTACAATTACACCTCCCCTCACAACCTTATTTTCCCCCACAATCTCATCTCTTTCCACAACCTCATCTTCCCCCACAACCACAACTACACCTCCTTCCACAACTACATGTTCCATCACAGCCTCGTCTCCCTCAAGAACCACAACCTTATCAGCCCCCACAACTGCAACTATCCCTCCATCCACAGCTATAGCTTCCCTCACAACCTCTTTATTTCTATCTACAACCTCAACAACTGTGAACAACAATGAAACAACAGCATCTGCAAGAGGTACAAGTATAAAATGATTTATATAGTGCAACACCTCAAAATATATTTTTCTCTCTTGAATATAAGATCTTGAAATTGAACACTGTTTGGAAAAATGGTTTCACTAATTTGAGATGCAGATATAGTCAGTGGAAACATCTTTAGAGTTGTTCATTCCTCAGAATTCCACAATAACCCTCTGCCAAGTTGAATTATTTCACAATATTTTTATATGTAGTAAATTAGTTAACACCCTTGTTTCAGAAGATGATCATATGCTCATACTAATGTTAGTAACTAGATCTGTGTTCTGGTATGTTTCTTCTGCTTCAGACATTATTCATATAATTACAAAAGATTGTTTTTTCAGGTCACTGTGATGGCTATAAGTGTTGTCCTGGCCAGAACAATTCATGTGTACAGTCCAAGTGCTGTCCGGCAAAACGCTGCTATTGCGATGAAGCATGCATTCATTTTTCAGACTGCTGCCAGGACTATGTTCCTACATGTAAACCAGGTAATTCCACGTTAGTGTATTAATATGTCTTGCTGCTACACATTCTTGACTTAATTTTAGTTGTCTTGAAAGGAAGTGAGAGTAGATAGCACAGGGAATGAGTTATAACATCTACCTGTGTCATAAGAGCTGTAGACAGACATGCCATCTTTGAATAAGCCAAGACAACAACAAACCCAGCTACTGTTGTCAGTGATGTCAGGGATGGTTATGAAGAAGCATTCCTGGCCAAACAGGATCAGCAAGAAGAAGCGTGTGTGAAGAGAGAAGAAGTGCATCAGAGTAAATTCTCCACCAATTCGGGTACTCCATTGTTGAGTGTTTAGTGAAACAAAGAGAAAGATGAAGTCAATACTTTGTGCACTGGTTAATTAGTGTAGATAAGAGTGTAATGAGTTGTGATTATTAGAATTTTTGGTGTTGTGAGAACAGACCGGAAAAGACCACTGGAAGGGAAAAAGGTGCTTTGGTAAATTAGTGTCTACGTAAGAGTGTGTTGTGTCATCTCTAAGTTGCTGATGTGGTAAGAACAGACCAGGGAAGGCCACCAGAAACAAGCCATACACTCAGTCTTCCCTGGATGATGAGATAAGACAGACTACTTACAACACAAAAAAAATAACGTGACTCAGCTAGTGTGAATTACAAGAGGTGAGATGACAAGTGGCTTGTGCTAGCAGTGTCACAATATCAATTACTCATGGTTTCAAATGAACCCAGAGCCCTTGTCTGCTGATTAGAAGTTATGTGTCCCTGTACATTCAACAGGTGCACATGCCACAGTATTTCCCATAACTTCAGAATGAAAGTGCTTTTATTTTTTCACAGCCCTGCAAACATTTGTTTATAGTCATGTAGATTATTATTCTCTCTGGAGAATCTGTACATCCTTTATTTTTTGCCACTCATTTGTAATCCCTCCAATTACATTGTTAATGAAATACTAATATTAATGACACGGGACTCCAGATACAGTTATCTTATATCTAATAATAGCTAATAATACAGATATTAGTGAAGCAAAACTGGTCTGGCTCTGCCTTTGATGCTGCTTATTGTTAGGCTGGTCCACAGGAATGGACCCTATGCAGGTTCCAAGGTCACAAAGAACCAAAACAGTGAATGAGGGTAATCCAAGGCCAGGGTCAAAAGGCAAGCAGGGAGTCCAGAGCCAAAAGGAGAAATCAAGAATCCAGGTCAAGGAACACTATCCAAAAAGTCAGAGCCAAGGGGCAGGTCAAAATCCAAAACCCAGGTCAGCAGTCCAGGAGGAAAACAAAAGATCAAAGGCTGAAAACACCAAACTGAAGAAAACCAACCCAGGAGCAAAGGAAAGGTGAACAATAAACAGGGAGGTAAACAGGAGTAGGAGACAAAAACAGGGACCAGGGAAGAATATACCAAAGTCTCAAACTAGCACTCAGAGAAGTGACAACAATGCAACAATACTGAACACTGTTTGAACCATGAGCAGGGTTTAAGTAGGCTGGAAGAGGGGGGAGCACGGTGAGCTAGGGACACTAGGCGAGTAACGATTGGCCACAGACGTCTGCGCCTTGGCTGCGCAGTCGGAGCAGGCATTGGGGTGCCCTCTGGTGGCCGGATGGCGGAACTGTAACACTTACCTTCAGTGACGTTTTCAGGATTTCACGTGAACTCTCACCGTTTTTAATAACAGTGCAAGAACCATATTTGAAAATTGTGAGGCAATCTTTGACATGCATTTTGTAAAGAAAATCAATTTTAGGAAATGTCAACCTGGAAACTCCAGCCTCTTCAGACTCATCCGTGAAAGATAATCATTGTTACAATGGTCTTTCTGAAGTGACAGTGCCTTGCAAATCTGAAGCACTGTTTTTATACATAATCTACATTTGTTTTTTGAACAAACCACAGCAGGTGGAGTACAATCCTGACATTTTTATAATTGATTTGATTCACAATTCAACAAAGACGAGTATGGTTTATTATGGAGAAAAACATTTAGTTGACAAATGCTTTGTATGTGTGGTTACACATCTCAGTGCCAAGTAGAAACCGTGATAGAACAATTATTGCTTATTATTGAACTCCATTTAAAATATTTATAATAGCCAGATATTATCTTTTTATTTTTTTTAATTTAAAAATATATTTTAGAAATTAAAACTCAATATTCAGCAGTCCTGAAAAATGGGGCAATCCAAATGCAGTGCTGTTTTTGAAGATCAAGATTCCTTTAAATATTTTTGAAGCATTAATCATTAATCACCTAAACATTGTGTACAGCTTAAAAAAAACTTATTTTAGTTATGTATACATAGGTATATTGTTACAATTAGGAATAATTGAATAAAGGGAGGAATGAAATGAGATCCTAACAACAACTTGCTTTCCAAGAAATTCATCCAAAAAAATAAACACACCATATGTAAGGGTAAACTGAGTGGTAATACATATAGGAATATGTTTTTCCCCTCCGGCACAGTGAGGTAGTATTTATTTATCCGGTAGAATTTATCCTGTAACTGAGGCACAAAACCATACAGGAAAGGAGGTAACTTTATGAAATAAAATGGTCCTATTCAGAACCAAATGACATTTGTCCTTGACAAAACACTTCTGAATATTTCCCAATATTTCAAAATATACATCACTAATCTAGTGAGAGATTTAATTTTGCCAGGTAGATACCACAAATATGAAATAACTATTTCCAAAATTAAAAAGCAACAGTCCCTTGCATAAAATGTCTGTCACTTTCAGTGCTCAAAACATCTACGTACACATGGTCTATTTGTCTGGTCGGTAAAGGAGTCACTCACTGTACTAATGCTTCTCCTGGCTCTCTCAGATCTTATTTCTGTGTTGACTTTTACTGTATGTTGTCTTCCCTAATGCTCCTCTAAGAAGGCTGACTAAATTATTTAATCACACTTTATTTTAGTCTTATTTAAGTGTTAGTAAAATAATATAAATTATTTATGAAATGTCCTGCAACAAATTATTTTTAAGTTGATTTAAACTATATTTAGAACATTAAAAAAATAAGTTTTTAGTTATACAGTGTATGCATTGATGTATGTGCAGTATGTATTTGTTTCAAGTTATTGGCAAAATTCAGGCAGTTTGTCCATGTGCTGTGAGCAGATATCACAGTTACCTCTGGTAATTGTTAATTAAAATGTAATTGTATGTAATTTCAGCAACTATATGTTATACTGTAGTACCTGCTGTAGAACACTACAGATGGTAAAAATGTTTTGTTTTTCTTAAAAAAGACAAGTGCAGCACAATGAATTCTGGAAAATAAAAATATAAGTCACAAAACTAAGAACAGATTTGAACAGATATGTTCCAGTTTCAGTTTAAAAACATTTACCACAAATTCAGAAAGACTTATTTGAATATAGTAATGGCACCTGAATAGTACAGACAGTCCTTTTGACCTTGGAAAACAATCTGATTAGATGGTAATCGGTAACAACTCCAAATTTTTACTTGGGACTGAAATTATTTAATATAAGATAGTCTCTTCTTCCATCTTTCTTCCGATGAACAATTTTGGCATTGCACATTTTCTGCCTCAATTTCCATTTAATATATCTACATTTAAAACTGGCACATCAAAAGTATTACTATTATGAGAAATACCCATGTACACCAAACGTGCATTCAAAAATCTAAAAAAATATCTGCAACACAGTATTAGTCATGTGTAACATACAGAAACATGCACATGCAAATCCTTGAATATTTGTAGACATTTTTTAAAAAGCAGGTGCAGTCCCTTTTTCAATCTTGTGCAATACTACAAGGAAGGTCATGCCTGACTGAGGAGTTATTTTTTCTGCACATAATACAGTACAGTAATTGTCAGTCTGAGTCACTCTCATTAAAATAAAGAACACAGCTTGAGATTGAAATACTGGACTCACCTGACATCAACCCTAGTGAAAGGTAAATGGGTGAGGACATGAGCCAGGGGGAGTGTAGTTTGCAGTTCACATCTTCATTCCATTACTTCAGGCCTTACTCAGAAAGCCTAAATCTGCTGGTGAAGCACTTTTAGAATAGGACTATTGATTCCCTTTCCCCTTTGGGAATCTATGTTGGAAGGGAAATTGCATTCTGGGCTGTAGTCATTTATTTGGAGACAGGATAGTTACCTTTCTGGTCTGTTAAGGTTGTGCATAGCAGTTTCAGTTGACATGGGTAGAACCCAGGGTTTCGAGGTCTGTAGGATGTGGCCTCTGAAACACATTGATTTGTATCTGTTTTTGTTCAATGTTATGTGTCACAATAGAGTACATATAGTACTCACGTGGCTTTTCTCACACGCCTCCAATTATACCCAACACTTGGATCATTTTACTTTAACTTAAGTAATTAACTACTTAATCTTACTTAACCACTCTCTATAGTTTGTAACAATATGACAGGACAATAAAAGTTAGAAATAGCTCTTAGAAATAATTCTGAATTGACTAAATTAATGCTGAGTGTGTAGCAAAAAACTATAGTATACACTAGGTTTCTGTAGCTGCCATCAATAAAGTGGGTATTTGTATGACAAATTATCCATAACACTTCAATATGTTTGAAATATCTTAAATCATGTTACTTTATTATAGATATTTTATTCTTTGTAAAAATTCAAATACAGTATATCTGTACTCATGTGAATTTGGGAATGTTGGGTGTATAGCTTGTTTAGGTTGTAAATCACTTGAGGTTTATCAGAGTGTTACCTAATAATGTATGAAAGGATATAATATTCATAGATATAATGATGTACTTTTCTTCTATTCCAAACTCCTAATTAGTGCCAACTACAACCAAAACAAATTTAACTTTTTTCGAAACTAACATCACCACAATTTCACTCATGTACAGGAGATTCATTTTGAAATATACTGTAGTTTCTGAAAAGTCAATGACATGAAACATTATCTTCCTTATCTCATTCAGTGCCTGGTTCCATCACCAATTTGACTGCAAGTAACATCACCACAAGTTCCCTGCTTCTGAGCTGGACAGCTCCATCTGGAAATGTAGGGAGCTACAGAGTTGAAGTCAGTGGACCGACTGCTCAGTCTCTGACAGTGAGCACTGCATCAGTTCAGATCACTGGGCTGAGCCCTGGAAGCAATTACTCCCTGCAAGTTGTTGCCGTAGCTGCAGACAATGTTACTGTTGGGTCTCCAGCGTCCATCACAACATTTACAGGTGAGAGCAATAAGTTCAAAGTGAAAAATGTTAAATTTATGTCCAAAGCTCAGTCATTATTCACTTTCAATAATATCAGTTTTGTAATTCTGAGATTTAATCATAAAATAGATGAAAAAGAAATGCACAAACAAGCACATAAAGAAGGACATATCATTTTAAATCTAACTTCACCCTTCTATCTTCCATTATATTAAATAAAGTGATGATCAAGAGTACTTAAATATGTCGGCTTTTTTTTTTCTTAGAAAATGTCTTACAATTCACCTGGCAGTTTATACAACGGAACAACATGATCAATTTATCTAGATATCTTCTGTAATGTCAAAAAATTCAAGAATTCTCATCCTCCAATATGTCTTTCTTCTCTCATTCAGTGCCTGGTCCTGTCATCAATTTAACTGCAAGTAACATCACCACAAGTTCCCTGCTTCTGAGCTGGACAGCTCCATCTGGAAATGTAGGGAGCTACAGAATTGAAGTCAGTGGACCGACTGCTCAGTCTCTGACAGTGAGCACTTCATCAGTTGAGATCTCTGGGCTGAGCCCTGGAAGCAATTACTCCCTGCAAGTTGTTGCTGTAGCTGCAGACAATGTTACTGTTGGGTCTCCAGTGTCCTTCACAACATTTACAGGTGAGTGCAGTATCTCTGAAATTAAGAATTTATTAGGTCCAAAGCTCAATGATATTTTCTCAATCAACCAAATCACTGACTTAATTTAATGCTACTGTATTTTCAATTTCAGTATCAACAAGTAAGTCACATCAAGCAGTGTTTATAACACATTTGTTTTACATCAATGTGTTCCTCAAAGTTCCGAAAGTTTTTCTGGGGCTTATAATACATTATTTTGAAAGAAAGAAAAGGACGACACCGTGGTGCAGTGGTTAGCATTGTTGCCTTGCAGTGCTGGTGCCCTGAGATACATTCTGGACCTGGTGTACTGTCTTAGCAGAGTTTGATGTTCACATGGGTTTTTTTCTGGGTGCTCCAGTTTCCTCTCACAGTCCAGTATATGCTAGAAGTTTAATTGGCTTCTCTGAAATTTTAGTCCTAGGTGTGAATGTGTTTGTGTGCCCTGTGATGCACTGGCATCCTGTCCAGGGTGTATCCTGCCTTGCACAAGTTGCTTGTCGGGATAGGCTCCGTCTCCCCCCATGACCCCGAATTGGATGAAGCAGTTAGAAAATGGATGGATAAAAGGAAAGGAAAAATAATTAAGCTTTGATTGCTTAAATATTCAGACCCATGAACTCAATATTTGTTAAAAGCCCTTTGGCAGCAATTACAGACGCAACTTGTTCTTGGTAAATCTGTATTGACTTTGCATACTATCATGGTGCAGTTTTTGCCCATTCTTTAGATCATGCTTTGTCTTGTTGCTTGAGCAATTGTGAAACAACAGTTTTTAAGTCTTTCCACGGATTCTAAGATTAAAGTCAGTGACTGGGTCACTCTAATACTCTCACTTATTCTTATGCTACACTTACAGTAACTCCTATCCTGTAGTTTGGATTAATATCCAAATGGATTAAGTTTCGTCCCAGTTTTAGGTCTGAAATAGGGTTTCCTGTAGGTTTTTGCTAGAACTAGGCTCCATCTATCTTTACACCACTATTGGAAAGCTTTTCACTCCCTCCTGAGAAGAAGCATTCCCTTCAAAGGAACTCTGTAGCTGTTTCAAAATTGTTGTTGGCCTCCTAGTGGCATCTCTTAGCAGTTTCCTCATTGCCCAGGTGCTCAGTCTGGAGGGACATCTAGGCAGTAACCGCTGGAAAGCTGCAACTTCCATTTCTTGATGGTTAGACAGACTGCTCATATTCATAGACTTTTATATTCTTTCTACCATTGCCCTCCTCCATGCTTGTCAATGACTGTATCTGTGAGTCAGAAAGCTCCTTTCATGGTTGAGTCTTAACTTGAAATCCACTGCCTGACCAAGGAACCTCACAGAGGCAGGTGTTTCTAGTCTAAATTACTATAACCTCCACAACAACATCTCCAAGTACAACCACAGCAATTACTGAAGGAACAACAGCACCACCAGGTATAAAAAACTCAAGTATGACAGTCTTATAGTTCCATATAATTTCAAAAGTGCATATTATTACAAACCGGATGTGGTTGTATTCTGATCAACTTAGAATGATTTCTAAATAATGAGTTAAAAATACAAAAACACATTTTCTGCTCCTGTGTGGGTTAATATTAGCTTGCATGTGAACTATCGTTACTTGATTTTGAAGTACAGAATAATACAATAAACAATAAAATCACGCAATCGTGGTAGATTAAGTAAAAGAATGCAAGAAAGGAGGCTAATTAAACAAGCCTCCCTTCTAGACACACTTTATACACTAGCCAACCAGTCTCAACAAATGAATGTGACTAAGTAGTATTTAAAGCCTATTTGTTCTCCTAACATCTACCAACTGGGGCGAAGGCAGTGGCAATTTATCTTCACAGTATGCTAAGATTATAACTAGCAAAAGAGGTCTAGTTAGACAAGGGTTCATGAGAGTGAGGATTAATGATGCTCTAAGTAAACCTCAGAGCGGTTTGTCTTCACACACATACAGTATGCTATTGTATTTTATTTTTATTCACATCTTAAAAACCGTTTGGATTATTAAACCTTTCAATTTGTTTTACCCCTGATTTTTTTTCATGTTTACAGGATTTCCAGTGACAGCAAGACTTCAGCTGTTAGTCCAAAGTTCTATCGAAATTACTGATAGTGTACAAGAAGCCTTCTTACAGCAGGTAGGTTCAGATTTCCTCTTTTTTTTCTCACTGTGTTGTTGCACAGTGCTGCTTAAGAACATAAAGAAGGTTACAACCAAAAAGAGCACATTCAGCACCTCTGGATCATTTTGTTTCTAGTAGATGCTTGATTTCATCCAGCCATTTTCTGTTAGATGAATGGGTATAAGTTCCCAAGCAGAATTTTATTGGTGGGCAGCTCATGTCAGTTGGAAAAGCTCGAGAGCTTCACAGTAATGGTTGATGATTTCTCCATTCACGCTTCACCTATAGTCAGGAATCCGGGAGTCAAACTTGATCCTCTCCTGTCTCTTGAGACCTAATGTGTAAAATCTGATTAAGACATCTTTTTTTTCACTTTAGAAATATTGCAGTTTGGCAGTTTGTATCAATGTCTGATGCAGAGTGCCTGTTTCATGCATTTATAACATTAAGGCTTGATTTCTGCAACTCTTTACTCTGTGGGTTCCCTAACACTCTTCTCAACAAATTGTCCTGAACTCTGCAGCTAGACTACTAACTGACACTAGACCTTGGCAGCATATCACTCCTACACTTAACTCTACATCTCACATATTCAATATAAGACTCTCTTCAATTTCAGGCTCAAAAGTTACCTTCATACCAGGGCCTATGTCTGATTGCCCTAAACATATCTGTATAAACCTTAATGCTATTTTTTTAAACTTTTATTGAAGTTTTTTTTCTTTATCCCTAAGTACAGGACCGTTTGGTTTGGAAAGGCGCTTTATGAATTTAATTATTATTGTTGTTGTTGTTGTTGTTGTTAAACAATGGTTTAAATATGTGTTCTAAAAATGTGTTGGCAAATGTGAGGTAAAAAGCTGATTGAGATTCAGTACTTGTTAAAACACAGACAGCACTGAACTGTATGCTGCTGGTAATATTATTTCAAGCAGTAGAGACCAGTGCATTAAAATAATCTACAAGTGATGAAGGCATGCACCACTTTATAAGCAGCTGTTAAGGTCGGAATTGTCCTGAACTAGCTTCTCTTATTGCTTCATTTCAAAATGTTTTTACAGGCATTTCTAGTTTTTAACGTCATTGTGACTTGTTTATTTTTATTTATCTATTCACAAAAAAGTAAAAAGCTATGTCAGTCACATTTTATGTCCTAAAAATGTTATGTGAATATGGAATGTTATATAAAAATGACAATGTTATGTCACTCAACAAGCAACTTTGTTTCCACATGAAAACAGAATATTTCCATTTCCAATAAGCACACCTTTAAGTTGAATACAATGATTTCAGTTAAAACAGCTTCATGAAAATCCACTAATATATGTGATTTAAATCTTTTGCAGCTTAATGCAACGATTCAGAACTACATTGAGGCCATGAAGTTTAATCTAGCTGTCAAAGGAATAAGAAGAAAGACGAATTAAGATCACAACTTAAAATATTCTAATGGAGGAACTGCAAGGTATTTCAGCCAATTATAATGTACATAACGTAATAGTGTAAGCTAAAGCATACAATATTTATCTCTTAAAACATTCTGGTTTCAGAATTTTTGCTTTGCTACTAGTGGACAGAATAATGAATATTTTTATTTTTAAAATGCCATCCCTAAATGGACAAATTGGTATAGTTCAATATAATCTGGCATGAGTGTATTATTTCATGTTCCTGCAGAAACCCTTGACACCATAAACTATTGATAATAGACACCTGACCTATACAGTATACATCATACATTGTGTTTGTTCAAAAGTCACCCTCGCATTTTTCTAATAAAACATTCCAGATGAAACCTGCTATTCAAAGACAGTAGGAGGTAACTGTCAAGTTGGATTCCTACATAAGTATTGTTTGTTCTCATTGTCACAGTCATTCTTCTCCAAACCAACTTGTAATTCTGCTTTTCTTTTTCTGTCCTGCTTCTCAAACACAGATTAGTCCGACCAGCTTGCAAAACATGCTTGAACATCACAGATAACTTATTTTATTCTAATATAAATATATGTTAAAGTTGTGAAATCCTCATAAAATGTAAATATCTTAAAGTTTTTTTAAATTTTAAAAACAGATTTATGCACTTAGGCTTTAACTGCATGGATTGTAATTTATGTTAGGTTTAGATATGTATGTAAGTTAGATTTTTCCTTGATTTGTCATCTATGACCACACCAGGAAATTTGCCTGTAGGTAAGACATGTAACATCAGGGCATATTATATCTCTTAAAATTAATAGTTAATTTCTAATCATCTTTGTGTTGCCTTTACTAAGCAGCTAGATGCCTCTCTTGAAGTGCAGAGGAATGTGGTAATAAGATCCTCAGATAAGAAGCATCATAAAGCTGTATCCAATCTGAACCATCTAATGATATATAGGGCAGATGGGCTACCTTGCAACTGGACCCAAGAAGGCTGCTGTGTACAGACTATTATTTCTCATTATATGAGACTGATAAAACCTGGAAGGTAGGCCATATCATATGTTATAGTCGATGTGTTTTAACTCTGAAGTTATTAACTCTTTGTAATCTGTGGGTGAACAATCAGACGGCTGTATCACAGCAGGTTGTTTCACAGATGTATTATATTACGTTAGCTGTTCTTATGCATGTATCTGGTTTAAAGCAATAAATTGTTTTTTTATATTTAAAATCTGTTTGTGAGACTGTAAATTATTGTGTTTGATTCCTAAAAGTCTTCAAGTACTCCTGCAATTTGCTGTTACAACTTCTGATTGCTACAGTAAATTAAAACCCTCACATCACTACACATGTTTTTGCAATGCATCTAATGCCACGCTCTGTATTTGAAAACTGAGAATTGAAAAACTGAGAAAAAAAAGTATAAATGTAAACAGTGAAATACAAAACTGACTCAAGTTGTCCTAGACCAACAAGCTCAGAGATCAATAGATAGCTAAAAAAATTCATGAACTGTATAAATGGGATTTTTTGTGCATGCATTTTTAACATATCAGTGCTGCTTGATATACAAAGTAGGCAAATATGAATGATTATCACATGTTCAATGCAAATTATTAATTATTTTTTCAAATTCCTTGGGAAAGAATAGTTGACACATTATATATCTCTTGATCTGGGATCATTCTTTTGTCTTGAGAAGCAGACTGTTCCTAAAGCATATTATCCTTATTTTTAATTTTATGAATTTATTCATTTTTAACTACATATTAAGTGCGTTAGTAGCAAATTGATCTATAGAGGCAAAGTGTTGATTTCACACGCATTTCATTTGGCATAAAACATCATCACCTCAGAATGTTAGAAGAAAACCCCAGTTCCTGAAATGCGTGTTTAGCAAATATTGCTTCCTAGGTCTGTCTAAACATGTTTGCAATTGACCTCATGTTCGAAACAGTCATTGAAAAACAAAAGCCCATTACTGGCATGGCAGGCAAGCTGGTAACACCCACTTCTTGTAACCAACACTAACCCGGTGGTGTCAGTGAAACACACACCCCTCAGCCAGTTCAGATCCATTCTTAGACCAGGCTTTCCAAGCTGATGATGTCTTCCAGAAGGGATTCTGTTACATTTTTTTATCTAATTGTATTTGTTTTTGAGCTTTGTTTGGTTTCTGGACAAAATTCAGGTAAGGTGTTATTATAAGATTTTTATAACTGAATCAGGTTTACAATTCTACCGGGATGACACCTGTTTAGCAGGATAATTATGCATAAAATGCATATTATTATGACAGGATGGATATTTAATGTAAATATATGTGAAACTGTCAGAAACAACCGTGGAGATGAGATCTTATTCTTACTGATTTTTGCCTGTTCATTCTCAGCTCAAATGAATTATCCCAGTGCCGGGGAATAAAATAAAGTTGAGATATATACAAAAATATAAAGTACTCATTTTGTATTTCTGTATTATGTTGAAAACATTTCATATTAATAATATATAACACATTCAGGTAATGTTTTTTAGATATTATTTTTTAAGGTTGTTTTCAACCTTAAAACAACCTTAAAGTTGAGAAATGTTAGTGTAGTAAATGTATCTCAAAGTCTGGTTATTCTGGAGATAAGTAAATAAGCATATCAGAACAAGTTTTAATTGGATTTATTTAGAACATTCTTCTTCTTTTAAGTTACACAACTACAATACCATATACAACAATTTTTTTTCCATTCCATGTAAACATACTGTAGCATAAGGTATAACATTGAATAACACATTGAATAGTAGTTTGTTTGCAGCTATACAGTAGATTTAGTTGCACATATATGCATGTGCATGTGTTTTCTAGAAAAAGTGCATTTGAGCAGCTATCCGGATCTGCTTTAGTTTGCTCACATGAGTAAGTTATAACAGGGAGGGTTGTATGTGCAAAGTACAGTAGTAGTTCCAACAACAATCTTCCACATAAAAGCTTTGTACACCCATTTTCTATAATTGTAGAATATGCTCTTGTAATAATTCTCCGACATTTCATATATGTGCAATTTTTTATAATGAATTGAGGCAATCCATACTTTTTAATAATAATCAAAATCTGTTTTGTTTTAATGTGAAAATATTTGACAACTTCAATTATATCATTTTGGTTAAACCATTATGTAATACATGTAGGAATACCATCTGTGGGAGAACTGAAGTCTAAACACATATGAAAACCAGAATTACTTATATATATTAGAAATAACAAGTTTTGAAATTGGAACAGGGAATCTTGTGTGCCTTGATGTTATCCCCATTGACATCTTGAGGTGTGTTGCAGAATACCTGTAGTGCTTGCAGGTATGATTTCAAACAACAGAGTGTGAATTTTTTAAGGATAGTTGGCAGAAAAATACTTCTAAAACTTAGACTTGAGAAATTTCTGTTGTAATGGTTAATACATTTTCTTATATCTTAATTTGTATTTCCACTGCTTACTTTAAGCAGTACTGTGTGACTGTAACTTGTTTTGATTAGAAATCCTAAACCATCTTATTTGTTTCAGGAATATCCCCCTGTTTTACTTTATTGAGAATTACGTTATACAAGAATTACTTGTTTTTAGCTATTAAAATTTGTAGAAATGATAATAATCAGGGTGTGGTCATTTTCATTCTGTAATATCTTGTCTTGTATTTCCTGTTCTTTCTGATATTTCAATTTTCTTTCATTATACTTCACATGAATGACATATGTGTGTTTGTAGTGAACATAACAAGTGGCTCCTACACAACAACAGTTCCAACTACAACCACCACGGCTACAACTACAGTTCCACCTCCAACCACCACAGCTACATCTACAGTTGCTCCAACTACAACAACAGCTCCAAATACAACCATCACAGCTACAACAACAGATCTCCCTACAACCATCACAGCTACAACAACAGATCTCCCTACAACCTCCACAGCTACAACTACAGTGGCTCCAACTACAACAACTGTTCCACCTACAACCACCACAGTTACAACTACAGTTCCACCTACAACCACCACAGCTACAACTACAGTTGCTCCAACTACAACCTCCTCAGCTCCAAATACAACCATCACAGCTACAACAACAGTTCTCCCCACAACCTCCACAGCTACAACTACAATGGCTCCAACTACAACAGTTCCACCTACAACCACCACAGCTACAACAACAGTGGCTCCAACTACAACAACAGTTCCAACTACAACCATCACAGCTTCAACTACAGTTCCACCTACAACCTCCACAGCTACGACTACAGTGGCTCCAACTACAACAACAGCTCCAAATACAACCATCACAGCTACAACTACAGTTCCACCTACAACCTCCACAGCTACAACTACAACGGCTCCAACTACAACAACTGTTCCACCTACAACCTCCACAGCTCCAACTACAGTGGCTCCAACAACAACAACAGCTCCAAATACAACCATCACAGCTACAACAACAGTTCTCCCTACAAACTCCACAACAATAACAGTGACTCCTACTACAATAACAGCTCCTCCTACAACCACCACAGCTACAACTACAGTTCCACCTACAACCTCCACAGCTACAACTACAACGGCTCCAACTACAACAACTTTTCCACCTACAACCTCCACAGCTCCAACTACAGTGGCTCCAACTACAACAACAGCTCCAAAAACAACCATCACAGCTACAACAACAGTTCTCCCTACAAACTCCACAACAATAACAGTGACTCCTACTACAACAACAGCTCCTTCTACAACCACCACAGCTACAACTACAGTTCCACCTACAACCTCCACAGCTACAACTACAATGGCTCCAACTACAACAACAGCTCCAAATACAACCATCACAGCTACAACAACAGATCTCCCTACAACCATCACAGCTACAACAACAGATCTCCCTACAACCTCCACAGCTACAACTACAGTGGCTCCAACTACAACAATTGTTCCACCTACAACCACCACAGTTACAACTACAGTTCCACCTACAACCACCACAGCTACAACTACAGTTGCTCCAACTACAACCTCCCCAGCTCCAAATACAACCATCACAGCTACAACAACAGTTCTCCCTACAACCTCCACAGCTACAACTACAATGGCTCCAACTACAACAGTTCCACCTACAACCACCACAGCTACAACAACAGTGGCTCCAACTACAACAACAGTTCCAACTACAACCATCACAGCTTCAACTACAGTTCCACCAACAAGCACCACAGCTCCAACAGCTCCAACTACAGTGGCTCCAACTATAACAACAGCTCCCAATACAACCATCACAGCTACAACAACAGTTCCAACTACAACCATCACAGCTTCAACTACAGTTCCACCTACAACCTCCACAGCTACGACTACAGTGGCTCCAACTACAACAACAGCTCCAAATACAACCATCACAGCTACAACTACAGTTCCACCTACAACCTCCACAGCTACAACTACAACGGCTCCAACTACAACAACTGTTCCACCTACAACCTCCACAGCTACAACTACAACGGCTCCAACTACAACAACTGTTCCACCTACAACCTCCACAGCTCCAACTACAGTGGCTCCAACTACAACAACAGCTCCAAATACAACCATCACAGCTACAACAACAGTTCTCACTACAAACTCCACAACAATAACAGTGACTCCTACTACAACAACAGCTCCTCCTACAACCACCACAGCTACAACTACAGTTCCACCTACAACCTCCACAGCTACAACTACAGTGGCTCCAACTACAACAACAGTTCCAAATACAACCATCACAGCTACAACAACAGTCCTCCCTACAAACTCCACAACAATTGCAGTGGCTCATACTACAACAACAGCTCCTCCTACAACCACCACAGCTACAACTACAGTTCCACCTACAACCTCCACAGCTACAACGACAATGGTTCCAATGACAACAACTGTTCCACCTACAACCTCCACAGCTACAACTACAGAGGCTCCAACTACAACAACAGCTCCAAATACAACCTCCACAGCTACAACTACAACGGTTCCAACTACAACAACAGTTCTCCCTACAAACTCCACAACAATAACAGTGACTCCTACTACAACAACAGCTCCTCCTACAACCACCACAGCTACAACTACAGTTCCACCTACAACCTCCACAGCTACAACTACAGTGGCTCCAACTATAACAACAGCTCCAAGTAGAACCGCCACAGCTATAACTACAATGTTTTCAACTACAGTCCCAGCTACAATCATCACAAAAACTACAGAAATACCTCCAACTCCAATGACAACAACAGTTCTACCTACAACAACCATTACTACAACTACAATAGGTCCAATAACAACAACAGTTCCAACTACAACTATAACAATGACTACAACACCATCTCCAGCTTTAACGTTTTCAACTGCAGCCACAACATTCCCTCTAACAACAGCACAGAAAGCAACCACAGTTGCTATTCCAGGTAACACCTTTTATTATTTTTAGTAGTAGAACCTGAGCATTAAATCATATTGGTTTGATAATAAATGTATGTTTTAGGCTGCTAGATATAAATCTGTTTTATAATCTTTTCCATTCTTACCATTTTAATGTTTGCTTTTGATTACAGTTTCATAAATGGAGTAGTGTAACAAAAGCTTTGAACATAAATCTGAAAAATTTTAGTTCCTTTATTTTTGTTCTACAGTTTTTCATGATATTGGCATACTTGTTTGTTTCTCCTGTGATAACAGTGGTAACGCCTGCCTCTGTAAGGATGGAGTTGACTCTTCTTGCTTTTTCAAACATTGATGCAGAAGCAGAAAGGCTTATTTTAAATGGGGTAAGTACAGCAGTCTGTAGAGGTTGAGGTGGCTGGCAAAGCTGCTCTTCATGGACTTGTTCTGGAAGCTTTACATTTTAAGTTTCCAAACATAGGTCCATGAAGGTTAACAATCTTTGCTAACACAATGAGTTTAATTAGAAGCTGCTGTTTTAACACCTCGACAACAGCATTTTAAACAAGAAAGAGCATTAATGTAGTAATTGGAAGTTCAAGAAATTATTGCCTAAAATTTAATAGAATTAAAATATGATAACATCATACTTTTAAATTAGACTAAATGTAAAGGGATAGAACTAACTTAAAGGACACAGCTATCAATGTATAAATAAGAGAGTAGGGGTTCTTACAGAATTGCCATCTGCTCCAGTACTGAGATTTTACAATTATTTATTGAAAAGTTTGTTGATTTGGTTTATATTTGAATGATTTTACTGAATTATGAATCTGACTTTATTCATTAAAATCGTATTAATTCTTATGCCCTCAGAACATTGAGACTTCAGTATTCTGATTGGTTCAACCAATAATGATGCTCACATTGAGCTGTATGACCCACAAGTAACACACCTGAGCCTGGATCTCATCACTAGCTCACTGTGACTCAGATTCCCCAAGTGACAGCGCACAATTGGCAGAAAGTCATCTCAGGAATCATTGTGATTAGCCACCCAGCACTCGCTCAGCTCCCAGTGGAACAGCAGCTCCTGTGACTGGCCGGTTGTCTGCAGCCATGCAGTCAGATCATGGAGGTCAGAGGAGCTTGTCTGCCCCATGTTCATTCCCTCTGGACAGACATTGTAAAGGAGACATAAGGAAATAATTTCCAATCCCAGATTGATTATAAAAAGTTTTAAAAAAAGAAAATAACAAGGTCTAATTTCTTTCAGATTAAGAGCATCATTGGAGACCACCTGCAAAACAACGTTTCACTGTCTTTGAAAGGAATTAGAAGGAAGCTTTCCCTGTCTTAATGACCTCCTCAGAAGATTTTTGTTCAGGAGGTCTGGATGAAATTAAATTCAGTTCAGGTTGATCCAGTGTATTTCAGTGGTTGTATGAAATAAGTACATATACATAAGTATTTGTTCCAGCAAATACAAAGAAGTCTTCAATTAATTCCATCCATCCTTTGCATATACTGTACTTTGTCATAAACAGGCACAATGTAGCTACGTCAATTAACTACATTACATTTGAATAAATATTAGAAATAAGGCTAGCACTGTGGCACAGTGGTTGGGGTCCCTGAGTTCAGTTCCAGACCTGGGATGTTATATGTGTGGAGTTTGTATGTTCTCCCCCTGTTTTGTACACCCTGGTTGTGAGTGTGTGTGTCTGTCAAGCGAGCTTACTGAATCGAATGAAGCGGTTGGCAAAAGAGTGAGTGGTTGAATGTCCATTGATCTTATACTGTACTATGACAAGGGTTTCTTCTGATCAGCAGCATTATCTTGGACTGAACTATATTCGTTCTGTGGGGGCAGGGGCAGAACTCAGATCGTAAGTCTCATATAAACCTAGAACTCTGAGCAAGAGATACTAAATTTTACAAGGATACGGACTACTACCCTGACTTACTATTGTCTACAGCAAGCGCATAATTGAATGTAATTTAAACCTTTATTAAGATCTCATCTTAAGGCTTTAATTTAGTTCCCTAACTTTTCTTTGTCTATATTGCATTCTGTTGTGCTTTATTGAAACATGTTTTATCTGACCAATTCCATTCCCTTACCAATTACTTCTGTCGATTACAAACCCACTGGCTCACATAGTTATCTCTTGTACAGCTCCTTTCAGTCCACACATACTAAAAACTCTCTCGCCTTTTCACAGTTCCTCAGGCTCCTCAGGCAGAGACAACATGGACTTCCATAACCAAGCCCTCAGAATGCACTCTTTTTCATTAACAGAGGATACCCTATGCATGTTATTGACAGGACTCTCACTCGAGCCAAAAATGGTCTTCAGATCATCAACCCATATAGGAAGTACCGAACATCTGCATTTCAGTGGTGATGCCCTACCACCCCAACACCCTTTCTATCCCCAGGACCATTAATAACAACTTACCCATCTTACAGGATGACCCCTCTGCTGTTACCCTCTTTCCTGACCTCCCCATCACTGACCACCTCATCTGCGCAATCTTCTTCTTCACAGCTCCCTTAACCTCCCACAGCAACCATTCACACCAGACTCTTTCCCCTGCAACAGAACCGGCTGCATCTCCTGCAAATACATATCCAATACTATGCACAATCAAGGCCCCTTTGGACAGTTCCGTGTCACTCAGATGACATCATGTATTTCCAGCAACCTCATTAATGCAGAAAATGTCGATTCACTTACACTGAAGAGGCAGGAAGGAGACTAGGAGACCGTTTCAGGGAACATGTCAGGGCCGTGAGGATTAAAGATCTCTCCAAACTCGTAGTTCCCCATTTCACCTCCTACTGCCATGATCATGTGACCGTCGCAGTTCCACACGGGTTTGTGCCCTCCGCCACCCCGTTTCGTGCCACACCACTTGGGGCGCGAACCTGGGTCTCCAGCGTAACGCCACAGGGAACCAGCCGCATGAGCTAAAGGAGACCTCCCTCAGCCCAGGCAGCTGAGGTCCCTGCTACGCGCAGTGAGGGCAATTACGTCACTGTATCCCAACTAGCTCCGCTACAATCACACTGATCTCTCTGTCTGGGTCCTTACAGAGGGGTGAGGGTCCAACTCCTGTTGCAGAAAGACATCCGAAACCAAAATAATCGTGAAATTAGGATCACACCTGCCCCCTTCTCAAAACGACAGACTCATCTCCTTCTAAATCCCCTCTATTCTTTTGCAGATTTTGGCTTTTCACACCTCTCCATCTGTTCATCCTGAGTTTGGATACTCATTCTCACTTGCAACATGCCCTATTCCTCCTTGATCACCGCTCCGTCTTAACTACTCTTTCTTTTTTCCTCCTTATTTCCTGCCTTATTTTCTGCTACCTTCTCCTCCTCTCTCCCACAGCCAAAACATTGTATCTCTTTTTTACCTTTCAGCATGGAAAGGACCTACATGGTTTACTTTACAGCTTAATACTCACTTTCTACTTAATTAAACTAAGAAAACTAATGAAAGTGTATTGGATTTCATATTATTGGAATTAATCTTATAATTAAAAAATTTCTCTGTAGTACCGTACTGGGAATAAACACAAAAAGTATGAAGCTCCTTGAAAACCCTCCCTGGGGATAAATAAAACAAATATTGTTTTTTATGACACCCAATCAAACCTGTCCTGCATGTCTTGGTTAGGTTAGAGGACACTGGAGTAGAAGGTGAAAAACCACACAGACAGAGGGGGAACATGCATACAGCAGCTGTATCACCCTGCAGCTCACAGCTGGTAACCCACTGAAGCTCAGCAGGTGTGAGCCTGGTCAGTCCCTGGATGGGAGACCTGAGAAAAACTGAGATTGCAGCTGGAAGAGGTGTTAGTGGGGCCAGGGGGGGGTGCTTACCTTGCGGTCTGTGTGGGTCTGAATGCTCCAGTATAGTGATGGGGACACTTTACTGTAAACAGGTGCCGTCCTTTGGATGAGATGTCATTAAAAATCCCAGGGTGTTTCTTGAAATAAGTAGAGGCATCACCCTGGCATCCTGGACAAATTTCCCATTAGCCTTTATTAATAATGGCTACCTAATAATCCCCATCTATGTAGTGGCTGCATCACTCTGTTCTCCTTCCCACTGAAAGCTGGTGTGTGGTGAAGTGCACTGTCAGCACTATCATTATCCAGGTGGATGCTGCACATTGGTGGTGGTGGAGGGGAGTCCCCGTTACCTGAAAGGGCTTTGTGTGGAGTGTCCAGAAAAGCGCTATGTAAGTGTAAGCAATTATAAGTAAATAAATGTAAGCACCATGCTGCCCTGTATATTCCTGTGTGGCACAGAATATTTAAAATTAAATTATGATCTTATCAATATATGAACCCGCACATTTTTTCAAATTATTACGCTGATATTGTAGTTATTTTAGCTTTTTTAGTTGTAGTTCATTTAGTATCTTATAATCCTCAAAGCCTATACAAGTAAAAAAGAAAGTATGTTGTTTGCATTGTACATATTTCCCAATATCTTTTAGCCAATCTTATAGTTATCATGTTAAATGTTTAGCATTTGGTCTGACAAATAAGTGACTTATTTTAACCCAAGGTTAAAAAAAAACTCAAATGAGTTTTCTGGTATGCGCACTTCCCCTTTCACGTATACTGTACAAAGGCAACGTTTGTCCCATCGCGCTTGCCGTAGTTTGGCGATCGACAGGAGAGGAGACGAGCAAGGAAACATGGCAGGTAGAGTTGGGAAACAGAGCCGTGCCAACTCTGCGACTGGCAGTGGGAACAGAAAGGGTCCTGCCGGGCAAGAAGAGGAGGAGCAGCCGCTTCAGGCTGTTCTGATAGCCGACAGCTTCACCCGGAGATTTTTCCCCATTTCTAAAGATCAGCCCAGGGTCAGTGTGGCGTGTGCACATGGCTGTGTGTGAAATGAAATGCAAAGCTGGTTTCTCAGCAACGTTCATTTTGTGTTTTACATTTTGACTGCACGCTTCTTGATTTTTAAATAAAAATATTACTGTTGACATCAGGTTTTCATCGCCTAGTATTCATCGCACTGACTTACAGTACTTTAGCAAGTGCTTTGTTTTCTCTTATTTCTGTATATCCTAATTACTCCTTCCCATACCTTCTAATTTATTTATTCGTGTTATGTATAGGGACAGGTGCAACACAAATATATAACTAACAACAGACAAGTCTTCTAAAAGTAGAAATGTAAAACTGTATCCCGTTAACATTTTGCGTACAAGTTCTATGTTGCTTCATTGTAACTTATTTTAAGTAATTATTGTGACTGAAGCTTTACGGGGCAGCATATAATGTTTGTTTTTTTTTGCTCTAGTCCAAAATATAATCTTCTTTTTTCAAACCCCGTTGGGTCTAAACTAACTCTAGGTTTAGAATTATGTTTAAAATGCTCATAACATTAATCTTACGTACGTTTTTCATGCCAGTAGTATTTTACTAAATTACTATGTTGGGTTTTCACTTTATCTCCCTGTATGGGTATTGTTTATCTCTTACTCAGGAAACGGCAACTGGATCCTTAACCAGTGATTACATTCACACGAATTCACATGAATTCATAATAGTGGTATGATAGTATAGCAAATGTTCATTTTCCCAGAAGTATGTTAAATTATAGTATTAAGATTGTAAAATGGTATAATGTTGATTTTGGGGGGGAAAAAAACAAATATATTTGAAGCATTGACTGACATTCGTATATATCAGTGCTACAGCTATGCTTGGTTTCTGAATTGTATTAAACATCCTACTGTCTACTGAATATTTAATATTGAATATTTAACTTTATGCTTTATGTGAAGTGGTTGTTTGACATTTGCTTTTCTGTCGTTCAGGCTTTGTTCCCACTGGCCAATGTGGCCATGATTGACTATACACTGGAATGCCTCACCGCCACTGGTGTCCAGGAAACGTTTGTCTTTTGTTGCTGGATGTCGAATAAAATCAAAGAGCACTTATTGTGAGTAACTTCCCTTCTTTGTAAAAAGAGATTTGTTTTCACAACATCCCAAACTGATTTGTACTCATCTGCAGTGAGGTTTTATGGCTTTTTTTTCACAGGAACTACATATTGTGTTTAAATTCAACCTTAAAGGGGAACTGTAAGGCTATTTTTATAGTTTGGGGTTAGAAGGAATTAGCATTGATGAGTGCATTTCAAGATACAATGAAAGTAGAATATACACAGTAACGTGTTAAAGCTCCAATTAACATCACAACATAGATAAAATTTCCAGGTGTGCGCAGTGCCATATTCTGCAATTCAGAACAAGGCAACAAAATGTCCGATGAGATGAAGCAGCTCTATGATGTTGTGATCATGCGGACTTGTGAGCACATCTATTTGAATCCAACAGAAATATTGTTATCCACTTCAAGATATTACTACAAATACTACTTACCTGTTAACTCTGCATGCAGATCACTTTGGAGCATTTCTGCAATGAAATGTCTGCTGTACAACCTGTATTTATACATTCATACATCCCATTGCAATATTCATTGTGGAGACTAGTGAGCAGGAAGGGCCGCATCACATGGCAATTTGTGGGAACTCTTGCTCTCTCCCCCTGGAGATACTGGGGGGTTGCCAAACCATGGCAACTATCCAGCACTTTCGTAAAGTTCACAATTTTGTGCTTGTTTCAGAACTGGTCAAATTTTGCAACACAGTCAATTTATTTTGTTACTGAGGTTCAATTACCAGTCCTGAGGAATGGGGACTGCAGTTCCCGTTTACATTTGTCACTCTGCAAAAAGCTGTCTGGTATCTGTTGTGTTTATTTCCATCTTTATTCCTTAGGAAGTCAAAATGGTGCCGCCCGACCTCCCCAAACACAGTACACGTCATCACGTCAGACCTGTACCGTTCCCTGGGGGATGTGCTGAGGGACGTCGATGCCAAGTCTCTCGTCCGTGGCGACTTCCTTCTTGTTTACGGGGACGTGGTGTCCAACATCGATGTCACCCAAGCCCTGCAGGAACACAGGTAGAGCCCCTGAACTCCTGAGGGTGTATGTAGCTTCATGTAGAGCTGCTGTATGGATGGATTGTAGGCCAGGGCTCTCCTTGTCTGGTCCGGGAGGGCAAGTGTCTGTACTGGTTTTCTCTGCGTACAGTAGCGTCACCTGAAGCACTGCGAGAAGTTCTTAAATTGGCCAATAATGAGCTGCTTGAGGCATTTGCTAGTTGAGCTGGAATAAAAAGCTGCTGACATGTTAGCCTTCCAGGAGCAGGATTCTTGTAGGTTCATAGCAAGTTGGCCGTTGCATAAAAAAGTGAGTTTCGTTCCGCTTTTCCTCACTCAAGAGGGATGCACGGTTCTTGCGTTCCAGAACTGCATTAGTTATGATCTGTTTTCTTCCGTTGTATTTTGTGGATCACAAGTCACAAATGAACCACAATCATTCTTCTGCGTAGGAATCGTCGCAAGGCAGAAAAGAATGTGTCTGTGATGACCATGATTTTCAAGGAGTCGTCGCCCGGTCACAAGTCACGCTGCGAGGAAGACGATGTTATTGTAGCTGTGGACAGCAAGAGCAAGCGGGTTCTTCACTACCAGAAGACTCATGGGCTAAAGAAACTCCGTTTCCCAATGGTAAGCAGTTGTTAGCAGTGCTAATAAGGTGATGTAGAAGAAGAGTCTGAAGCTTCTCTTCCAGTCTGCTAAAAGTAAAATTTTAAAACTGTATCCTATAATATATAAATTGCAGGATATTGAAAATATATTTTTAAACAAAATGATAGTTAACAGTATGTTGTTTTAATTGATTACTTATACATAAAATGTTACAGTGCAGAAGTCAGAGTGTTTCATCCACCCTGTATTTTTTTTCCAAGAATCTGTTCCACGGTGGAAGTGATGAGATTGAAATTCGTCATGATCTGCTCGACTGCCACATTAGTATCTGCTCCCCACAGGTTTGTACATTTCTAGAAAAGACAGAGAACTAGAGACATGTTCCATGCAGGTGACATCACTCGCAAAAGTCAAATTTGTTTGATTTGCTCCAAATCAGCATTCATTTCCAGGTTGCAGAGCTGTTCACTGACAATTTTGACTACCAGACAAGAAACGACTTTGTCCGTGGAATCCTGGTCAACGAAGAGGTATGATTTAAAGACTAGTGATCGACAAGTGTTAGCCAGGGAAAAGTATAACAGGTGCCAGGTTGGAAGTAAAAACATTTTTTATTTTTTTAATTGATGACATTGTGCAAAAGTTTCCTATAAAATACTAATGAGTTGATTTTTATGTAGCCTCCATCAGGTAACATTTTAATAATAATAACTTTTTTAATTAGCACCTTTAAAGCCTATTCTTAAAGTGCTTTACAGAAAAGAAACAATTAAAACAACAAAAACTGTAATGAAGATAGGAGGAACAGGAGGCTTTGGAGTTCAGCAGAAGATGCAAAAGGTTAGACACAGACATCAGTTAAATAAAAGCCTTTCTGAAGAAGAAGGTTTTGAGTCCATATGTAAAAGAGCTCGGGGCACACCTTGCCTGCACCTGAAGTTGCAAGGTTCCTAGTCCTGCTCTGACACGCAAACACACAGTTGACTGTTCTATAACTAGATTAACAAAATGCTTGGTGCTTCTAAATTTAAGAAAACCATTTTTTTTTATCAAGTTGAAATTAATTTGGAAACCAAACATGTTTCATTTTTGATATCCAGTTATTGACCAGAAGGGACAGGAGCATTGGTAAAATTATCGCTCTCACATCAGTTTGTACCACAGTTTATGTTTCAGTTTTTTTAATTCAGAATCATTTTATCCCAGAAGCAGACTCATGACACTGCATGTGAGACAGATGAGCTGCCGCTTTCACACCACTGTAAATCCCTTGATACGCAAATTTGCCGAGTGATGGCCTTGTTCCAGTCTGTGCCTCTCTGGCATTCCAGATTTTGGGAAACCAGATCCACATGCACGTGACCGGGGACGAGTACGGAGCCCGAGTGTCCAACCTGCTGATGTACGACGCCGTCTCCTCGGACATCGTGCGGCGCTGGGTTTTCCCGCTCACCCCCGAGGTGAACTTCACCGACCAGGAGGGGCAGGCCTGCACTCACTCCCGGCACAACGTGTACCGCGGCGCCGGGGTCAGCCTGGGCCACGGCAGCCAGATGGAAGAGAACGTGCTGATCGGCCAGGGCACGGGCATCGGCGCCAACTGCCACATCTCCAACAGCGTCATCGGGAACGGCTGCACCATCGGTACGGCGCCGACCGCCCCCGCCCCCGGGCCGGGCTGCTACCAGAGACGTTGACGGGTGCTGGCTTGAACCGATCAAAGTTAGATATATTCCGGCACCCAGAGAAATTTTAAACAACGTGGCTGTCAGTGAAGGAAGCTGCCATTATTGGACCTATATTTCAAAGGCGACCTTCGGTCCCAGTTTCTCAGACCGGTTTTTAAATCTTGGTCACAAAATAAATTCATTGCCATTATAGAAAACAAAATGAGAAAAAAATGAATTATGCACAAAATTGTGAACTTTGTGAAGGTACTGTAAGTCGCCTTGTTGTCGCAAACTCGCATTCGAGTTCCCATGAATTGTGATGTGAAGCTGCCCTTCCTGCTCACTACATTTTACTTTTATTTCCATTTGAAATGTACTCATCAATGCTGATTCTTTCTAACCCCGAAATATTACACTGGCATTGCAGTTCCCCTTTAATTATTTTAAATTTAGCACTATGTCCGCCTGAAGTACCCCCACGTAAATGTGATGCGAGAATAGATTGGGTTTGGTCTCAAAATCTTCAAGGATAGTTTCAAGTTTTTAATATGGGCGACTCAATCAGTAAATGCTCTGTGATCCAAGCATTTGTAAGAACACCCACTTACAGTCTAATCCATATCTTGCCCTTTTGTAGGGAACAACGTGGTATTGGACAGGGCCTACATCTGGAATAACGTCTGCATCGCCAGCAACTCAGAAATCAAGCAGTCGGTTCTTTGCGATAATGTGGAAGTGAAGGAAAATGTCATTTTGAATCGCCAGTGTGTCCTTGCTTTTAATGTGAGTCTACACCTGCATCTTAGTTGAGTAGTTGCCAGTAGTTACTGTGTCCGTACGTCTTTAAGATACTGAATGCCTAGATCTGACAAAATATTGAAAGATCTTTCAATTGCAGTTCTTCTTGATTCAGGGAGAGGCGCTATTTCACTTTCGCTTGATATTCTTAATCTTGATTGTCATGATAGAGTATGTGAAAATGTGGCTTTAAGAAAATGCCAGTTTTTTACTTATTCTTTTCGATGGAAGTAACATAGTGGATTATAATATGCTGGGAAGCTCTAATTCTTATTTGCGAGCCTTTTGGGTTCTGATTTTTCATTGTGGTAGGTGGTCATTGGGCCCAGTGTGACACTCCCAGAAGGCACAGTTGTGTCAATGCACCATCCTGATGAGGAGGATGAGGAGGATGAAGACGAGTTCCTGAGCGATGAAGCAGAGGTCAGCAGCAGCCAAGCCAAAGCAAAGTTAAAAGGTAATCTTTTTCCTTTGGTGATCTTGGTTAAAGGTTTTTTTCATTTAAAAATGCATATGTACAGTATGTATGCAAAACCTTGGGCTCTTCAATTGTGTAGAAAATTAAGAGAGACACAAAATAGGTGTGCTTATTTATTCCCTAGAGTGTATCTTCAGAAATCCCATGACTTAGAAGTTGTCAGAAAGATTTGTACATAAAGTCTTGGTTAAATAGATGGGCTGTATTGTGGGCTACAAAGGAACAAGTAATAGGTTTATTCCATGCTGAAAAAAAGAAGAAAGAGAACACAACGTTTTGGCCGTGGAGCCTTCTTCAGGTGTGAGAGAGACAGGGCAGTAGGGCTATTGTGTATTGTGGGCTAGCTTGGTTTTTAAGTTTGTCCTGTTTGCAGCAGGAGATAAAGGCTGGCTAGGAAAGTGTGATTTTACTTTTGTAATACCCCTTACACATCGTTACACTCTGTGCTTGTAAAGCCTAAGTTAACACTGAAAGATTCAGCACTGCAACTCCATAGCTATTGTTGTTTTAGCTAGCATGGTAATGCACTACCTAACCTGTATACACCCGTACCTGTTTTTACGAATGTTCTTTTTATGAAAATGCGATACTACGAATTATATGAATTTTCACCTGCATTTCGAATAACAAAAGTCAATTTCGAAACTACAAAGAAGCATTACGAAGAAAAATTTCAAAACCTCCACCAAATGTTGAGAGTGACGAGGAAGGCATCATATAGACTCATTTCGTATTGAGTGTTCGGATCACATTGGACTGACTAGTATCGGTGAGAAATGGCACAGAGTGGCATGAGAGACATGTTTGATACAGTTCACAGCTTCTTGCTTCATGCATTGTTCATTATTGTGTGAGCTCTTGCTTTTTGTGTAAGAAACTTTGTGATTTAGACTTTATCATAGACCCTAAAGGTGTTAAGAAAATTGTGAGTGTGCGTAATAATACAAAAGCAAACAAAGTGGTTACTGAACAGTTCTGTACCTCGGTATGATTAATGATGTCTAACTTGGTAAGCAGTGTTTTTTTAATACAAAAAACACAAAACAAATATGAATGGTAGTTGTTATTGTTTCTTTTGTCATTTTTTTGGTGAAGAAAGTAAGAGTAAGGGTGACATTTTGGGTTCCATAATATTTGGAAATGATAAATAATTGCAAATAATGGAAAAAGGTTTTTCTTTGTACAGATTTGTGCTGTACAATAGGGTTTCTGGGAACGAATTACATTCATAAAAAGAGGTATGGGTGCATATTGCTTTTGAAAAGTAAATAATTCCAAAATACGAATTTACAAAACCTACTGGGGAATTGAACTTTTAGGCACTTTGAGAATTAATGTCTTTCTGATATGTATGATTGTTATTTCTTCAAAAAGAAAACCTACTAGCGTTAAACATAATTTACATTAAGCTTTCAGTGCTGCTGAGGTTGGGTCAGAAGGCAAAGGTTACATTTGGAGATCAAGCAACCTGACAGAAGCAGAAGAAGATGAGTTGTCCCAGTCTTTGTGGGGTAGGAATTCATATTTCACATAAAAACAGTAAACTATTGAGCAATCAGTGACTCAGTGTTCCATGACTTTATCTACAGTGAATACTTGAACATGCAGAATAATCCCATTACCAAATAACTTAATCACTAAAAAGTAAATATGTGTTGTTGCATATGCCAGCCTCAATACTTTTCAGAATCTGTGAAAAGCAGTATTTTCAGCTTAAATGTACGGTGTGCTGCTTGTTAAAAAAGAAACCTTCAGGCGTTAATCATTACATTAACCACTGAGTGTTTTGGAGCTGTGCTTCATCAGGAGTGTCTTGGCAGGTATGGTGCTGAACCCCGACCCGGAGAGTGAGAGTGACAGTGAGGTCAGTGAGGGCTCTCATGACCTGGACAGCCGGGGTGCATCTCCTGAGCTGGATGATGTCAAAGGTGAGAGGCCACAGAAAGGTCATAGTTCACAGTGGGCAGCTTAGTGATTTTGGATTTGTTTTACATCTCGGAAGATGTGTTTGATTTTATTACGTTTCCCCTTGAATAATTTCTTAAGTTTAATCGCCTAAATTGCTCCAGTAAAAAAAAAAAATATAACTGTATAATCTTTGAACATCTCTAAAGTCAACAAATTCAGATTAATAGGTACTGTATATATTTGAAAGTTTTATTCAGCCTATTCTATAATATTGTGAAACTAAAACTTTATTTAAAAAAAAATGAGATCTCACCTTCTGTTGAAACTTTATAATGATGTAAAAAAAACTTTCTCTTTCAACAATTTATCATCTTCTCATCCATCAGATAATGAACTATATTTCCATGTACATCTTATGTAGGATTATCACTGGATAAGGTTATTTAATACCATTTGCAAAGTAATTCTGGGAACAATGGTAGCTCTGTTCCCTGTGTCATTCAAGTTTTGAAAGTTGCCAAGGTCCAGTTTTAATTTGTTAAGTCATTGTGATATGTTTTATGTGTTTCATTTTCATTTTAAAATGATGATATACTGGAGGTCTGAAATTCAGTGATGTTAGCAGGTGATTGAAAATGGTTCTGATTATGTTAGCTGGTCTACTCAAACAGCAGCATTGAGAAAATGTGGTCATGTGGTTTTTGATGGCAGTTTTCCAGGCAGAGGTACAGGGAACTCTTCAGAGAGGAATAGAAGAGAACATCAGCTGTGACAATCTGGTTCTGGAGATCAACTCTCTAAAGTAAGACAGTTTCCCTTCCTCCCCAGTCCCTTTCAGATCTCAGTTATACCAGATAATTCATGAAACAGTGTACGTTCCTCATCTTAACTGTGAAATAAAGGGGGTAATATTTAATAATCTTGGAAATACACATTTCATTGAACTCCTGTGACATAACAGAATCCTTTTTACACTTACAGTGCTGTCAAAATTAGAGATACACTGCATTGCCCATGGTCATGTAAAGTTTTCTGTTTATGTGTTTAGAATTGAGTATTGGGTTATAGCTTTTAAAAAATGGTAAAGCATTAGATAGTATACAGTCTAAAGGATGTAACCAAATCACGCTTACCTGAAATCATGTCTCAAGTAGTGGAGTTATCTTTTTAACAACTAATGACCACCTTTTTTTTATTTCACAGATACGCCTATAACATCACATTGAAGGAGGTGATGCAAATCCTCACTAAAGTGGTCTTGGAATTTCCCTTCCAGCAGGAAGGGCAGCAGCTAACCACCTCTCAGTACGGCTCTCTGCTCATTCCTGTAGGTGACCAACACTGAACATCAGCAAATGTCCCAAACTGAATCATGGCACGCCTGTCTGCAACATGTATAGCTGCAAAGGAGAATTGTAAAAAATGAAATAAATTAGTTGGCTTTTACAATTTTAAGAATTTTCTTAATTCTTAAACTTTTAGTGTTTGGTTCCATCAAAAACCCTCCTCTTAAGTCATTCAGGTGTATCTCTTTAATATTGTTGTCAGGATACAATTTAATTCATCCCTGACTTCGGACCTAACCTTTGTACAAGAAGTTGTGAATGATCGAATCAGGCTTTCATTTTGTAAGCATTTGTCAGGTTGAGGTATCAGGGTGTCAAGAGAACTTAAAAGCTTTAAGTGTGATATATAGCTGAAAACAGATGTGTGTTGAAAACTGTACACATTTATACACCCTAAAGTCATTTGATCTGATAGCACTGTGCACAGTGCTATAAAATAGTATATGCTGGGGTTCAGGAGCTATAAGGTGGCAGGTTGCCTATAACCCCATGAATCATTAACTGCTTTGCAGGTAAGTGAAGAATTCAATCTACCCATAGCCATCCTCCAACAATTTTAAGATGCTTATCTAGGTGCTGGATTTCAGACCCTAAAAGCTGAGCAAGGAACCCCAAAGGAATCCAAGCAGTCCCCTTTTAATTGTAGTCTGTAGCAAGCTGTGCTTTGAGATTTGTTTTTATCTTTTCAGCTCTTAAAGAGATGGGCCCTTGTCTTTAAAAACTATGTCAAAAGAGCTCAAGACCACCTGGACTGCTTAGCTGCCATTGAGGAATTTTTCCTGGAGTATGATACTCACTGGGGAGCGATGCTTAAAGTGAGTCTGTTGCTCTTAATATTATTCTTTTTTTAGAACACCCTTGTGCTTTCTTTTATCATTAATACTTTTTTATACAGTTTGAGCTGGAATTGTTTCTTTGTATTAATTCCCTGAACTTGCTGCAGTTTCCTGTTAAGATCATGAAATTCCATCAGATGTATTTCTTCAGTCATTCTTTTACACCATAAAGGGTCTATTTTGCATTACTGCATTCATATAGTATGCTGTAATCTGGAAAAGAATTAATTTCATAGTGAAATCTATCACTGGTTGTATGTCTCTGTGCAAATATTTTCCTCTGTCTGACTAGTAAAACATGCCTGCATGCTACCTTATAAAAATAAGGTATAAGAGGAAAGGCTTTTTCCATAAAATCTTACTATTACAATATTTACGTTTGAAAATTTCAAGTACATATCACATTCAGACAGAAAATATTATCATGTACAATTCACTGGGGTTATGATGATTTTGTATGACTGTAAATTATCAAGCAAAATTTCTGGCCCATTATGTTACTAGGTGGAGATTTATCTGAACTGCATGCTTCCTGGAACACTTAGATTCACATTCAGTCGCAATGCAGTTGCAATTCCATTTTTATTGTTTATCTTTGTTGGTCCATTGGTAATGCTTTTTTGCTTTAGGTGATTTTCTTTTGCACTTTTTTTGCTCCCAGGTTCTGATGAATGCCTACCAGCAGGAAATTCTTGCTGAGGAAGCCATACTGCACTGGTTCTCCAAAGGCGTGAGTTCAGAAAAGGGCAGGCAGCTGCGCAAGAACCAGGGGGTGAGTCAGTTGGCAAAGGAAATAGCATGTCTTGTGCCACCACGGGAGCAAAGTTTTCAGGTCTTCATCCTGATCTGGGATGTGCAGTTGAAATGCAAGGGGGGCTGGGGTTGGAGAATTTAACAGGGCATATGAGAGAGTCAACAGTTCATGTTTGCATTGAAGCAAATGAGTGATGTTTTAACAGAAACAAACAGTGATAGGTATTTGGGTGCTAACTTAGAGCACCCTTTCAGTAATAAAAAATTCTGATCAACATAATCTTAAAAAATTGTGATTCTAAATATCATGCTGAAGAAGTGACTTGGAAGTCATTTTAGTAAATGCAAACAGAATATATTTTTATGGGGAAAATATTTAACTTTTTGTAATTCTAGAAAAATCCCCTAATATCGCTAGAAGATATAGTTCTGTTCTGAAACTCAAAGCCTCAGTGGGTACAGCAAGTGGTACACTTATGATCCTTTGTCATCACAGTTGTTGAAGTTCATCAAGTGGCTGGAAGAAGCAGAGGATGAATCTTCTGAAGAGGACGGGGAGTGAAGTCATTCCTACCGCCAGAAGCTGTGTCCTGTCTGGACCAGCATAATGTCTCTGTGTCTGCGTGGTCACGGGTGACAGAGTGGAGGAAAGCAGTCAAAGGAATGCTTGGCCTGTGGTCTTGAATGAAAATAGCTCTTCACTCAGTGCTTCATGAATTAATTTATTTATTATGAATTACAGTTCTTCCAAGCTGCTCCATTTGTATAGGAAAGTGGATTGAGAGTTTCAGCTTTGCTCTCAGGAGAAGTGTACATTATAATTTTAATGAAGGGACATTTTTCAACTTCTCCTTTCTAATGAGACCATATCCGTGAATGTAAAAGAAATAAAAGCTATGCCGCAAAGGTAATGCATTATAAAAACACATGCATGCTAAAGATACTCAAATTAAAGTGGAGGTCTCCCATGCACAAGTTGAGCTCTGTGGTCCAGCGACGCTAGTTCAAGCCTGGTCATGTCACCAGCCAGCAATGACTGGGATTTCCCAAGCAGTGGTGCACTATGGCAGTACTGAGGATAGGGTAGGGAGTCGCCAGGGTGCCCTGGATTCTCCGAAATGTCAGCTACCCCTGTGGCCCCCCTGGGAGGTTTGCAGTGCACTGTGTGAGAGAGGAGCTTCTTCACAGTTCAGCTCTGACCCCCTGGAATGGGGGTATGGGGCTATGCTGCCTGCGATGCGTTTCAAGCAAACAGCTCGGAGATGGGCAGCTCAGAAGAGTCTCCCTACTGATTTCTCCTTTTCTCTGAGACCTGAAAAACAAAATTGATGATTTCAAAATCGGGTGGATGTATCGAGTAAATGGCAAAATTCTGAAAACCACATACTAAGTATATTCTTTGGCACTGGGCCATGCATTTATAGATTATTTTCAAACATTCTTACTTGAATTTTGTGTTTGCCATTGCTTTGTGGTAAAAATACTATATATTAAACTTCACTATTAAAACCCTTTTGCAAAGTACTCGTCTGTCATTTTCAAGTTGTACACAGCATCAAATGACTTGTTCTTCAGTGCAACGGTCTGGTGTAGAATAAGAACTTACTTTTTGATGCTCATTATCACCACAGATTGGACATGCCTTGAATGCAGACATTTATTCTGCATTGATCCTGTTGTCTGAGCTGTGGGGAGATCTGAAAGATGTCTCCTGATGAATTGCATGCATGAGAGATCAAAAATACTGCGCAGAGCCAGTAAATAGGTGATACTACTGTAGGTGAACCAATAAAGGGGCAAATGGATAATGACTTGTTCCATAGAAATGGACTGAGAGGGAATAATGACAAAATCGAATAGTGAAGGAACAGAATTTACAGCAGACTCATATTTACTTGTATTTTTGTATTTACAGCTAATAATTTAGCTCTAATGTAAACTACAACTGTTTAACATAATTTAAATCTATTATAATTATGCGTTAGGGATATCTCACTATGTTTACAGTGGTCTGTTTTGACCCAGTTTTGTCAAATGATTTGTAGCACCAATATGTTGTACTGCTACAAAAGAAAAGAAGGGTGGCACAATGTACAATTTTAATAACGTCTTGATCAATGCTCGCTCTTTTTGATATATCAACTAGGTGCAGAAGAAAGATCGGGTTTGCTTTCCATTCTGAAAGAGATTTGCTAACAACAGAAGCCTCCAACATTAAGATTTGTTGAACAAAGTGACAGTGCGCCTGACCTGTTTTCTCTCTTTCCTCTGCCTTGTTGTAGTCGTTGTTGAAACCAACTTATGCCTTGTTTCCTTTTTCTCATGGGCCCTCCAGTGTTTCCTGAGCTGCCAGTCAGGACACGAAGAGAAAAACTCTCGGGGGAAAAATACATTGAAAATGCAAATAGTTACATAAAACAATGCATTTCTTTGTTATCCATTTTGTGGTAGGCGGAAATAAAGTCAATAAGCCTTTTTTTTACCGCTACCCTGATGTAAGGAAAGGTCAGACTCTTGAACTTTTGATTGACGTGTTTGGTTTTTGAATTGGGTTCTATAAGATGGGAGAACAATTAGCACCACATGGTCTCTGTAGCTCACGCAAATGTAGTATTTGATGGCAAAGAAGATATTTTTTCTATCTTAGCCATAAAGATTAGTTTACTTTCCAGATCCTTAGACTAAGCACAGAGGTAATGATTTAAATGACTCAGTGTTGGCAGCATTTGTTTAAAATACAGTATTTCACAAAGACAGTACTAACATGCTCCAGTACATGCATGAGAAAAACCTATCTGATAATGAATCCTTTTTAGAACAGCTCACAACAATTTTTCTCAATTACCTGTGCCCAGTAGAGGCAGTACTCAATCTATAAAACTACAACAAATAAATACCGGTGCCAATAGCATTTGGTGTGTTTTCTATGCCTCATTATATTTTAGCTTGAATTTAAATCCTGAAACGGGACTGCCTATACTACAAAGTTATTACAAAATGTTTAAGGGGGGACATTCCAGGTGGAAATTGCCTCTGGAAGTCTCGAACCCATGGGAGCACTGAAAGGTTAAATAACTATAAACAAAGAAACTCTTTTAAGTACTCCTCAAGTCAAAAGGTCCTGTGTGTCCAAATTATCACCCATCCTGGCTTTTATGGGGCTGCTGAAATACACTGGGCTTATAAGATCCCAAGAAACTATCAAATAAAGGAAAAGGTGAGCTGCTGGGGCTTCACTCCCTGTGACTCAATGATGGCAAAGCACTGAGCCCTTCAACGGACAGCTGGTCAAGGAAGGAGTCTGGAAACTAGGTAAGGCAAGGATAAATAAAGACCAGATAGCAGAATAGCTGATAAATGTTTTTATTGGAAAAAAACACTTGTAAGTTTTCTGAGAATTTTTATTTGTGCATTTCCTTATAAAAACACTTTGCATTATCTTTTTTGATCACTTAAATGTATAAAAAGTGTAAACATAACAGTTTTTGCGAGTGCGGGTTCAGATTGAGTTGCATCTGTTACCCCTATTCTGCTGTGACCGTTTTTCAGAATCACAAGTGTCTTCAAGCTTAATGTCTGATTTTGAACACCCATCCTTTCACCAAAATCCAACTTGATTTGCAGCCTTGTCAATCAGCACAACTTCAACGAGGGATTTGGATAGTTACAGTATGAGGCAGTTACCAGAAAAAAAAAAATTATATCCAGCCCCTCAAAAAGCAGCGAGTAATCAGTGATAATTCTTTTTTTGATTTCTCTCATAAGCAATGACTGGGAAGTTCTTAGAGAGTTGCAAGTGACTCCAGACATGTGAAACACCCAATGCGCCAATATTCTTGAGCTCTTCTGTCTTAACAGGTGTTATCCGCTCAGACAGGCTCAGTTGAATGGCTCACCAAGTACATCACTACCTCTCTGAAACCCTTAATTTTACAATGATGATTATGAGCATTTAAGTTTTCACTGCTTTCTATTTTGGGGTCCTGATCTAGTCCAGCATTGATGCTGCTTTTCCTGACTATATACTGTATTGTAATGACAGGAAGAGATCTAGAATAGAGGTATTTAAAATACAGGGCCTTACAATCCATATATTTACAGCAGTTTGTTTTGATAATCTCTGTAATGGCTTGATTAACCATACTGATTGGAAGCTCTTTTTCATTAGCAAAATTGGAAGGTCTGGGTTTTAACTGCCCCTTGCCTAGAAGATTAGGAGATCACTGCAACTCTCACAGGTGTCCCTCTCAGGACGAGACCCCCCGGAAGAACTAATCAGCCCTCCTGTCTTTCTGCTTCCAGTAGGCCTTATAAATGGCCAGGGCCAGGAGGACAGCTCCTGCAATCCCAAAGGCAGCGGTCAGCACTTTCCACATTGAAGCCGACCCCTCGTGCTTCTGCAAAAAGCCTCTGTAGTCCATGGCAACCAGGATGTACTCCCGGCCGTCCCGCGGAGGGATAAGCTTCAGCACTCGGCCCTGTTCCAGGACCAGCTCCCCGAACCCTGTCGCCATGGCACCGACGCGCAGCAGCTCCTCGCTCTCCTCCAGCCCGGCGGGCTTCTCCCCGGACAGCCCCTGCACCACGAGGTCCACAAGGCCCTCCTGGGGCTCGCGCACGCGCTGGTGCACCGTCTCCAGGTACAGGCCCGAGGCCTGCAGCGGAGACGTCACCCTCACCGACACCGCGCTGCTGGAGGACGCCAGGCTGAAGGGCACGGTGTTCGTTGACTCCCTGTGGTTCTTCCTCGTGTGAGCCCTAAAGGAGGAGCAGCGGTAAACCCATGGCGCCAAAACATCAGAACAAAGCTATTTTTTTTTACAAGGCTCCATCTGCTATATTTTCAATTCAGTTCTCAATCTGACTTTTAAAGCCGTGTTATTCACCTCTCAAAGCCTTTTAATTCATGGTCTAATCGTTTTACGCCATAAACTGAGGCAAGGTTCTGTTTCAATCTAACACTGGGAAAACTACAACTGTTTATTTATTAGTATCACAAATTGCACCTGCAGTAACATTAGATGTTTGATTCCTGGGGATACAAATCTAAAAAAAAAGAGGACAAACAAGTGATAAAACTTTTGCCGTATTTGTTTTTATTTGCAGAATTTAATATTTAAATTAATCTCAGATAACCAGACATTTTATCTTCAGGTTTTTAAAAAATATTTATGGGAAGTGGCACATTTTCACTAAAATTTTCAGTTATTTTTTCCCCTTTTTCCTGAAAGTGGTCCTAAATGTTAAGTATGGAAAGCATGTGAAGGAACAAGACTAATTTGTGTCATCCGAACCTGGTTTTTGGTAATTAGCTGGCTTGCAAAAACTGGAATAAAGCTTGCAATACAGCAAAAATGAAAAGAACTGGAAGAGGAAGAACCATTTTCACACAGAAAGATGAGGCTGTAGTGGACATTGCTGAAACTGAAAGGGCCTGACGGGTGGATTATGTTCCCTGTGTACTGACCATGTCTTCATGACGGAGTTCCACACTTTCCAGTGCTCTTGCACAGCGACCCTCTGAATCACCCCAAAGCATCGTGGGACATACTGGCTGGCCAGAGGCTCACCATCTGGTTGAACGTGTCCTGGAACACAAACAGCAGCCCTTACTGCCACTAGGCCGATAAGGAAGGCCAGTGTTACACAATACTGTGCGGCTTCCATCGGGGGTGCTGTGTTGTCACCACCTTTGCCTTGTGATTCCACATTGAAAATTATTGGATGTATTTTTTGGTACAGTCATGAGTGTCTTCAGCTTCAAATTTATCTTCCGACAGTGCTACATTATGTTATACTATACCAATGTTTCCAAAATCAAATCTTCCAAGTGTACCAACAAGAGCAAAGGTAAATAGGCCATGACATTAAAAACTCAATGTTAATTAAGTCTGAAGTCAGATAAAAGGGAAGCCAGAACTGGGATTGAGGGTTTCAATGTCTTAGGTCTAGATCTTATACTTGGGAATTAATGAAAATACTGAATTGGTCTTGTTAGACACAGACAAAAAAAAAAATCAATAAAGGAAATGTGGGCACAGACTAAAGCTAGTATGGTTCAGCAATAAAATAATGTACCTTCAATTGCAACATACTGGAGATATTTGTGCTGTGAGGATTTAACAATCTTTAATAACTCTTCATTAGGCTGAAACTTCGGTATCGCCTTATAAAGAAAGAGAAATGGATTAATGAATATCTTTTATGTAGTACTGCCACGCCAATTTCAAATTCAGGCTACGTAAGATAGAGTATATGCATAACAACAATTTTCCAAATTAAATCTATTTTATGTGAAAAATTAATGCAACAAATATAAACACCCATTTCTGCAGTCACTGTTAAATTTACTTTTAAATGTCATATTGTTCTGTGTATGAAGACAACGCGGTTTTTGGCACAATCGTAAATTAAAAGCGCTTTGCTATTTTACCTTAAGCTTTTGAATTTCTTCTCTCTTTTGCTTGTATAAGTGATAAAAGAGCGCGGAGAAAGCGAAACTCGATCCCACACAGATCACGGTGAACGGACTGATATCACTGTCACTCATTGTCTAACTGGAAGAAAAGTATATGAAATATTTTGACAAAGTGTTAACAAGTCAGTGAATGTACTTTTAAAAATTGCAGTGCAGTGAGACACTACATAAAACTGATCTTAATTGATGTTCGAAATATTTTGAGCTACTCAAACAAGTAAGCAAAGCAAACAAGTAAAAAAGTAGCTCCGACAAGGGCCGTTAGCGGTGAAGTACCAAACTATCAAACACAGAAAACCAGTAGCTGTACACGTATGAACAAATGCAGAGATAACACTCTGCGATATCTCGCACTCTAACGATCATGAATTTAAATAATTCCCTTCATTAAATCCCGTATTACGGTATGTACACAAGACTACAATTTCCAGATGAAAACTAATCCAAAAGCAGAGCCAGTATTGTTCTGAACTAAAACGTTTCATTATTATGATCTTAAATACAAACTTCTGGAGTTTAAATCGTACCTGAGTATGTACCTTTCTGGTGTAATTCCAAAAAAAAACCAACAACAATGCCTTTCCTGGCCTTGATCCGAAAGCAAAAGTATAACAATGATGACCTTTTGTGTTTTCGCTTCCTCGTCTTTCTTGCAAGTACTTCAGCCGCACGTTGTGTTAACGCTGGTTTCTCGTCCCTGGAGGGCGCCGAATACAAACTTGTCTTTTGGAAAAGTGATAACGTTGTTTTAATCAATATCAAACGTTATAGTATTTCGTCAATTGCTTCAATAACACAAGGCATTGAGAGCACTTCATTATTTGTTATTAGTAATAGTTACAGTAAAATAAATCGTCAGAATTGCTTAGGAGATGGTTTGCAAACTGTAGTTAACGGTGATATTGAAATACATATTGTTTTGTTATCATTGATGGTTCTTAATTGACAAGAACAAAACAAGTAAGCTTTATAAAAGAGGGAAAAAAGTTATTTTACGCGTGCTTCCACATTTTGCTCCTTATCTATATTTATAGGAAAGCTTGCCACCACAACAAATAACAGCAATAATGTATTTACAGTACACACAGTATCTAATTGGTGTATTTTGATTTTTGGGAAGCTTTTGACAAAAATTCTTCACACTAGGTTAATTTTCAAATTACAGGCATGTTGCAAAATATGTTTGGACTGTGAATTGGTTGATAGGAAACAGATATGTACAGATAATTGGTGAATACCTCAATTAGGGTGATATAATTAGTGGAGTACAATAAGTGATACTCTGTAACCCTTTTTTATCCAGTGCTTATTTTTTAGGCACTGAGTCTGAAGGCTAAACAAAAGTATCAGGTTATGCTGAAGTAAACATAATTTCATTCAGCAAGAGAAAGACCTTATCAAACGTAGTTCAAAGGATCAAGCAGGGGTGTTTCAGTCACTGAAACAAATATGTTGATACAGTGTTGAAATCGACACAAAGTTTGTACATGATCTAACAGTGGCTTACAGTTACTCTTTTCCTTGTCTTGGTTGATTTGAAGCAGAATGTAACAGCATAATTTTTTTTAATTTTATATGTTTTTTTTTTTGTTGGGATTTGTTCATTTTGAAGTTGGGCGCTCTCTCAAGTCCTGGAATAAATAGGAAGGCCTCTTCTGCCAGATGTCTGTGAGGCCGGAGTATGGACAACTGAACCAAACCCATGAGCACTCTCCAGTAACATGAAAAAATCAATTCTGTGCTTTGTCTTTAATTTTAATTTATTTGGGAAATGTTTTTATCCAATATAACTTAAAGAGGCAGTAATTTTCTAAGTTGTACAAAACGTGGTACTCGTTTCCACAGCTGGGTTTGCTGGGGCAGTGTGGGGGAAGGGCCCTGCTCAACAGCAGTGCTGTTCTCTGTTGGACCCAGGGCCTGCAGTCCTAATCACAACTCCACACTGCCACCCCAATTCCTCTTGTCTTACACCTCAAGAGTTTGTTCTTTAACTTTTATTAGTCTATAATAAATGAATAATTCCTTACACTTATATAGCGCTTTTGTGGACACTCGGCAATCAGGACTCCACTCCACCAATGTGCAGCCCCACCTGGATGATGCGACAGCAGCCATAGTGTGCCAGTACACTCCCCACACACCAACTCCCAGTGGGGAGGAGAACAGAGTGATCAAGCCAATTCATAGATGGGGATTACTAGGAGGCCATGATTGGAATGATTGGTATGATTGGCAGGGATGCCAGGACACACCTACTCTTTCAAAGAAATGCCCTCGGATCTTTAATGACTATACCCAGGACCTATGTTTTAGGTCTCATCCAAAGGACAGTGCCTTTTTTACAGTGCACCGTCCCCATCAATATACTGGGGCATTAGGACCCACACAGACCGCAGGGTGAGTGACCCCTACTAACACCTCTCCCAGTAGCAACTTTAGCTTTCCCAGGAGGTCTCCCATCCTGGCCTGGCTTGCACCTGTTGAGCTTTAACTTTATATGATGACTGAGCCATCATTTTGCTTGATTTGTTACTTTTCACCTCCCAGGACAATCTGGACAGCAAGGTAAGAGTAGCAGTTACTAACTACTCCTTTAAACACATGCAGGTGGGGCTGCACACTGGTGGTGGTTGAGGGGAATCCCCATTACCTGTAAAGCGCTTCGTGTGGAGTGTCCAGAAAAGTACTATATATGTGTAAGCAATTATTAATGATTATAATTATTACATCACATAAAGCAGGGTGAAAGCTGTTCAAATACATACGCAAATTCGGTGATTAAATTCCATTGTTAAATTAGGTGACGTTGTTTCACTTCACATTGTGAGAAAAGTGTCTTCAGACAATTTAGCAATGTATTAAATTGCTAATTGAACGGGCATCAAGCAATGTAATTGTAATGAGGGATATCTAATCCTGTTTTTTTTCACGACAAAAATGACGTTACTGCTTACATGTATCTCTTTAAAAGCACACATTTGCGGAGATTAAGGTAGTACTGCATCTAAAATAGTCCAATAACCGTGTCCTTCTTATGGCTAATATGTTTCCTGTTGTTTATACAAGATACACAGGTATGTTTAACAAACAGTAAATGCAATCAGTGAGGTATTTCTATTTGTCAGCCTAGTGTAGATAAAAAATCACGTGGTGTGATAGGCATATATAACACAGGAAAGGAAATCCTGATTAGAAATTATGTTCCCTGACATTGAACTATTTCAGACTCTCTTTGCTCTCTTATAATTGATTCATAAACCTATTGGCAGAAGAAAAGCAAGGGATCTTGTTAAATATGAACAAGATTACCGTTTTAAGTAAGATCTAACAGTCTGTAATGTGTTTAAATTCATTTTGTTGGAAGGGCTATTCGGAAATACCCGCTCCACCTTTACCGTCAGCTGCTGGAGGCAGGAGACATAAGATCGCCAGAGTTCAGCCTATTTCTATCTGTATTTTTATAAACGACTGCGAAAATAATAAAGTAATAAAATATTCAGCACAATTTAAAAGTGTCAGTTATTCGTATCGAATTCTGTTGACAAATAACGTGTCATATTATTAGCACGTGAAGAACATCGCTTTACGCTCGAAAATTATATTGTAGCGAAATCTAATATTACAAAAATGGTTCTATGTGAAGGACTTACAAAGATCCATTATTTGTATATTTTTACATACATTCGCCACTTTTTTTGGAAGCACAGAGCGCAAGACAGGAATACGCCCTGGACTAGATGCACACATAGTTGTAATTCATTTAAAAAACATAGTTTTTCTTTGTCAAACTCTTCTGTTTTATAAAGTAGCCAATTGATACAATGTATGTATGTAAATCAAATGTAGACGCAGTTTGAAACACAGTGGGTCCTATTCGATAATCGTATCTTTTTTATTTTAAAATATTGCATGCTCTTGTGGTCTATCACTCCACTCTTAATATAGATGCGCATTTCATATTGCATTTTTTTTTTATTGCCACGGGCAACGTCACGCGTTGTGTAGCTAAAAAGTCTTCCAGTTTACCACGAATCCGCCTCCTCTTATTACGGCCAATGGTATCAAGTCTTGCACCACCGCCCACCCCTTTCCCCCGAGGTAATGAGGTGTAAGAGGTTGTCTTGTGGACGGGCTCATTCTAATGGGAGAAGTGTCCTTTAAATTAAAGATCCGCCAGAATTTACTCTTTTTGGAGCCAATCTTTTACTACAGCTCTTGCTAACGGATAGTGATCATTGTTTGCCCGCTTGTGGCGAGGTTATCAACTTCAGAATGTCGGCACGGAAAGACTTCGCAAATCAAGATGCACAACAGCAGATGGAAGAAACTGAGTTTCAGCACATTTTGGCCGAAATTGGGGGTAGAGAGAGGATTTTCTTGGTAAGTGATGTTTGTCAGCAAGGAATGTCTTCGGTGCTGGAAGAGTTTTTAAATGACATGTTTCCTTCTGCTTATAAGCCACCTATGCGTAGATGCGGAGCTGACAGCATACCTGACAATAACAGTAATGGCACGGTTAGTAACGCTACAAGAAACGACCGTGCAGCTTGTTTTAGGTCCCAAAAACACGTTCCCGAAAAGGACGAAACATCTCTTACTGGGAGGCCGGAAGGATCGGAGTTCAATCGCATGACCCCTGGGGTGGATAGCGACCGGACTCAGCAGGGCAGAAAGGCACGCTGGAAAATTGGCAAAGCCTGTCAGGCCAAAGAGCGGGCCATAGACTCGCCTGTTATAATCTTTATTTTCAGGCACGAGTTTGTGTATTGCAAAGCAAACCGAATTTGCCTGAAGGAGATCCTGAAGGACGTGAAAGCTCGTAGCCGGAGAGCGGACGACTTGCCAGCTGTGCTCGGCTTGATTCACTCGAGGAGCGAGACCGCAGAGACCAGCGAGTCGGTCCGGGTTCTGGAGCGCTCAATGCGGACGGTGTTCCGAAAACAGTCCCCCGATTCGGTGTGGGTCGGGCACTTCATACCCAACAAAGGGGACGGAATGCTGGAGATCAAGAGAAACGTCTGCAAAACCCTGCAAGCGTCTCCTCGCACAGGTACAGTATTTAGTTTTTGTCTTGGGTGTATTGCAAACAGTGCAGTATTCAATTCGGGTTAAAAATAGCATGAGTATAATAATATGTTGAGGATAATAATATATCCTTCAATTATTATTGGTACCGGCTGATGTAGTGCCAGAGAATGCATGAAATATGTATGAGGGATGTAAGGAAAACTACTTTATAAAAAAATAGATATTACTGTTCTAAACGGATAAATCTTAAAGGGAAAATCTTTTTTTTTCTTGGAACATGAACTGTGCCAATGTGGTTTACTCTTCCGGAGAACGTGGAAGTTTTATACAAATCTCCGCTGACCACTCAGGTTTAATTTGTACTCGACTCTAGCTTTGTACTGTATTAAATGTGATTAACTGCATACAAAATACACATATAACAAATATTGTATATTGCTTCCAAAAAAATGAATAAAACCTTGATTTAAGACAATTCATTATTAATAATGTTTCAAGAATAAAGCAATACGAGCTTTTTTCGTTGTCGGGGACGTAAATGAAGGAAATTGTACTTGATATTCATTATATTTCAGTTGATACATGTGACAACATTTAAAAACAGGGTACCGTGTAAAGATCGAATAAGAATGAAAGGAATTTGGCATTATCTTGCTTAGAGGAGTGTTCTTCCTTAGTCTACTCTTACAACATTTACTCACAAGTGCCTTTTAAATTCTAGCCATAGACAGCAGAGTGCAGCTTGTATTTTTCTTTTATATTTCTCTAAATTGTATACCAACCACGCTACATTTTTAGTGTTCTAGGGCCACAGAAAAGTTCACAATGCCAATGTACTGTACTTCTTTTAAAATGCAGAGGCGAGCTAGAGTCGAGGTCTGTGATTTAGATCATTCCTAGTTTTTTTTTTCATATCCAGGCATTTGCAGTTTGCGTGAGAAGAATGGACATTTCTGAATTATTTGTCTTTCTGGATTTTCCTTTAGGTAAACTAAGGAATACGGAAGAAGGAATCCCACTGACAAGCTCCATCTCTGACCTCCGACAGATTGATTCCATGGTGAACAGCCTTGAGAGCCAGGCCTGAAAACAACCTCAGTTACAGTGTAACTGACATCGGAAAACTGAACCACTGAGCAATCTTTTGTGACTTGGGGTAAAAGTGTTGACCTCAGCTTAAGATACTAACGTTTACAAGGCATTCGGTGCCAGTTTACAGACAAAATAGCTGCAGTTCTCAGAAAAGTGTAACTGGAAACTGATTTCTTGGCATGACAGTCTTATAAGACCTTAGTAAGCGGTTGATCGTTTGTATTTCTTCTCATCAGGAGAAGTTGAAGAAAAAGACCAACTCAAATGAATCAGGCTGGATATTTTGATAGGAGGGTTATCATTTTAATTCCACGCTAAAAAGGACAAATAGAAGGTTAATGCTGTCCTTCAAGTGTGTGTAAGAGCAGGAGACTCCTCAGCAGATATATTGTCTGCAGCTCCCTGGTCTGTTACAAATGAATCATCACATCCCTCTTCATGAAGAGGAGACTTGTTTAGTTTCTCCACATCTACTGGAGTAATCACATGTGCCAGTGTGTTATGTAGAAATATGAATGAAGGATTGGGAAATCTCTGGCAATCACAAAGGGCAGGAGCCCCTTTAGAAATGAGCTTTCATTTCTGTGGTTCATCGGTGTCCCTGTCAACATTGTCCATATTTACAAAATGTTGTATTTTTAATTTATTTGGGTGACACTTATACCCAAAGCAACTTTCCCAGCTGAAAATGTATTTTTACTGGAGCAGTTTAAGTGAAGTACCTCTCTCCTGGGATCTGAAGCCACAACTTTCCAATTACTCCAGAACCCTGACCACTGCTCCACACTGCTGTCTTAGTCTATATTACACGATACAGTATTTTACTTACTGTTGTTTTAAGCAGTAAATACAATACTGTACAACTTAAATATTGAAATCTTAAAATGCAAAGAAGATTTGGATTCAGAAAGATGTTAGTCCTTAGTAGGAAAGTGATAAACCTATGAAACCGTCAAGGACTAGTTTCTAGGGATTTGTTCTGCAGCTTTCTTAGCACATTTCAATTAAGGTCAATTAATTGAAACCGAGATACCTGTAGGAAAGATGTTGAGTTTAATTTAATTTCTCTGATATTGACTGAAAGACTGATTCATCTCAAAGTTAGTTTACAATGATCGCTGGTGCAAATTGCAAATTGCTGTCGGATAACTAAAATACTGAAAATAAATTTTCAATTTTTACAGTACATTAATGAATTTGAACATCATGTATTTAGGAAATGGATGTAATTGTTTTTGCAGCGTTATGGAAATGACATATTCAGTTCTCTCTTTCATACATTATCATTTTAATTTTTAAATATTGAAATATTGGTAGACCTGCACTTTTCCTTGTTAAATGAAGTTTTAGTTATGGCTTATCAAGAGCGTGAATCCATTTTGGATTAATGTATTTAGCACCTAAAGTAATTTTATTTACTCTTAGATAATACTCAGGGCTTTTTAGATACATTTTCATTTTGATATATATGGAACCTAATGGCCTTTGAACCTAATGAACCTTTGTAACCTTTATTTTGTTCTTACCTATTGTAAATATTTATGTATCTTTAAAAATATATAGACTAAAAAATGATGAAGTTTAAGATAACTAAATCTTATTTTAAAAATATAAACACAGTAACAGTATATTTGATTAGGTTTTTAATTACTGATGCTTCTATACTTGAAGAACATTGTATATTGTCATTTGTATTTTTTAATCTTTAGTAATCTTGCAGTACGATATAATGCTAACCCAGTAATGTGTAACACCAGTGAAGTTTATGCTAGCATTGTGTTCTAAAATAATAATCAGTGCTATAAAAACAGATAATCTGTTTTAGTAGCTCCAAATTATTGTGAACATTTCCTTTTTTAATTTTGCTTTTTGTCAATCTATGTGGGGAAGTATAGAAGTAATGGATTCAGCTAATAAAAGATGATATAGCTATTTTGCAGTTTTTTATTTTTACTTGCATAGTCTCGAGATTTATTATTTTGTGTTGGATAAATGTTTTAATAAAATTGTTTTAATATGTGATCAATGTGTTTTAAATAATTTATAAAATGCTGCTAATGGTGCAATTAAATGAAATTCACAGTTTAAAGGTGTCTTGTTTGTTCTTTTTCCAACCTTGTGATAAATTAAAAGTTCACCAGCTTTGCTCCTGCTGTGCTTTTAATGCTGGAAATCAGTTATCCTGGGTGCTATACCCATGTCACTTCACTGTACAGTACATTGCTTAGGAGTTCTAAACATACAACCTATAACAATTTACAACAGGTTTAATGGCTTAAGACATTACTATGGCTTTATTTAGTCCTTAGCAGCTTTAAGGTATCAGTTCATTTCCATGTCATTAGTACTAGGAACTCCCTCTACATTTTGTGCTTTATTCAACTTTCTACAATGAAAATGTTTCACTGACAGAAATTTCCCAATGTATTTTTTAATATTTGAAGTGAATCCATTAGTTAATCTTCAGAAATATGTCTTATAAGGATGATAAAATCCATTTGAACAGCGAGAAATTAGGTGCCTTATAGGGTTTGTTAATGTTAAGCTAGTCATACTTTTCAGGCAGTTGAAAATGAGTCATTAATGTATGACTCTGCTATTTTATCTCCGTTTTCTAAAGGGGAAAGTGTTAAACAATGAAGCATTGCAAGGTACATTGTCAAACAAATGCTAATTTAGTACTGATATAAAAAAGATATGCAACGGGTATAGTGAAACAGATATACGTGTCATTTTTACCAAACATTTACTTTATTCTAAAGGAGGAATTGGAGATTCTAAATTAGTTTTTTTTTTGGCTACAAATTGAACTGGGAATGGTTGTCAAATTCCGGTGAAATGTGCTTCTCTTTGAGAAAAGATTTCATAATTGAAAGAGAATTTAAGAGCTGAATATTTTAAATAGTGCGTGTAAACACCGGACTACTTAATACTAATATGTCAAACGTTAAATTCTAGAGCTGTTTTGTATGTAGCGTAGTCTACTGTATGTCTTTTTGTTTACATGCAGGATAAACAATAACCAAGAACAGCTTTATGCCTTAGTTTTGGAACAGATACCCTCCTTTGTGTAGGGGGCGATGTTAAGAATTCATCACTGCTAGTAAAAAAAAAGTCGTTAAGCTATTGGTCTGCAGTATTCAGAAGTGAAAAGAATATGCCCGTTTAAAAAAATATAAAATTTCATCTCTTAAAGTGTTAAATGTGATCTTAAAATGCTTATTCGTGCATTTTATGTGACTATTGTTAGAATAATATATTAATTTTGTATCAAACTCATTATTTTAAATTGAGTATATTTCATAATAATCAGGCACAGTTTTGGGCAGTCTTAACATATTGGAAGGCCCCCGGTTGTCAAAGGACTTTCTTTGTGAATCAAAAATTAGCAGGAAAAGTGTCGCACAGTAGGTAGCGGGAGGCGAGTAATTGCTGACTGAAAGTGTTTCTTTTTTTCTTCGAAGACATTTTATTGTTTGAAGAGTCGAGGCCGGAGGAGTAATAAGGGATTTTCAGCAAACATGATAACTTCAGCGGGTAAGGAGAGGATGCAGATGTGACTTAAGCAGTTGATTGCGACCCGGTAGATTTAGCTGAGTCACAGAGTCAAAAGACTGAGCGATGCAAATAAGTGTGTTTTGCTTTTTAAGTGGTACAGTATCTCGTTATGAAACGTAGTACAACAATGTAAAATGTTTTTATTGGACCCCTAACCCTAAATGGGACATTTTACAAATAATCAGTTGTTGCTGGTCTCGTTATAACACGGAGCAAGTGAATAACAAGAAAAACAAACGTACCACGATTGTCCGCCGTGTGTCGGAAAAGTACCAATACGACCATCCGAGTTCACTACTAAAATGTTTTTTTTTTCTAGTCTTTGTGTATTTGCGCGTGTTGTAAACAAATCTGTTTCAATACACATAACTGTGTTTCCCATTACACTGTTGGTCACTTTCTAGATGGCAGCTGCCGAGTTATTTTAGTAGCCTTGTAGTTGTGTTTGTTTACAGGAATTTCAGCGCGTCCTGCCGATTCTGCGGTTCCTGTGTACCTTGTATATTCTATAAGTATATTCTAACTGTGGTAGATGTAGTCTACCATCCAACTTCATTCGTACGATCATAGGATGGCATTTCTAGACGATCGGTGAAAGAGGAGCTGAAAATATATAGAGCAGTTGTCTCTTGCGTAACATTTTTAAGATTGTGTACATACTTGTTTTCAAACATTCGTTTGTCTTGTTCTTATAAATACACTTATTTGTTGTAAATATTGCATTTTTTCGTCTAGACATAATGAGACTGGACCTCCTTTTCCAGTAGTATTGCAGTGCTATCATTGGTAACTAATCTGTCGATGACCTTCTGGAGCAGACGATTGATTGTTTACTAACGTGGTATAATTAAAGGTCTTTCATGTGTTCAGATCCACTTCTGTACAGTTTAGTGTTAAACATTTTGGTAGCTGTATTTGTCAACTCAGACACATTTCCTTTCCGTTTTTAGCTGGAATAATCTCTCTTTTGGATGAAGAGGAGCCTCAGCTCAAGGTGAACTGTTTGCCTTAAGTACACCTTATTTGCAAAAATAAGCTTGTGCATATACTGTAAAAAACAGAGGTCCATTGATCTGAGAATCACGGAAACACACTGTTCTTGTTGATCTTTACACTTTGTGCATAATAGTTGTGTATAAGCAGGAGTGCTGAACTTCATTCTTGTACCTATGGGAATTGATCACATATATTAGCCCTGGGACTGTATTGAACTGTAATGATGCCAACTTCTAATTTAATTGTACTGTGATTTTTAATTTACTATGAATTTTATTTAATTCCTCAGGACTCATATTTATATTGTATAGCACAGTTAACCTGTTCTCTTCCTGACTATAATAATCGTGTGAGACAATAAACCTGCCAAAAGCATTGCTGTGAAGTCTGCAGTGTGTTGTGCATGTCATGAAAGTATCCTATGTTGTTTTCCTGAATATTTCTGATACAGGAGTTTGCTCTGCACAAGCTGAATTCCATTGTCAATGATTTCTGGGCTGAGATTTCAGAATCTGTTGGTAAAATGTAAGAATCTTTTTTTTTGGTCTCATCTACCTTTGTTATTCACAGATTAACTTGTCTCTTCTCTAAATGTAATTTTCTTGCCATATCGAGAATGGATCAATACATAAATTATTCTGCAAGCTTAGCCTGTCCAATTATCATGAGTTTTTATATAAGAATACATATGAAATTATTTGCTGTGAATATTGCATTATACAAGCTTTGAGCTAGTTTCCTTGTTACATAATTAAACCTTCCTCTGAGATAACTGTTTCTATCCCATTGATGGTCTGATTAGTTAATTGTGCCTTGGGTGTAAACTAGGGTACTTATCACTCGATATGTTGTTTGTTACAGCTACAGTGTAATAATTAAAATAGACATTTCTTGGTCTGATCATTTTATGTTCCTCTTTAAGTGAGGTTCTCTATGAAGATGAGACATTCCGTAGCAGGGAGTTTGCAGCACTGGTAGCATCCAAAGTGTTCTACCATCTGGGTGCGTTTGAAGAGTCTCTGAATTACGCTCTGGGAGCTGGAGACCTGTTCAATGTCAATGACGATTCTGAGTATGTGGAGACTATCATCGGTGAGTTCAGAAGTGTTAATGATAGTGATCGAAGTGTGTGATGAACCAGACTGTAAATGTTTAGAAAATGTTGAAGTGTCCTATTATTACTCTTTCTTTCTGCATATTTGATTTACCTCTGTCTCTTTTGAAAAGGTGGTGGAATTTCAGAATTACTTCTAATTAGTTGTAACACCAGGACAGTTGTTTTGAATTGTTAAATTGTTTCCTGCCCTGTAACAGCTATGTAAAAGTGGGCCACTTTGAATGTATAACAATTTCCAGAAACAAGATAAAATATTAAGACAAAAAAGAAACACTTGTACAAAGGAATCCCTCCACTTAATGCTTATACATTACAAGTGTCTAACTGCATTTGGCGGTCATAGATGAAGTGCTGGGAAGTGGCAGTTCAATCCATTGCTTCTTCTTTCGTGCAGCAAAATGTATAGACTACTACACAAAGCAGCGTGTGGAGAATGCAGAGCTGCCAGATGATGAGAGGAAAAGCATTGACCCCCGACTGGAGGGCATTGTTAACAAAATGTTTCTGCGCTGCCTGGGTGACCATAAGTACAAACAGGCAATTGGCATTGCCCTTGAGACTCGTCGGCTGGACATCTTCGAGAAGACCATCCTGGAGTCTGTAAGCATTGACTGCGCTTGACTGAACTGTAGCATCCTACACTTTTTAGTCTCTCTAACGTAGGACACATAACGTTATTACAGCTTTGTTTCCTAGTGATCATTTATGGAGTACAGTCTATAATTTCTTATTGTTTTGTTGCATTGGAGTTCTATGGTAAACTATATTAATGGTTTCTAATATGTTAACCGTTGCGTTTCCAGTGGTATTGATATGTGTATTCCCTGCACTTCTCCAGCATTTTCTAGTAAAGATGTGCATGGTATGGTAAAGGAAATTATTTTTCCTCTTGGTAGTAGTGGTAGTTCATATCATGATGCAAAATTAACAAAATCACGACTAGCCATGTAAATGATGCACAAACAGAAGTCTTTTTAAGGCTCTACAATTTACCTGAAATAAATTTACTTCAGTCCAGTGCATAATCTAACTTTGTTTGCCCTTTTCTTGATATAGTTAGTTTTAAATTATGTTTATTTTAGAAGACTGTTATAATTTGCTTACATCTTTTGATACTTCACAGCTACAACACAGACTTGAAGCTCAGATTTAACCCTTTTCTAAACTAACCATGTGTCTTTTGCCTTTTTCTGCAATTCAGAATGATGTCAGTGGCTTGCTGGCCTACAGCCTGAAGGTTTGCATGTCGCTGATGCAGAACAAACAGTTTCGCAATGAGGTGCTCAGAGTGCTAGTCAAGCTCTACATGAACTTGGAGAAACCTGACTTCATCAATGTTTGCCAGGTACTCCTTCTGAGAAGAGATTCTCATTTCAAAATGGAATGTCACCTACTTCTTATAGATAATGTGCCTGTATTTCTTTTGAAGTTGATTGGGAGAGAAGTAATCCTCTGTAGTAACTTGCTCTATCTCCTTGCAGTGTCTGATTTTCCTGGACGACCCCCAGGCAGTGAGTGATATCCTGGAGAAGCTGGTGAAGGAGGATAACTTGCTGATGGCCTATCAGATCTGCTTTGACTTGTATGAGAGTGCCAGCCAACAGTTCCTCTCCTCCGTCATTCAGAACCTGCGCACTGTGGGTACTCCCATCCCTGCTGTCCCTGGATCCACCAATACTGGCACCGTGCCCACTGCTGAAAAGGACAGGTGGGCAGAGGGAAGGGCAGTGAGAGAGTGGACCTTGTAACTGAGATGGTCTAACAGGAGATTGACTCCACCATATCTTTTTCGGATATGTATTCTATTACACAGCAGTGGATCTGTACTCAAGCCATCTGCAAATGTGTTTTTTTCCTCCTGTTTGGTATTTATATCTGAGAGAAAAGTTATCTACGTTTAATCATTTATGCTTTATGTACAGAGCATGATTGTGATTGTTAGTATACAGAAGCATCTGTTTTCAGTGGATAAATTAAATTTTCACACCTTCTCAAAGATCATTAGATCCATGAGTTGCCTGACCACATTTCCCTTTAATTTCATGCTAGATGTCTGTAGACCATGCATTGTTCTCTTCTGTTTTCCAGCGATGCCATGGAAACAGATGATAAAGCTGGTAGTTCTCCTGCTGGAAAGCTGGCAGAATCTGTGAGTAAACTTTTACCACGGTTAGGTTTTGAGTATTAATGTAATGCATTGAGTATATAATCCTGTGGTTTTTATAATATTTAAGCCCACGTATTTGTAAACTTTTATTGACAATTAAAACTGAATTTCTGCTGTGTAGCTGGTGACGGAATTGTCTCTTGTAGAAGGAAGAACCAAAAGACCAGAACTCAAAAATGATTAAAATACTCAGTGGAGAAATGGCAATTGAACTGCACCTTCAGTTCCTCATCAGGAACAACAACACAGACCTGATGATTCTAAAAAACACAAAGGTAAGGATTGTAATAATATCCTAAAAATTCTTGTGCTTTTTGAGTTGTAGGTTGATGCTCTGTTGTACTCAAGAAGCTAGATGTAGTTGGAAAGCTTCAACAGAAAGCCCAGACATGTAACATAGACACTGTGTTGCCATAGACATTTAATCTTTTCAGTATTACCTTCTTTTTTCGAGAATATTATTTTGTAGAAGGGAGTATGATATTCCCCTGTGTTGTGTGCTTGATTGTATAACGTCTGAAAATCTTCAAACGTCTCTATTACAGGATGCGGTCCGAAATTCTGTGTGCCACACGGCAACAGTTATAGCCAACTCCTTCATGCATACAGGAACCACCAGCGACCAGTTCCTCAGGTATGAGCATGTGTCATTGCTTAATGTATCAGTACCTTTAGTGTACAATAGCATATAAAGTCCTCATTTCACTGGGAAGTCAACCAGATTTGACTATCTGTCTTGACTATCTGTCTTTAATGGCAGCCTTTTTTGTAAGATACTGCAGTTAAGAAAATCAGTTGATCTTACAAAGATAAGTCCAGTTATGGATGCATATCAGGCTAATTCCACTCCATTAAACTTGGCTGCAATTCTACTGTACTCAAAGGCTCTTGATGCCTTATTTTCAGGTGCATGAGCTTGCTGACATTTTGCTTTTAGGTTGAGGTTTTTCCACAGTTTACTTTCTTGACAGTGTCTTTTGTACAAACCTACTCTGGATTGTTATATTTTCAGAAAGTCATGTAGACAGCGAATCATTTTTTTAAAATTAATTTCTGTAAAGAGTATGTTTGCTCTGTTTCTTGGGTTCTTGGAAGAACTGAAACCATCCAGCTTTTAGTATGATATCGTTTTTTATTAGGTAAATTCGCAAAGCATTGGTCTTCTGACTTTAAATCATCTGATTTTATTTTTTCTGTTGATTTAGAGAGAATTTGGAGTGGTTAGCCAGAGCCACCAACTGGGCCAAGTTTACTGCCACAGCCAGCCTAGGAGTCATCCACAGGGCAAGTGACATTTTTCTAGCATTTATGAGTCTTCAGAGAATTTTTTTATATGTGTTTATGAGAAGCTATTTCCATCAGAAGTCTACAAGATCTTCCCTGGCAGATACATTTTAAATCTCAAGCACTCTGATTCACTTCCTGCACACTCCATACTCTTGTACAACTGAAACAATTTTATTTTAACTTTATGAAGACAGAGATCATTAGGACTTTCAGGAGGAGTAGTTAAGGTAATATTTCTTCTCATTGTGGTATTTGTAATTCATATCATGATACAACATTTAAAAAATCAAGACAAGCCAAGTAAATGGTACACAAACAAAAGCCTTTTAAGACTCTGCAATTTACCTGAAACAAATGATCTCAATTCAGTGCACCCATCTAACTTTTTTTTGCCCTTTCATGAAGTATAGTTGTATGCAAATATTTGGGCACCCCTGGCCAGATTACATGTTTTGTTGATTTTCTAAGTGAAAAGAAGTTAACACAACCTCTGCAGTGAACAAACTTGAACTTGACATATTTCTTCAGATTTTAATGCACAGTTACTATTTATTTGTTGAATTTAACAGATTAAAAAAACAAATCGGTAAATGTGGCATACAACTAGTTTTGTTTTAAATTTTGCTTATTTTAAAAGACAATTTCCTAACATCTTTTGATACTTCACGGCTAAAACACAAACTTCTAAAGTTCAGATTAAATGTTTTTAACTAACCATGTGCCTCTTGCCTTTTTTTGTAATTCAGAATAATCTTCGTGGCTTTCTGGCCTTTTACTATGCACTTTTAATGCACTTTCAGGAGTGGCCCTGTTTATTATTGAGCACCAATAGTAATCAATAATAATCATGTCAGGTTTATTTAAAAAAATCTAAAAACAAATAGCTATTTTTGCAGCATTATTGTGTAGTGCGTTGTTGCTTATTTTTAAAAGGTGTGTGTGTTGTGTACTCAGGGTCATGAAAAGGAGGCGCTGCAGTTAATGGCCACTTACCTGCCTAAGGACACCTCCCCGGGTTCAGCCTATCAGGAGGGGGGGGGCCTGTATGCACTGGGGCTAATCCATGCCAATCACGGGGGTGACATCATCGACTACCTGCTCAGCCAGCTGAAGAATGCCAGCAATGATGTGAGTGTCAGGGGGGGGAGTCAAAGAATATGTTCCTTCGAAGCGTTTTGTGCTGTTCAAGAATAAAACGTGAAAGGAACAACCTGCTGCACCGTAGCCTTAGCCTTGACGTTTGTTGCCCTGTTTGTCCCCCCGTGCTGTTAATTCTCAGTCCTTTTCTCTTTCCCCTCAGATTGTCCGTCATGGGGGCAGCCTGGGACTGGGCTTGGCAGCTCTTGGCACTGCCCGCCAGGATGTCTATGATCTGCTCAAGTCCAACCTGTACCAAGATGATGCTGTTACAGGTATTCAGTGCCAGCCACAACTGAAGACAGAACTAGCTTTGCTACGGTGTTGATCATGTGTTGATTGTGTCATTAAATGGTTTTAGCATTTCCCATGTTCTTACTCAGAAAGGTTGATGAAGATGATCATACCCGTAGTTAATAAGAAGATTTACCCAGGTTTAATGTTCACATTTGAGCTCCATTCACACTGTATAAAGTGGTACAAGTGGAGTTGCCAAATGTCGGTCCACAGGCACAACATGCCTAAAAAAAACTGAAAAGAAATGTATAGATCTGTCCATACATTCCCCTTCTGGACATAGTCACAGCAGGTTATTAGAAAATATTAATATAATTTTATCATACCATTTCTTAATACATGTGCTACTTGATTTAGAATCTTTCAAAAGAGAAACACATCCTCTGCTTCTATATTAATATATATTTATATGAGACTCGGGGATGTGATTTTTATCTAGAAATAGGTTTAAAAAGCCAGAGAATACATATAATTAATGCCGCAGTGTTGATCACCAAAATCACACCTCAGTGTGGACTCCTTGATTAATATTTTTTATCGGATTTCCCCTTTCAAATATTATTTATCATAAAAAAATGAAAGTTCTTGATGCATCCTAGGAAGCAAACATTAATGCGGAGGTGTGTCAAAGGTCAAAAGTGTACCTTTCTTCAGATAGGGTTTTTTTTCTGTCCCTTGATAAAACAAGTACAAGTTCTATTCTGCCTTTGTAAATATTGTCAAAGTGATGTTGCTTTCTATTAATGTGGAACCTCCCACTGCACTGCGTTCACTTCTAATTTGAGAAGCACTGCCTGATTCATATTTTATACTAATTTATAATGAAAAGTTATATTACCATAATCTGAAATCTGTTAGATTTGCCAAACGTTTGTAAGATTTAAAAGATTAGTTTTGATTATCCCTTATACATTTTTCTGTAAGTATTTTTATTTAGGTATTGGGCCTTGTTAGTATCATTATTTAGTACAGTTAAAGCAGAATTATGACCCAAAGGAAAACCAAGTAGAAGAGAGCCACAGAAGAGTAAAAATATGCAGGCGTCTCAGTGTGAACTTTAATTAAGGAATTTTTAGTGGATCCTGCTTTTTAACTGCATGTGTGCTGTGTAGGAGAGGCGGCCGGCCTGGCTCTGGGACTCGTGATGCTGGGCTCGAAATCGGCCCAGGCCATCGAGGACATGGTGGGGTACGCCCAGGAGACGCAGCACGAGAAGATCCTGCGAGGCCTGGCGGTGGGCATTGCGATGGTGATGTACGGCAGGATGGAGGAGGCCGACACCCTCATCGAGAGCCTGTGCAGGGATAAGGTACACATGTATATAGACAAATTGGCCTCCAGATCAGCTCCAGTATGCAGTCTGGCTTTGAGCTCTCAAGTTGCACTTGTTGCTATAGAGTTCATCCTGCTGCCTGATCTAGAATGAAGTGAAACTGCTATGAAACTTATTCTTATTCCTTACACAATATACTTTTGAGTTACAGTCTAATGTAAAGTTATAGTTATATGTCATCTATATTTATAATATAAATTTTAGAGTTTAGCCTTTCAAAGTTTTTTTTTCCCCTCATTGTTAAGTTCAACTATAACAAATTAAATATTCTTTTTGGTCTTTTTAATTGGTTTTCCATGGACCACCTTAACGGTTTTTCTTCATTAAAAATAATTAGAAAAAAAGGCAATAACGTTACCATTTTTTTTCCAGGACCCTATCCTTCGACGTTCAGGAATGTACACAGTGGGCATGGCGTACTGTGGCTCTGGAAACAACAAAGCCATTAGACGTCTGCTTCATGTTGCTGTGAGTCTGCAAAGTTATTGTTTAGGCCAAATATGCGTATTTGTAATGCAAGTGTTGGCTGTGATAATACTGGGGATCAAAGCATAAAGCCATACCAGAAACACTGATCAAAGTAGCAGATGCAGTGTTGATTAAAAAAATCCATTCCTTCATGCCAGCTATTAATTGTCGCCTTTTAATCAGTGATTATTCTTCTCTGTTGAGATCTGTCTGATATCCTGTCCTTTTCTCAGCACTAATTTCATTCTAAATGTTTGAAGTTTCATGTTGTAGTAATAGAATGGAACAATGTAGCGACAGTCCAGTTAACTGTAAATACAAAAAGCCTTTTGGTTCTTTCTGCTCTCCACAAGCTCTAGGCCTTCGAGGTAAAATTAGCTCCAGTTTTAGTGCTGCTAGTGCTAATGTAGTAAAGCACAGAACGATGTTGTATCATGAACACATATCCGGTATATTGATTTTGAACTTATCACATTCACCTTTTCTTTTCAATGAATGTATATTCTTATGATTTGAGATTTGTCCTCAAATTAATCATTTTTCTCTCTTGGGCTAATATTTAACGATTGTTTGCAGATATTTGTATAATATGGTGTATGATTCTTTACTAGTGAAAATAGAAACCAAAGAACATTTTAGAATTTTCACAGCTATATAATTTCTTTTAAGTAATATATTACCGCACTATAGAATTAGGAGTGTTTCATTGCTTTCCTCACATGGGGTATAGTGATTCTGCCTTTAAATTATTTCTAAAATAACAAATAGGTAATTAATTATTTAGTGTCAGTGAAATTTCTGCTTTTACATAGTCTTGGTATACAGAGAGAGTATGCCTTTCTTTCTCTCTCTGTAGATGGCAGTGTTTGGAAGTCAAATCAAGGGAAGAGCCTGATTCTTATGTGTACTAAATCTCAGATTTTATTTGTGAAGGTGTGATTATTTGCCTTTGTATTTTAATTTGTAAAACGACCTGTATCGGCTTGAACTATTCCTTTGTGCCTCTGTTAGGTGAGCGATGTGAACGATGATGTCAGAAGGGCGGCAGTGGAGTCCATTGGTTTTATTATGTTCAGGTACAGTCTTGTTTTTCCTTTTGCTGTCATTCTCAATGTGCCCACTGAGCGTCTCTGCTAAGTCAACTTTCTGACTCTTACCGTGTCAGGTTTGATGAATTGGCCCATCTGTGTATACACAAAGGGAAAATTCCTCCCATCGTTTTGGAATATTTTCCAAATACGTTTTGACAGTGTTTCTTCACATGGTTTTGTACCACAGTTTATATTCTTGTCTTTCTTTTAACACCCAAAACAAACAGCAGAATTGATCACTTCCTCTCAGGGGAGTGATTTATGGATATGGATTTTCCAGTGCCGAGTGCCAGTCGTACTGTACCCACCTTTGGCTGCCATAAACACGCAGTTTTCCTTCTGCCCGCTCTGTGATTTCTTTTGAAACTGTCATTTTCATTTGTGACACTCTTTCTGGTGATCTGTTCTAACATAGGGAGCTGAACAAGTAAATTATTGGGCTTTGCTGCCCAGTAATTTTTATTGGCATCTTTAACATGTGTTTGTGTTTGATAAAAGCTGGATTGGCAGTGCTTATTTCTAACCAAAACAGGCCATGTTCCTTGCAGTTTATAGTATTGGTCCAGATGGAAACAGTTCTGTGCGGTACCAGACTGGGTTAGTAGTTTTTGAGAAACATTAAAAATGTTTTACAAAATGAGCTAATGTAGGGACTCTCAGTGCTGTTCCTAGATGCCTGTGTGTTTACAGCTTTTCATTCCAGCTGGCCTCTTAACATCTTCACCTGTCAACAGCTTAATTGGACCAGTTTAACAGCTTTCCCATCTCTTTGGGTTCTGGGGCTTTAAAAAGACTTGGAAAACCTGGAGACACACGAGCCCTCCAGCACCAGGATTGAGAATCCCTGGACTAGTGAAAATAGGGACTGACATTCTGCCTAGTAGTTGTGCTCCTATGAGCAGAATATGAATGTTGGTCTTTGTCTTTACATCTTCAATTTGATTGTTGTTTATGACTTTCTCTTCATTTTACTCACAAATATTTTAGTCATTGTTGAAATTTTCCATTTTTTACACTTCCTTCTACTAAAATATTAAGTCCCTTCCTATGTGTGAGAAAAGCAGCCCCATTGAATAAACTCTTCATGGACAAAAACAGATGTCCTTTATGACAGCTGTACTTAACATGAATGAGCAGTACGTTCATTGCATTTGTATACACTATTCACAGTACATTAATAGTAGACATCAGCAGTTTTCAAAAACTGAAAATTGTAAAATGCCGTTAGTCTAGCAAAACTGAGGATACTAAATGTCTTAACTTACAACAGCATGGGAGTTTAGAAAAGCTACTGATGGAAAGTCTCCAGTATATGTTTTGATAGTAAAAACTTTTGACAGGTTTATATACAAAAAAATGTTTGGTAGATTAAGATTGAAATGTTGCTTCAGTTTCTTTTATGCTCATTTCCACTCTGTGTCTTTGTCTTGGGTGTGTTGCCTAGTTGAAGTTAATGCTGTGTTTTTGCGACCTTCTTGTATAGTGAAATCAGAAAAGAAACTGACTTGCTCAACTGACAAGATCAGATTTGAACCCTGTGGCTTGTATCCGCAAGTCGTCATGCCACTGGCTGGTTGCATTCAGGATTCCTCAAGTGGTAGGATAGGCTTGATGGTAGTCTGCCAGGGTCCTTTCAGAAAAACCTTGACTCTTTTGACTTTCTGGACTTATAAAGGATTGCACTGATGTCATGGTGACACGTGCTGCGCCTCTGTTTTGTGAGGATTGCCTTTCCCCATTCTCCTTTTCAAAAGGGTTTGAAAAACCATTGGCGTTTCTAAATTAGGCATATCTATAATGACAATACTTTTATGTTAAAAAATCCTCCAATAGTTTATGTGATCTCTACGATATTACTTATAGTAAATTTACATGCACTGTTATATTATTTTTTGTGAAATGCAATTAGCTTTTTTTTGTCATTTTCATGTCAATCTTGACATGAAAAGTAGTCTGTTTTGTTTTTGTGTTCAAAATATTACTAATGAAAAATATTCATTAAATTCATTTAGCACTGGAGGTTTGCATAATTTGAATAATTGGTTTAAAGACTTGGATTATAAAGGCATGAAAAGACAGGTCTTTTCTTTGGAACACCAAAACTTCCATGTCTGTACCGATCCAGTGCATTCATTGTTCCTCTGTTCTTTTGCAATGCTTCCTTGTATGTAAAGCATCTCATTGTTGCTTAAATGAATCAGTTACTACTGTTACAATTAAAAGCTATAAAATAGTTAAAGTATATCAGCAGTCCTTTATCATTTTATATTGATCTCTGTTGATATCTTATGGTAAGTGTTTTAGTTAATTTTTTTAGAATGTGAGATACTTCTTGTCTCTTGATCAATATGGCAGTAGGTCTTTTTACCAATGTATAGTACAAAATTATTTTCTTTTGCCTGTACAGGAAACCTACAAAATGATCATTTTAGCCCCCACAATATACTATATAAATGGTACCACAAAGCTATGCTGTTTTATGGCGGTACTTTGTTGCATCATATGTTTGAAGATACATACTTCAGGCTCTTTGAAGTAAGTCTTTTCTAATGTTTTCTTTCTTAACATTTAGAATTTAGAAACATTTAGAAGTTTTTTCAAGTACATTTTTCATTGGATAAACCTGTAATAGAGCTCACGGTGAACCTTAGTTTTTCAAGCTCAGTTAAATTGTAGCGCTTTACCTCTGTTACTGAGACATTAGAAATGTGGTTTTGATTACTGTGGTAAAGGGGTGGAAACCACACCTGCTTTGAAATGTTGCCTAGAAAAAAAAACCTTGCACAGATTTGGAAGTTTTCTTTGTGTGGGATTAGGCTTCCATAGAAAGTCAACATCAGCTGACATGAGAATACTGTTTCTTTGCAAGAGCAATATTTCTCTCCCATTATGGCCACAGCAGTATGTAGTGTCTTGAAGTTTGCCTCATAATCACTTCAATACCTACAAACTATTTTACTATGGCTTTTTCAATTACTGTACATAGAAATTAGAAAAAAGCATCTTGACTGCTGGAGCACTTTCGTATGAAAAGAAACATTCTTGCCTCTTATTTCTGTTTGGCAAAAATGGCCTGTCGAGATGCCAGTATACAAGATTAAATGATATATACATTTCATACTGTGAAAGATCATATTGACTGTTCCAGAATCTGTAAGGGTAAAGAAACTCAATTTGCTTTTTGTTATATATTCAAATACAGGGTCAGTCATACAATGGAAGGCAAAACTAAAACATTTAAAAGTGATCTTTCAGGCACTAAACTCCCTGTTATGCTTTTCTTATTCCGTATTTGCCTTGTTTTCAGTACTCTTAGAATTTAGGATTATTCATAAAACAGTTCAAGACCCTTTCAGAAGAACCAAAGGACTAAATAGGTGGCTTATTTTCATCTTTGCTGTGTTGTTAATGTTTACATTCAAGTTCTTCTAAGGGGTGAAAAACATGCAAAAGAAATAATGGAAATTGCTTTTCTCAGCATGCCTTGTATCGTTATTCAACCATAATCCAATAACTAGCATTAAATAAATGGCTTGAGAGTGACCTAAAAGATTAAGGTAATTAATATGTTACATTTAGATTTTAAAACAGTAGAGTCTTACAGCTGCTATTCATTATTGAACTTTACTATATGAAGAGCATTTTATAGGGCGTCTAGTCTTGTAGCAACAGACCACACATGGAAGTAAAAACAGGCTTGTAATCCCTGATTCAGAGAAAATTGAATAGACCGGATTTCTTTTCATGTCATTTTCCTCAGCTTGGCACATCATGCTTTCAAGTGAGTGCTGAAAGGTAGTGAAGCAGTGAAATGCATTGTGCTTCTGGTTAACCTCTGAGTCACGCGTTCCTCTTTTTATCTGTTTATAAAACCCCATCCTTCATCATCTTTCTATGTAAATGTACCCCTTCAGCAGTACAGGAATACTAAACAATGCACTGGGCCAAGTGGAGGAACTGGGGGACTTTTTAAGTCCAAAAAAGGGCATGCGATATTCATATGATCAATGGGCTGTAAGATAAACCTGCTCTAAATCATCCCAGTGTTTAGAGAGCCTCCTGAACTGCGGGAATGAGGAACTTCCCCTGGGTTCAGGCTCCTTACAGTTCTGCAGGGTGCTGGAGTCCTTTCATGTTGACTGCCAAGGTGGCGATAGTTTTTTAGGGAGAAGGGGGGAGGTCAGTCAGAGGACTGTTTTTGTAACTCCTCTTTTTTGCTTCCTGGCCTTAGTGGTGGCACTAGATCTTCCTTCTCACCTTCTGCTTTACACATCTTTGGACCAGTTTCACTTGGCAGTGAGAACCATTTCCGGAAAGTCAAACACTTATAATAAAAAGAAATAACTTTTCAGCTGTCAGTTTCTCAAATAGTACATGCTAGTATTTGTTCATCATGTGCAAGTTTTGCCTTAACTGAGATTTGATAGTTAATATTGAGCTGCTGCCTTATCCTGAAACATACTCGTTGAATAAATACTATAATACTTTTTTGCCTGAAAGATCACTTTTAAATGTTTTAGTTTTGCTCTTTGCTCCCATTTTGATTTTCATTTTTTGTTTTAAATATCTGATACTCACCTGTTTTGGGGATTACTCACCATTTAGCCTGGAGTCTGAAAAATTACAGATGCTGTTTTAAAGACGTTTTTTGTGTTTGCAGGATTTTTATGTTTATGGAATCTCTCTGCAAATGGTCCCATTAGCGTGCTTTTGCTCTCCATTATTCACACAGATGGCTTGATCAAAGTTCAAAGAATGGTTAGTGAGTGTGGTAATGTTATCATCCTCACTTTTTAAAGCATTTCTCATTTTCATTAGTGCAAAAAAAGGCCTTAAGGTTAAAGACTGGGTTAATAACTGTCCAATCTTGGCTGTAGACCTTATGTAGAAAGTGTCTAATTTTACGTGAGTTTCCTGACCTGTTTTCTGATTGATATTGAAAGCTAACACATGACATTGTTTATGAAAAAAGTGTAGCATTCATTTTTTTAGAACAGCTGTTTAGTATAGCAGTTCCAAATTAAAATGTACTATTTGGATTTGTGCTGATTCATAATCGTGATCTAAAGCATGCAGCAGACACACATTTTCTGTGGAGCTCTGCTGTGTTTCTCCCGGACTTGTTTATAAGGAGGCCCTGGGTCCAGTTGTGGAGAACTGAGATTGTTGCTGTAAGGTGATTTGGTAAGAGTGAAGGGTTTGTGTAAAGAGCTGGCAAAAAAGTGATTTTTGACTAACATTACTTGCATTACTTAAGCAGCCAAAAATACGTAATCCCAGGCACAGTAATTACAGAGTGTCTAGTTATTTTTGTATGCTTTAACAATCAACAGGATTGCACTATTAAAACACGGTCCCAAATCTAAGTCTATAATTACTGTAAATAATCATACAATAACTGCATGTCAGCAGATCTTCTATATGATCTCTTAGAGCAGATCAATTATCTGTGAATGTTGATTACACACACTACAAGACTTGGGGTGAAACATTTCCTTTTTGCCCTTCATCTCTGCTATCTTGAAATTCCTCATTCCTAATGAAATTGGCTACAATAAACTAATCGCCTATGTAAGTGTTCTGGCATTGAATGGGGACAGACAAAAAAAAACACAGAATCTGGTTTTCAACATTGCCACATTTTATGTGTAATTTTGAATCGATATCTCCTCTACACAGAATATTTATATTTATAATGTCACTAAAGCATTATTTTCAGACAAGTCTGTCTGTTAAAGTTGACTTTTAGTTAAATATGAAAAAATGTTGGCATTATTCCTTGTATGGAAATTGGAAACATCTGCTTTTGATCATATTTGTATAACAGTATCTCAGTAAAAAGCAATGATAAGAAGGGGTCATCTAACTACTGTTGATGTTTTCCAGCATTTAAGAAAACATGTTCACAAAGGCACGTAAACTTTTTTGAAAAGATTATTACAACAGGAGGAGTGCACTGGAAAGGCAAATTCTTGTGGTTGAGTCTTCCTTGCAATCATAATCCTGTTGGTGTCCTGTGATTGTTTAAAGGATTTGTATCGAAAGATCTATCAGATTGTGGCATACAGTATAGATAGATAAATTTAGGCGAATACCTAGTCTTTGTCTTGTTCAGATATAAAATCTCAACCAGGTAAATACTGAATACTATGGGAATTATGCATTTTGAACCATGTAGAGTTCCAAGTTTCATTTTAATATCTTGCTTTGATTGCTACTAAAATGCAACCTTGTTTCTTAATAGTAAAGAGCTCTTCGTTTTGGCTGTTTCTTGTCTACAGAAACCTGTGACATTAAGTTAAAGCTCCATCACATTAGCTTAAGTGCCGCTTGTCCTGAGAATGTCGTGACAAGTAACACTGAGACTGACATCCATAATGTATTCATGCAGTTCTTTTGATATATGGAGTGCACAAACCGACAAGAATGCGTTCACTCTGAAGGGCTTTAGCCTTTCCTTCTTTTAAGCCTAAAAGACACTACATCTTGAGCTACACATAGCTGACCTGCTCCTGTTTGCCACCTTCATTCTCAGTTAGAAGCAGTGTGTCTAACAGAATGGCCGCAGAAGACTGCATAGGTGCAGACCGCAGCCGTAATGGACTCTGGTATGTCACAGGACTGATCCCATTTCTCATTCCATGCTTCATGAAAAATTTTGAGTTCTCTGTCACAGATGAGCTAAAGGAAATCCGGGCCAGTGTCCTGCGATGCACTTTAGGAGGCCTAGTCCCACCATAGTTACAAGTAATGTAGCGGCTAAAAGCCTTCCGGAATGTCTTGTTAAAGAGCGTGTACACCAGAGGGTTGATACCAGAGGAGATGTAGCCAACCCATACAAAGATATCGATCAGCTTGCCAGCAATAGCAGTGCATGAGTTGCAAAGAACTGAAGTAACGTTGGTGATGAAGAATGGGCACCACATGACCACAAAGAGGAAGAAGACAATGCCCAAGACTTTGGATGCCCGTTGCTCATTGCTGATATTCTGCATGGACTTCTTGCCCATTGCAGACATTCTTCTGATGGGAATTTCCTCCCCCGTCACAGCATTTGTGTTGGTTGGAATCTGATTATTTCTGGAGCCATCAAGCATGGCTACATTCTCCTTCTCTGGGGATGAGCTTGCTGGTAGCTCTCTTTGGAAGACAGTAGACACTGTTGATTTGGAGAAGCGCTGGGATGCCCTGGACTTGAGCAGATAGGCTTTCTTCTGCAGCACCTGAATGGTCAGCAGATAAATAATCATCATGATGGTCAGGGGAACAAAGAAGGCTGCCAAAGAGCCAAAGAGGATGAATTCCCTGAAACAGTCAATCTTCAGTAGACAGGTGTCGTTGTTGAAGGTGTTATGATTATTTTTAAGGCCTTTGATTGGAATGGGTAAGGCAATACCTAGGAGAAAGCAAATAAGATTTATTTTGATTTTTGCAGAGCCTTTTCGGTAACTTAGTTTTCTCATGTATTTCTTTAAAGCCCATGGACAAGACAGATATGTCTGAATGGAATTATGTGGGATTAAAATAGCACCTTATGTAAATTACACTTTTTATCATATGAAATCATTGTAGCTTCCTTTTTTGTACTGTAGAGTAGTGTACTGGCACTGGTGTCTGGTTCCAAATAGTTTGCCTTGTAGGTGGGGTTTTTGTGCAGTCAAAAACCGAAGAACTTATGACATGCTCATAAACTGTCACAGAAAGTTTATTTTCCTATCTAAAAGCATTTTAATTAATTGTTTATATGAACATAATGGCTACTAACCAAGATTTTGCTTTCATCAAACATGAAAGAGAAATTTGTTAGTGATCGTTTTTTGTATTTGGGATCATACTCAGCCTATGCCAGCACTATTTGAATCGGGGGAAAGAAGTGCGTAATTAATTACGTTAATTTCTTACCATTAATTAAAGTTAAAAAACATTTCAAAAGGTCACTCAAAGACAGTATGGTAAAGACTGTTTAAAAAGGTGAAAAGGCAAAGGACAATAATTATGTTGTTCACAAGATTTAATTGATTAAAATACAATTTGTTCCAGTACTCCTTTGGCTTTTTAGAATGTATTGTTCTAGAACATGTGGCCGACGCCAAGACGAACAACAGCTTTTCAGAGTACTGTGAAATCTTGCAGCCACAGGACAGTTTTCACGTTGTTCTCCTCCAGTTCCCTGCCAGTACCGCTGCCTGGCTTGCTATTGTCACATAAAACGTGCAGTGTGTTTTATTTGATGCTGTAGAAGCTAATATATAAAAATTAAATTAAAAGTAATTGTTTAGAAATACTCAGTGCTCAGCCAGTGCTGCAGAGTAATGAAGAATGCCAGTTCCTTTTTTTGCTTATAGAATTGTATTAATTATCACCAGGGACCATAGTAAAACGTCTTTTGGAGTCAGGCCTATATGCATGCTTAACTTAATATTTGATTTTCTTTATGAGTGATGGCTGTCATTCTTGAATTCAGAGTGAGTGGCTTGGAGAGAATAGGAAGATTTGACCTGTAGAAATAATAGCTTAATTTCTGTCTTGTATTAATTCAGCTCTAACATGGAAAAGCAAATTTACCGTCTGCCTTATTTTTTTACTGTGGGAAGTCACATATTGTATGTCCATATTTTTCCATACACATTTTGGTACCCATATATTTAGCTGGGTTAGCTGAAGTAATCTGGGTGGCTCAGTCATACAACAGCAGTGACTAGTGTTGGTATTTTAACCTCCCACCTGTTATTAGTGCAGAGACCTAACCACTAACTTTCCAAACTAAAATGTCAAGTTTTTTTTGTTGATTGCTTGGTTCAGCAATACGTCTTACCCACTTATCTTTATATGCAGTTCTCACATTTCGTAGTGTTTGTGTTGGAATTTGGTTGTTCTTACGATAAGCATGGCATTGCTTGAGACTTGCATTTATCCTGAAAGGCTGACATGTACTTTGATTTTAGTATTGCTTTCTTTTCCTCGTTTCTTTTAACTTTGTTATACTATTAATGAAAAACACTCCTTACAGATATGCATTTTTTGTGCATCTTGAGTATTCACAATATTCTAAACTATAATGCTTCCTGTGATTTCACAAAGATGGCTTTGTAATAGTGAGATTAAGTGAAGCTGTCTTGTCTTTTGTGGAGGTTACTCTTTGGCGTGAGCATACCCTCAGTAGCCTCGCCTTAAACACCACTGTGTAGATACAGGCACGTCTGGTCCAACGCGATACTGTTCGCGTGTTCCCGGAAAACACGCCGTCTACCTTTGGTTCAGTAGGAATAGGGTGAGGGAATCGAGAGTTCCGATTCACAAGAATGAAGGTGTTTTTTTCTGTATTGGTCATATTATTAGCTTGAGTGTATTACTTCTGCAGAATTTGTTTTTCTGATAATTTTAAACAACGGAAAAAATAGATCACCCATAATATGCCTTAGTATTTATATCACCAAGCAATAAGAATTCTGCAGCAGAGGAAGATGAGACCACGTTTTTCTTTAACATTTTTAACAATACACACTACTGTCATTTTTTAACTTAACATAAAGAACGTGGAATAAATTTTAAAATAAAATTTTAAACAATAACCACAAGAAGATGCAATTAAATATAAACAGTGAAAAATAGACAAAATAAAGCACAAAATGCTAAGCAGTAAGAAATTCTGCAGTGCAGGAGGGTGAGACAGTTTTGCTAAAAAATAAATTACAATGCGCATTACTAAGCCCAGTAGCCTAACCCTACTAACCCTAACCCTAACCCAGTTTAATGCTTAGAAAATGCTTGAGCCAATTCATATGTTACTGTCAAAATACATTTTTAAAGCAAGGCTTCTGCAATTAGGGGAGTGAAAGGCATGCTGATTTTGTTCCACAAAGAAAAGCTGTGGGATTTACTTGTGTGCACAGACGAAAGAACCACCATGTGTGTGAAATGCATCGGAACCCAAAATCTGGTCCAATCAACCAATGCCTAGAGCTACTGTATAAGAGTGCACAAGTGCATTCTTTTCATCAAATAAAAAATGAAGGTACAGTAACTTAACAGTATTTCTATACAGTATTTTAAGTGTACCCCTGCACTAAAATCTGTAGGAAGCTGAACTCTTTTAACTGCTGTTGAAATTATGTGCATGCCTGAGTAAGACTAGTGCTAGAACCAGATTTAATTCTGATGTAAGAACTGTGAAGGTGATGCTAGATGCAACTCTCTGGATTGTAAAATGACCTTTTCTAAACTACAGAGGCAGGAGCTTCATCTTGACATTGATAATCGGTTTACGAGCAGAAACTTTATAGTTGGGAAGCATAACTTTTTATTGGAGTTCTGTATGTAAACTAGCCCTGACAAGCTGTTTTTCCAAATATCCAATTTTGAAATGTAGAATTACTTTGTATTTGTTTTTCTGAGAAAGCACTACTACCAAGCTGTGTTCTTGGCAGAATTTTGTGTTCTTCTCAGATGGAAAGAAGACTGAATGGGAATTACTTTCTACAGGTAACGTGCCTCTGTGTTTCAGTGACTTCTCATCCTCATTGGTGTTTTCTGGTGCTTTTTAATCTTTTTATTTGAAAAGCAATCACTTCAATTGTTTTGTGTTTTGAGGTCAACTCTCCTTCCTAAGAAGTTCCATATGCAGAGCTGCTGCAAAGATTTTACTGCCATACCAAGTCCAACTCCAGCCATGGCAACTGTGCTGATGTTTTCTCGTAATGGCACATGTGCTTAGATTGATTGGTCATGAAATGACTGGCAGGAAGCTTGGAATAGTATGAATAGTATGATATGTCATTGATGTCTTCCACAAAAATGTTGTTTTCTATTTGCCAAAGGGAAGAGTGGTGTGACTTCACTGAGCAGGGATGAAAAACTTGTTTTCTTTTTCATTACTGATAAACTACGTCTGGTTTAACACGAGCTCAAGAATGCATTCAGCCTTGTTGGTCTGCTTACCAATGGATATAAGCCAAACGGCTGCAATTTTTGCCATAGCTTTTGCTCTGGATTTATATTGGCTGTGTTGGATGGGTTTCTTGATGGCAATGTAGCGATCCAACGAGATGGCACAGAGGTGCATTATGGAGGCTGTGGAGAAAAGAACATCCAGGAATATCCAGATGGGACAGAGGAACCTGGGTAGGGGCCAGCTGGAGTCTGAAAGAGAGAAATAGAGCATTGCTTTGTTGCAGAGTCCTAAATTAGTAGTAAACTCCTAGCCAGGTTTACGTTTGGTTCATTCTAAGGTTGGAGAAATGAAAAGGGTCCACAATCAGGATGTTAACAGTACAGAGAAAAAACACTTTTTATTTGTATTGCCGTAAACTGCTTATAGACATTCACACCCTAAATACTGACTTTTGAGGGTTTTTTTTTTGGTAGTATAAAAACAATTGTATCGTGAACCATCCTCTTCTTCATTATTTAAATGTAGTAACAGTTTATATTTGGCTTTATTGCCCCTGCTAAATTATTGACAGTTTTATTGCTGTTTAGATCACAACACTCAAAGCAGGAGCCGTTACGATTTCTGTTGTCTGGACATGTACTGCGTCCTGTTTCTGTGGGTTTGTGACGGGTTTATCATAGAAACTATAATTACCACTCCTAAAAAAAATTTGCATTCATATTACCTCACCTATGATCTGCACCTCATAGTGTCTTCTTTCTTACCAAAAACTCAAACACACATTGAAATCTACCTCTACCTTACATGTCAAAAAGCTCTCTCCCCATCATTTTCTATCCTTTTATTTCATCCTGTTGATGCATGTTTTTGCACATCTGATATTGTTTTCCACATTGCCTGTTGTCTCTGTCTTTCTTTTATTATACAATTGCATTGTTGTTTTTTTGTACAACTAGGTAATTAGCATTTTGTTATACCATATACCTGTATATGAGTATAATGACAATGGACTTGAACTTATTCAAATTGTATAATGGAAATCCATGTCAGTCTCCCTGTTGTAGGAGTTTAACTATTGTAATGTTTCATATCTTCTAATGATTTTGCTTGAATTTTTTAATCACTATAGATCAGAAAAAAATAAGCTGGTTTATTTTGGAATTTTCCAAAATGGAAAAGAATGGTAAATTCTTCTGACTGTTCTGCTTGTTTTGTGTAACTGTCTTTAAGGCTCTTTGCAGAACATGTTGTGAATGTTTCTTCTGCATGCCAACTATGTGAATAGATTAACTTCAATACCCAAGGCTTAAGACTGCTGTATTGTTAATACACTGTTTATTTTATAAGTCGTGTGTTCAAAGAATGAATTTACTGGAAATCAACCTCTGTTATTACTTGTTATTACTTTTTAAGGAGCTGAAAGCTCAGTAGATGGCAAACTTGATTATTGGTCGCTTACCAAAGTTCTCAGAGAGCATTGTTTATTTAGGGTCACAGAAACAACATTAGTGGGTAAAATGGGTAGGACCAATTGATAGGAGCAAATGAATGAAGAAAGTTTGTCAAAAATGTTAGAAACACTCTCCTTCAAGACATAAGAGGCATTTGGAATAGTACTAATGTTTTTTTTTTTATTTCCTCATTCTTGTTAGTATGAATTAAATGTTCAAGGGTAAAGAGAAGAAAACAATAGTCTATAGAAATGCTTTACAAATTCAGCTTAATTTATCTCTTGTCTAACTTTACATTGGGATTAGCCTTCGTCCTAGCGAGAAACAGCCAGTGGTGAGAAAGCTTATCTAACTACGAACTCCAAGGCTTCCACCCTCAATACAATAATGTGTACAGTGGAATTTTTAAAATAAACTCTGAAACGTACTGTATTTTCCTATATATTTTGTGGAGCCTCCTTAATTAGAGACATCTGTGTGTACTGAACAAGAGCTGGCACATCAGTGTTGCAGAAGCAGTGTTTTTTTACTTCAGCGTGTTTTTTTTTATTTTAAATGTATTTTGGTGTTTTGTGTGGGGGGGGGGGGGGGGGACATTGTCTGACAAAGCCTTAGGAAATAATCTGTTCATTTTAACACATTAAGGTCAGCCCTAGCCTGGGGGATAGTACAGCTGGCAACCTTTCCTTCCAATAATTGCTTTTATCCAGATTCTGTGCTGCTTGCATCTTCCATGCTTAATACCTGAGAAGTAATGTTTTTTAACCTGCTCCTAATTAGCAAGTTGTAGCAGGTTACATAGTGACAGTTTTGAGGCGGTGGAGTTAGAAAATGGGAAGATTAACATTTTAAGCGAGGGAGCTCTGAATGATTGTTTCCAGATTATGAAATATCTTAATTAAGATCTCACGAGAGACGGCTCGCTACAAGACTGCAGTCAGATTCTGTAAGAAATACAGTATAGAGGGTGTGACCTGAAGTCATTTACATCAACCTCTGCGTGTAATTCAAAGAAGTAGTGTTTGGCTCTCTTACTTTTTTAACTTTGTATAAATTGTACCCTTTGAGAGGAAACCTCTGGTTTCCTAGAGTGCACTGTTCTTGCTTTACAGTAAATGTAGCAAAATAGACAAGGACTGTGTTTTATCATCTTTTGAAGTTTAATAATTGTATTTTTTTTAAGTAATCTGGCTTTACAGGACACTTTCATTAGCTTCAGCCGCTGTGAGATACAATGTGCAGAGCCTTGTGTGTATAGTAATGGCACTAATGGCCTAATGTATAAGAACTGATTATTTTTTAGTTTTAATAGGAAGTAGCAGATTCTATACTAGCAGCTTATTTCTAGAAGAAAAACGTGTTCCAAATTTCCAGTATTAAATCTTAATGCAGTGCCATGTTACTCATATAACAAAATATTGATAGAAACTTCTAAAATGCTCTAAGCTTCATAAAATGAGGATCTGTTCAAATAACCTGCAGCTCCTGGCTCCTTCAGTGAAGGCAGCATGTCAAATCCAATGTCACAAATATGCACTAACTTACATTTATTTTTAATAGAAACATCATTCTCTAAGAAGAAGCCAAAAAATAAAATCCTTGAAAGATTCTTCTTTTTTTTATCTATTTTAGTTTCTAAAAAAATTCAGGGAAAATTCTGTTTTCCCAAGTAACCTTTTGCTCCCACAACCAAATTGGTTTTACTAAGTTCAAGAATGTACTGAGGGACAATCACAATGAATTTGTAAGCCCTATGATTTATTTATCACGAGTCTTTAGGGAGTGCCAAAATATTGTGAGGTTCCATGTCAGTGCTCGGGGTTTCTCCGAAGCTGACAGATTTATAAAGCATTAAAAAAATTCCTTCAGTTCATAAATATCTTCTGAAAAATTGGGCTGAAAAGCTTGGATCTTGATTTTTTTTTTGCTCTTTATTGGTATAGTTCTTTATTATCTGGGTTTCCTAAAGTACATTTTCATGGCAAACACCAAAGAAATCGTATTTTCATTGTGAAAAGATGACTCCTCTTTCTGATACCTCTTTAAATAGGAAAAAATCTGGTGGCATCCCCGTTCTATTTTTATATGGTAATAGGGAGAGTTAATACAGAGAACAGCTTTCTCTTGGGGTGGCAGTGCAGCAAGCCAGGTGGCCAGCACTCTGCTTTACTGTTACAGGATGACTGTCATTTAACCTCACTCTCTAGCAGGTTTCTGTGGTACATCAAAATGACAATGAAGCACTACACTAGAGCTCTCCAGGACATTTACATGACAAGTTACAGAGAGGTGTGCGTCTTCAGATTAAGAAAACAATAGCTTTTTTTATTGGGTCTGTTGAACAGGTTGACGCTTTATTGCATGTTCTTATTGTTTAATGATTCAGCCTGTTTACATTGAAGTCCACATCACAAATCTTGGCTGAGAAGGCACATGTTAAACCTGAGGCCATTTCTTTGAATCAGGAAATACGGCCACACACGGGAGCAGTGTTTTCTCCGTGTATTCTTACTGCATCTACTTGTGACACACTCTTTTGTGCACTTTGTTAAATTAGAAGGTAGAGAGTATTTTTGTTTAAGGAGCATGTGGCTGTAGTGGCAGTTTCAGGAGCATTTAAAGGGGCTGCTTGCAATAGCGTTTTACAATTTTTTCTCAAGGAGGTTAAAAAAACTGCCAGGTTGCTGCCACAAGGACAGAAGTACTCCATCCATTTTCTGACCTCTGAGCCTATCCCAGGAAGCAAGCCAGTGTACTGCCTGGACCATTGCAGGGCAGACTCGCATACTCACACCAGGGCTTGTTTTCCCAGAAGTCAATTAACCCACCAGTATGTTTTTGTACAGTGGGAACGTGTGAAGAACATACAAATCCACGCAGAGAGCAGCCCACGTCCTGATTTTAACCCGGGTCCCCTGCGCTGCTTGGCAGCACTGCTGACCACTGCACCTCCATGCCACCTAGATGGAGTGTTCATGGGTGTGTTCTTCAGATAAGCATAAAGTAGCATGTGATCATTTGGGGAAAATGGTTCTATCATTTACATATTTCCAAAGACCCATCTGTGTGTAGTAATATTGGAAAGACATTGTCTAAATCCACTGTTGGTTTTGGATATGGGAGATTGATTAAGGTGGCTCCATCCGAGCCAGAAATGCAGCATGCTCGATTCTCAGTCCTGGAGCGCCCCAAATTCGTCTTCACTATCATCGTACTTTTCAAGGTGCTGACAAAACGTTTTAACTAGCCAGCAAGCCAGATCACCATGTGCCTTGCAGATGTTCAAGGTAATTCAGTTTCTTAAAGTTATGAGAGGTTTTTAGACAAATGTTTGTGCCAAAAAACATATACGCCTAAACTAATTTGCAGAGACACAAGAATGGAGTAAAGATGCTATTTGGAATCTAGTTTCTGTGCCGAAAAGTTTTTTGTGCTAAAGCTTGCTTTTGACTCTTGAAATCGTAATTGCACTGGCATTGAAATATTTTATATTTATATTTTATGTATTTTTAAACAGGAAATGGGGATTTTCAACACTTATTTAAAACAGCATACTTAAGTCATCTTAAACCGTGATGATAAAGTTTTAATAAAAGAATGCATGTTAAGAAAACTCTAAAACCAGGAAAATATTCAAGACATTCAGTAGAAGCTAAAAAGTTAAAACAGGCAATTCTGAAATGTAAATTGCAAAAGAAGCCACGTAGATTTTCACTGTGTACAAGAACAATTTAAATTATTGAGATTAGTCATAAATTATTTATAATTTTTAATTATCTATAATTATATAAAATGTAAAACCATGTTTACATCTACATCTTTTTATTACCGTTGTAACTGACAAAAAATACTGATCTGTCTCTGGATGTTTTGTTGTGATGTTGTTGATCCAGAAATACGTAACTATAATAGTAATGAGCCATTAATGAACAGAAATATTTCAGAAATAATGTAAATTATATTTACAAGTCTGTTTAAAAACTACAATATTAATCAGCACTAGATGACTGATAATCACTGTTCCTAATTTGATAAAAAATGTCAGTATATGAAGCTGCTCTTTTGTTTTTCTCTTAAAAGAATTGTTAAAGTCTCAGCTTATTTTTCCACCATAGTATGTTTCATTCAGGAAAGAATTTGTTTTCTTAAGAGACTGTTAGCACATTGGGATGGGCTGTGCCTTTACAAATATACAGTATATCACATTTTTATATGTTGCAAAATGTATATGGCAAGTACTGAGAGTCATTAAAATGCAAAAAAAAGGAGTGTTTGACCTTATAGCATTTTAATACTTCTCAGTAGGTACGACAGTTTTGTTCTGATGAGGGTTTATGTACTCTTGCCTGTAACATTATTAAAAATTTTAGATGTAGTGCGTTCAATGGACAGACCTCATGCCAAATTACATTTTTAAGCAGATTTTCTTAACGGTGGACAATATCTCAAAATATTCACAAGGAAATGTACATTAATATGACGTAATAAAACAACTTTTCTGTCTCAGTATTTCTCCAAAACTGGGGCAGTGTAGGTCCGTTATACTGACGGCACTATATAGATGGCGAGTTATACGTTGGCAGAAAGGTTATTCAAAAAGATAGACTGGCATTACATGAGATTATTAATGTATGAAAATATATCTGCTTAAATCCATTTCAGCGTACAACGTTTTCGCCATGTCGTCTTTCCTCAGTCTTCGGTCTGTTTCTCCAGCCTAGTGATAACCACTAACATTATTTTATTGATCCTAATGAATATTTTACCTCTTCAAAGTACTGATTAATGACAAAAAAACTGACTGCACTGGTTTTGTAACTGTGCAAATGTATTTTTTAAGCTTAAAATTTTTAGTGCAAAATTATAGTAATCATAATGACTAATGCATTGGGTAATTAAAGCTTTGTTAACTGAAGATGGGGTGTATATATTACTTTAGCTCTGTGCTTTATAGCTTCTGCACAGCCTACATTAAGCTAATAAGGGAAAATCACACATTTTCTTTATTCATCTGCCCTTTTTTATAATTGAAGCTAAGACTTCCGAAAAGTCTTAATACGCTGCCACTGTAAGAAAATCATGGTTTAATAGGTTTGTGCTCAGTGGGTGAATTGATTAAAAGTTGATGTCATTTTCAGTTATTAGTTTTATACAGTGCTCAGGAAGTTCGACATTTAATTAAAATGTCAAACAGGGATGTGAATTCTCTGCTGTACTGTCTGTTGGTTTAGCCCTTGCTTCATGTAAAATAAGTTATTTGTTTACAGTGGTAGTGGGTGGGGCCCGAGGAGTTCGTGAAGACAGTATCTCTTTTGTTTTTACAAACAGTATATTTTATTTGGGTTCTCTTACATAATGTCATTTTCTTTCACTTTTATGCTTTGTCTTTTTTTCCTTTGCCATGTGTCAAAAATCTGTATTATCTGATCTCAGATATCTTCAAATCTATTTCTGTCTGTGTTCATATTAAATTTCAGATCTCCTTCAACATTATGTTTCAATATTTATAATATTTATGATCTCACCGCTTGAGTAAATGTCATTCATTTTGTTCTTACTACTTGCTTTTTAACATTTAAAAGGTGATGTTTTTCTTTTATAGAAAATTTTGTTTTCTATAAATTTGATCACTTCAGCAAATATAGAAGATCTCCTTTTTAGTTCTTAAGAGTTTGCGTTTGCCTGTGGTTTCCTGTGTCCTTTATTACAATGGGTTAATTATTATATATCCTTGCCCAAGATGGAATCTAAAATCCCCACTAGGTCTGACTTGATTAAAGGGAATTCAAGAGGTGTCGGGGAAGGAAATATTACTGATACTGATCTTTAGGCTTATCGAGGCTGCCTGCCTTGGTTTGTTACAGTCCAACAGGGGGTGATATTAAGGAGGCTTACTTACTGAAAAGCACTGTGACAAGGGCGATGGGCATCACAAAGAGCCCCACCAGCAAGTCGGCCACTGCCAGAGACATCAGGAAGAAGTTGGTGGCATTCTGTAGCTTCCTCTCCAGAGAGACAGCCAGGATGACCAGGATGTTGCCCCCGATTGTGGGGATGATGAGCATGATGATGAGCAAAGAGGGCCAGCGCAACTGCAACTGCCTGGAGCCCTCTCCCATGTCAGGCAGAGAGCTGTTGGCTAGCCCTGAAGTGTTCAGTGCCAACAGGTAGGGACTCTGCACATGCGTGCTTTGTAGAGGAGCAATGCAGTCTTGGTCAGGCATGTCGATGTTCCGCGTGTGTTTCCTCGTCTTAGCTGGTGTGACAGTAACCTGGAGCTTGGCCAGCATGGTCACAGGGTCCCACGGGCAGATGGAGAGACAGGGTTGCTACAACTCCAACAATAAGGAACCCATGATTTTTTATCATGTGACTATAGAATAGGGTGGTGATGTTGAAAACAGGGTGTTCTTCTGGTTATCGTGTTATTTTCTTAATCAGTAGCCCTCTTCTTCAACATGTAGCTCAATGGCGCTCAACAGTAATCCTTTGCTGTACTGTACTTCCACAGGCAAGAGCTCTGAAACGTCTTCTCATTTAGACAGTGTTTAAAAATAAGGCACGGGCAAGTTGTGTACTGCCTGTGACAAAATGATTAAATTCCTTTTATTCCAGGTGCCTTCATGTACAGTGATGAACAGTATATGAAAGGTGTTTCTTGATCAGGCAGTTTTCCTAAATAGAAATGGACATTATTAGTACATTGAGTAGCCACGTCAGCATTTCTTTACAGTATGTACTAAAGCTTGACAAAATCGTTCACTCTTGTTAGAGCTAAATATGTTAAATGCAAACAAAATATTCATGTACTTGTTAAAAAATTGCTTGTGTGATATGAACCTGGGATACCTCATTTGAATTCAGTTTACAAGTCCTTCAGTGTTATTTTTTTCTATCTGAACAATGTGTTCAAGCTAATTAGCACTTTAAAAAACAGCTGAGGTGGTGCTGGTAATGAGCAGTACTGCAAAAAAAAACATTTTAGAACAGCTAAAGAACAAAATGTGCTGTGGGCTGTTTCCTTCACAATTCCACAATTGAATTCACAACCATGGAACGCAAAGAATGTGCTTAAAATGTGGTAGGTCATTTTTAGTAATATCTAACTTGAAAGTAAGGCACCCTTTTTTGTTCATTTAAATTAAACTTTTGGTTTTGGTTGTCCCATTAAATGATGTGTAATGTCAGAAGACATTTTATTGCAGTCTTCACATTGGTGATTCATTCTTTTTAGATTTACATTATTAAAAAAATATACATTTTATCTTAAGCATTGTTTCAAAAAAAGAATCAGCCCATCTAACAGCATGGTTATTTAATTTTTTTACCTTAATTTCTTTCCCTACTCACAGAATCCTTTGGCATTCTTTTAGACTTTCACCCCCCAGAGTAAACTACTATAATAGTTGATTTAATCAGAATACAATTTTCAGTTATTTAATGTAAGTTTCATTTATAACCTAAATGTTTTTTTAAGAACAGGTGTGCTGAAATATACAGTATGTGCTGATTTACTTTTTAAGTGATTTTCCCTTTTTGTTTGATATCTGAAAACGAATGTTTTTTCCACCTAATCCAGAATTTATTGTAAGAAATATCTTATGTTCTTTTACATTGTTTGCACTGAGGCTGCTTCATTCAACACAGTACTGAAGAATTCTGAAAGTTTGTCTCATTTTATATTGACAATGTCCAAGTGATAGCCCGTTATTCAAATAATCTCTGCAGGGTGAGAACGAATTTGGCCTCTTTAAGCCCTTGACCCATTAATATAATAATTAATATAATATAGTAATTTTCTCTTAACAGAAGTTAATCTTATGTGATTTACAGTCTAATATACCATTCCATCAACTTTATTGTGTGTATTTATAGTTGCCTGCTTTCTGCATGTGAAATTACTTGCCCTGATGGGGAAATAAGTCATGTCTTTAAGAGTGCTTGTTTCCAAACCAGAAAATCTTGTCGAACATAATGTACTATATGTAGTTGCTGAGAATTGTTTTTTTCTCTTACTGATTCACTTTTTTTTGTTTTAAGAAAATGCAATATAAAGAATTATACTTTATCCCCTTTATTTTGGGATGTTACTCAAAAGATTTTAGAAACACAAATCATTTCACTCTCCAGTTAATTACGTAATTGACCTCCATTGCATTTTCACCTGGCAATAGAGAGCAGTTTTGCAAGTGATTTGCAAAGCAAATTGATTTATTCAGAATAGAAAAAGGGCTCCGATATCTGTCTGTATTTTTGCAGTTGTTTTGTTGCTGTTTCTAAAAAAAATACAATGGTTCTCATTACACATAATTACTGCTTTATATAATCTACCTTTTTAACTGTAGAGGTTGGAATTCCTTTCAGGAAATGATGTTAGAATACAGTAAAAATATTTTTTAAAACATCAAAGTTTAATAAATCAGTTGCATTATAATTTTCGTTGAGCAAAGGTATTTATTTGGTCAGAAAAATGTCCTTACCGTACAGAAAACCTTATTGCTTCAGTACCTTTCATACATTCCTCATTGGTCAATGGCCATTCCTTAAAATTCATTCAGAGGTGCTGTACAGGAGAATCTGTTTTGACTTAATCACTCCAGAGTTTCCCTCGTCACTGCTTGTATTGCCTCTTTACCTCTGGCTTCCCTGTATCAGTCAAGACGGTAACTCCTTTTGTTTTTGAAATCCGTGAATCCATAAGCTTTTTTTAATGAAAAGAATCCAAGTTCTAAGAGCTTTTTTTCTTCACATTTTTTTTTTAAAAGCGGGGTCTCCTCTCTGTACGTTCCATCCTTAAAGGGCTACTTTCGGTCCTTGCTTGGGTAAATGATCGTGGTCTGACTTTGCATCACCTATGGCGGGCTCAGGTTTAAAACTTGCGGCGTTCTGTCTGTGGTCCTTTCTCTCTCTCCCTCTTCATTCCCTCACTCGCCCTCTCTCTCTCTCCGTCTCCAGTTCACTCGCGCTTTCTCTTTGCCCTCCCTCTCATTCTTTAGCTTGCCTGTGACTCAGGCTGCAAGAAAACAGATGAGTGTCTCTTAGCTGGATGCGTGCCAGCGGCTCTGGGAGGTAATTTCCTTCGGCACAGCAGACCTGCTGTGTATACTTGTCACTCTCTGCTCCGTACGCTCTTGGGATAAGCGAGGGTGGAGGTGGTGGTTTGGGGAGGAAAGGGGGTTAAGGGGGGCATGAGGGCACAGATTACCTCGGCAGTGACTGGCCACAACACAGCCTGCAAGGTATTAATGGAAAGGTGAGAGGCCCTACATCCTGGTTATTGGATAATGTCATGAAGTGGAACAAGTTTTTTGGCTGGACCCCATCATTTTTGTGTTCTTGGTTTGCGAGCCACAGCAGTGTACATCGTCAACATAACTGTCAGTTTTTGTTTATTGCTGTTGTTTTGTCATTCTGGCACACCCCAAAGTTCACAAGCTAATCCTTTGCTCTCTTATTGTTTTAGTTTTTTAGGGGGACCTGAGATAGTAAGTTTAGTAAGTTTGACAGTAAGAGTCACGTGCTCTGTTTGACAATAGAGGATGTCGCTGAAACTCTGTCTCAATCCCACTTTGCTTATAAAATATCCCAATTTAGATTTTGACAAAGGTACAGACTCCTATTGAATTCGAAGATTCTTTAGATCTGGAGATGATAAACTTTCATTTTGTATCACTTTTTATATTCTCTGATGTGAGTTAAATGCAAAGGAAAAATTATTTGTGATCTCAGTTTTAACTTTTATAATATATTGTAAATGTCTTACAAATGAGCAATATTCATAGAAAAAGGTAGCATTGGGCAATGAGTGAAGACTGATGTAAAAAGGCCATTTGATACATTGCATTGGCTGGTAATTATAGAAGTTATTAGGTCATTCCTTGTTTACTTAATGGATAGTGAACATTCAGGTGAATTACCTTGTCTGGAAAAAACGTTTTCATGTGCTTTCTAGCTCAAATAGCCAAGGGCTGTGTACTTGGTACATGAGCTCAGTTCCTTCATACTAAGTCATTTGTTTGTAATGCTTCCTGACAGTGCTGGGTGAACGAGTTCTGATACCTGGAAAGCTAATGGATCTAAATCTGACAAGATAATTTATAGTCAGACTCGGATACAACATTTCTAAAGAAATTTTCAAATATATAATGTTAACATTTGAAGAATGTTTTTATGTCCAGTGCTTCTTTTCAATTCATTATTCTCTGTTATTCTTCATAGTTATTCTTTGTATAATAATGTATATATTTATAATTAACATAGTTAAGAACTGCCTTTGCTATTATTTCTTTTAAAACAAGAACATTCCAAATCTAGTGGACTGTGTTACAGTTTTTTTAGATGGTGGGTAGAAAACCCCTATACACAGAAACTGATCAAATCTGCCTAATTGGTAAAGTCAAAACCTTCACACAACAAAATTAAACATTAGGCTGTGTTGTGAAAATACTGTGCACTCAAAAATGGTAAAGTTCTTAATGCAGTAGACATTATCTTTGACAAATCCAGTGAAGTCTTTCTTTGGTTTCATCTCTTCATGCTTTATCAGCATGTAACTTCTACTTGTTTTGGCCTGTAATTGAAAATAGACGCTAATGGCTAAAAGGTAGTTTCTAAATGTGTGTATGCTACATTTAAAGAGATTAATTGAGATAGTGAATTATCTAATGCTATTGATGTTCATCATTATTTTCATAATTACGTAATATGCTTCAGTAACTTCTGTTTTTATGTATATAGTGTTTGACAGATTTGTTAGGAGATAGGTATGTCATTCACTTAGTTATGGTTCTGGAGATTGTTAGCCTTTTTATTGTTGGTGAAAGTTTTGTACAGAAAAGTAAACAAAAAAGATAACATAATGGAGAAATGATGAGATTATCCAGATACAGAATGGATTTGGCTTGGAGTTACACAGAAAAAAAAATGCAAGATGACTAATATTTAACTAACCTGCTGTTCTTGATGACTGTAATACATTTCTTTAAGGATAACTCAATGCCTGGGATTGCACAGATTACATAGATTCCTAAGCATCTGACATCAAAGATATAAGATGAATATCACCATCTCCTGGGAGTCATCCAAATGATCCATTGTTAAATGGCTCTGTCCTGTTACTTTCTTCTGAAATTGTAAAGCCCTGCTTTGCTTGCCACTTATTTGTAACAGTATTACCGTGCTCTTAGTGATTCTTAATGAATTTGTCTCTTATTTAGGAGCAGCAACAGAAAAACAATTACTTCTCCCTATTTACATAGTGCTAATGGCGAGTTTACTTCTCTCTCCTCTTTAGATGTTATCAAAGTGAATGTTCTCTGTAAATGTATTCTATGCTTTTAAACTCAGACATTATGAGTTATACTCTCTGCTTTTTTTCCTTTTCTCACTTATAACTACTTAAATATACCATCTCTGTCCAAAGACAACCAATGGTATCATATTTAGACATAATCCTTTATGTTCAAATGTATAGAGTTCACAAGACCTATTGATGCAACAGCAAATGGTTTTGTGGATAAGACATGTGAAATGTTTGTCTGCGGTATCAACTTTCATGTTTCACAGTTGTTTTTTAGTTATTCAGATTATCCTATAACCTGCCTTGTTAATTTGTTCTGTGAAAAAATGCAAGTAATATGTAAAGATAAGTAGCTTGGTTTTATCTACACAGCAGGACTGTATTTTCTTTATATTTTCTTAAATATTAGTTTCTTCAATCCCCCCCCTTCCCCCCCTTCCCCACAGTATGATTGAAAAGGTCAAGCATGCTGTTTAAGCCATTATTCTGGTTTGCAGCATCTCAGAAACACTTTCATTGACATCATCTCCGTTTCCCTGTTTAATTTTCCCTGTCCAGAAAGAGAAGAGGTAGTGGCACTGTCAGACATCCAGTAACAATAGTTTTGTGTTCAGAGCATTTTTTAATTTCAGTTTTCATGCTTTTTTTCTTGGCTATTTTACATTTTGTGTTTACAACATGATAATTGTTAGTATAGAGTAATTAGTTCTGTTTTTTTATGCTTTTACAACAGCTCATTAATAACCCCAGTCATTCTGTGGCCTATGTTACTTTCTTGTTCAAAATGTATGTGCTGGAATAAAGGAACCAGACCACAGTGACCTGCATATTCCCTAAATCCTAACTTCCAAATCAGAGCTTACAAAGAAACCACATTAAATTCACTTTGAATTCAGATAATTCACTTGTGGGTTTTGCTCTAGACTGTGCCTCTCTTAAATTGCAAGTCATCATGAAGTAAACCCAGTGCCAGCTGTATTTCTCAATAACAAACCTGGCATAGCTGATTATCCGGCACGCATAGAAGATAAGTAAAATTCCCAAGAACTTACATATTCATTTTTTACCCCACTCCAATATGCTTGTTTGAATGAATTGTTGTTGAGCACATGGAATATTAGCTAAATTCATTTTTGTTTTAAGTCATTAAATATTTTTTAATAAACATTTCTATAAAATATGCTAAACCAGCATAGGTTTATGCTAGATTTATCTTATTTAAATCTGTGCTAGATTTGTGCACTAATGGCATTAGCCCTGCTACTTGGAAAGCGGTTGCATGATAAATTCAGCACAGTACACCATAAATACACCATCTTGACAATTCTGCCTCGACCTGTGAAAATGTGGAAAATGTGTAAGCTTTCTGGACTGAGGCGCATAAATGAAGATGTGACTTTTTTTTAAGTCTTGATTTAATTCAAACCGGGAAGATCTCGTATTGAAGGATTCCTGGCAGCTGGAAATGAATTCCAGATGCGTAGCGATATGAGGTGAGGGGAGTGGTGTTGGCCAGGCCTTAGAGGTCATGATGGAATTGCTCTGCATGCGGTGCTGAAGGCACATCCATATGCTTCCGCTGTTCCACACCTTACCCAGCTGTCTGCTCACAGAGCTGCTTTGAGCAGATACTGTAACTTCCACTTTTCATATGGGGGTGAAAGTCTCCTTGTGTGTACAGGTGCCTTTTCTGTCCTTTTGATCTGGAGTGTGGTGTAGAATCCTTCAAAATGCATGTGCTTATGTTGGCTTTTGAGGTGGTAAATGAGTACAGAACAGGGGCGTATGGCATCTCATATCCTAGACATCTTTACTTTAAGTGCACCTAAAATGCCCTTTTCCTATATACAGGATATCAGATTTAGAGGGATTTTAAAGACGATACGTGGAGATTGCTATGCTATTCTCTTTCAACATAGGAAATTGATGTTTCCATTCATGTGGAAGTTCGGGTTTGGGGTTTTGTGCAATTAAACTTTGTAATTCAGTTTAGTGTGAGTATTTAGTTCTATTTGCAATAGTCTGTAGACTGTCCTGGAAAGTTAACATATTGCTTGAGATGTGTACAGTTATAAAAGGCTGGTTCTGTAAGGACAATCTAAAGGATAAAATAGCAGCAATAGCTTTTAACTTCCATTTTAGGAATGGACTCCTTGAGTGGAGGTAAGAATATTCTAGCAACTGTAACAGGTTTGCTTAATGTTGTGCAAGCTCCTGTTTTTGTTCAGTTTGGGAAACTTCAGGTTGTCATCATAATTTGCACCTACAATAGTGAATGTGGAATGAACGTATGAAATTATCTAATGGACTCAAACCATTATTAAAGTCCCTAAGAAGGTACCCGTGGATAACTGCATTTAAAGCAAGTTTTTTGTATATATATATTAGCATACAGAAAAGAGGGATGGAGCCCACCGGAGTTTCTGTCTGTCATAAATGTTGGTGCATTTCAGCTGCGCAGAGGTGTAAGTGGACTTGCTTGTGAATGCTTGTGGTGTGTTTTGTTTCTTCTTGCAGGACTCCAGAGCAGTGTCCCAGCGTGGTCTCCCTGCTGTCAGAGAGCTATAACCCCCATGTGCGCTGTGGAGCAGCTATGGCCCTGGGCATCTGCTGTGCTGGGACAGGAAACAAGGTGAACCCTTTCTCTTTCTCTTTATTGCCACAGTCTTGGTGGAGCAGTAAGTGGCGCTCTTCCCCCCCAGATCAGAATTTCAAAAACAAGTGCCCCATTAAAAAGGAGTTAAACCGAGGTACAGTTTATTGAAAATCACTTTAATACTTTTGGAAAGAGCAGGGGGAGCATTATCCCAGTATCTTTGCTGAATTCTGTTTTTATGCATTCTGGCCTTTAAGTTTATCTTCAATTCAATTAAAGCAGCATCTTACTTCTCTACCTGATCTGCTATGTGACGGAGTTGCTCGTATCTAATGGCTTCTGTGTAGAACCCAGGAGGGGGCTTTACCTCATTGGTGTTTGAAGTGGGTCGCCTCCTACATGTAAAAGACTCTGATCCTTGGAGAGGGAAAGTGCTACAGAAATGCAAGGAATTATTATTCTAATTATTATCTAAACAATGTGAAGATACTGATTCTTTCCTTTTCTCCTGCACAGTTGTGGCAAAGTCTTATTACTGCTGGAGACACAATCGATATAATTTCTTAGTGAGATAAGCAGAGTTTATTTTTGCAATCAGCAGAAAATTATTCTGAATTACAATCAGTTCTTAGAAGCAAGTGAGACAATAAACTGCAATTCTTTCCACATCTCTACTTTTTGGTGTGAAAAAAACCTTTAGATGCTTGAACTCACTTGCTATATGTAGACAAGGGAGCTCAGGGGAGGAGATTTATTATATTTTGCAAACTTCCAGTCCACTTACCTGGATCCGTGCCACTGGGTCTCAGACCTCCACCACTTTCCCAGCCCCTACGGAAAGAAACAATTGCCCTTCCAAGAAGCACCAGACATCTGGGTCTGGCACAGGCATTTTTCCACACCAGCTGCTCTCATACGTTTGAATGAGAATTTGCCAGCTGTGTCTTGCTAACTGCCAGGATGAAACTGATAATGAAGCCTGACCCTTCTCATCTCAGCCATAAAGAAGTCACCATAACAGAGTAATCCTGTTGTTGAGGACATGACAAGTCAATCTTCTCATTTTGGACATGACAGGCAGGATCATGGCCATAAGCCATGGGTGCACCTGAGCCAAATCTTTCATGTCGCTCCTACTCTTTAGCCCTCTTCCTCTTCTTGCAGAGAACTCATTTGACATGTGCTGGCATTTTTGTCCAATTCTGCAGTCTGTTAATGAGAGGTGGGACTGTGTATGTAGTAATTTAGCAGCATCATAAGCAGTATTTTGGGATGTAAAATTGGGGATGTGAACACTCAAGGAGCCAGCATCACTGATTAATAAATGCCATGTCCGGGATTTCTATGAGATGCTATGTTATAAGACGCCTGCCTGGTTCAATCACTATGTTATAAGACGCCTGCCTAGTTCAATCATATCTTATTATTGCTTGGTAGTACTGACCTTGATATAGACCATTTTTATTTATATTTGGGTGTTTTAAATGGCCATTAAATCCATTTACCATAAATCCCTGAAAAACAAGGAAGAAGACCCAGACGTTCTTAAAAAAATGGCAATATCACTGTTCCTGGAAATCCTTGGAAGACTCTATATTATTGCTGCAGTCTCTTTCCTTGTGGCAGACCTTTGTGATGTTTGGAGAAGCTGATGGTTTAGGGATTAACCGTGTGTACATGGAACGGTTACCTTCTAAGAGAGCCTCAATCATAGTTTGTTTGATTTTGTTAAACCCGGCACTCCATCAGAATCTCATTGTAGTAGTTAAGAGCTGCTTGAGAGAGTTTAGTCCTGTGGCATGAAGACATCACAGAGTGAATGAAACAAACACTCACCAACACTGAAAGGAAGTGTATTCTGCCAAGTCTGATCACAGGCGTGATCATTTTCAGATATGAGAGCCAAAGCAAGTATATGGATAACTGCACTTTGGACTTAAAGATATACAGTAGAGACACGGTTTTAGAACTAATCTGGTATTTTTAAAATTTAAAATAGATTTATATAAAAGGAATGATGAGATAATATAATCTTTTTTAAATTAAACCCAATATATGTCCTAAATAATGACAAATTGTGGTTTTAAGTTAATATTATTTAGACATCCACAATTTGCACATAAATGAAAATAAATAATGTCAATATTATTTTCTGCTAGAGATAAAGCCCAATCATATCATTTTTTTCCCCTCTGGTTGCCTTCCAATGTAATTTACAGAGGCTAAAATACTGTTTTTGAATACTATTATGTTCAAATGGGGTAAGATGAATGTTGGAATGTGGAATCTAAATGTTTTTCATCGTCTTAAAGGCTATTGTATAAATGAATATTTAACAGCATTTTTTCTGTAATGGTTGTGAGTTCTGTGTTTTAAATTGCTCTGTAAGGTTCTATTCTTCCTGACCATGGGGTGTATGTGTGAGGCAGGCATATTCTCACCATGTTTAGGAATTTTCTCTCGATGCTCAGGTTCTCCCAAAAAAGGCTGGAGAGCAGTCATGTTCCCTGCCGAGGGATGGATTTTTCTAGCCTCTCTCTTTTCTTTTCAGATATTCCATCCCTTATCCCCAAACCACATACCTATGACCCAAACCAATCTAACTGTACAATACACAGTATTAAGTTTCTTTTATTCTCATGGATGGTTTGTAACTTGATCAACAGCTCCCTTTTCATGCGTTCATTATTTGTTACATTTTCCTTGCTATGGTTTGATTAAAAATGTTCCTACTATATCCTGTTGGCTTTCGAAACTGTTGCCTCGAATCAAAAGGACAGTAATCACCTGGGAAAAAATTGCTTCTTGACCCCTAGAGGCAATCAGAAATTTCTAAGAGCAAATCTGATTTATATTACCCAGTACAGGGGCATTGCTTCTTAAAGAAGTTTGCAGTTCCAAATTTGGTACAGACATAAAGATTAATTGGCAATTCAAAATTAAAAATTATATGAGGTTATATCATGGTATTTTCTTTAATGATAAGCCCATATATGAAAATGAATATGGGCTTAATAAGGGGCTACAAAAGTGCTGTATTCTTTTGCAAGGTATGGATCATACCACATAGCAAGGTGAGAAGTACCTTTAGTGAGGCGAATCATTTAAAAATGGAAATGTCTTTGTGGCATTTACTTGATCCAGAACGTGATGCAGCCTTTCAAAATTAAAACATGCATCTTTATATGTACTTCGGCATGTTGAAAATGTGTACTCTGGTTTTTAATACAAAGAACAGCTGAAACAGAAGTGATGTTTAGTAATCTTATTTTGTCTCAATTTTTCTTTTTAGGAAGCGATTAACCTCCTGGAGCCCATGACCAATGACCCAGTCAACTACGTCAGGCAGGGAGCTCTCATTGCTTCTGCTTTGATCATGATCCAGCAGACAGAAATCACATGTCCCAAGGTAAGTGACTGCCACTCACAGAAGAGAAGAGATTGGTCGATCTTTTCTACTAACAGTCTGCATACCAAGGAGATGCCAAGAAAAAAAAAACAGGATAAAGAAAATAGTGTAGCATTTTGTGAGGTAGTGAGAGGTGACTTTGTTTAAAAGAGATCTATTAAGACAACAGGCCTCTAAAATGCATAACATGAATGTGATGTGCTGACTGGGACTGCAATTTTCATGGATCCTAGGATGGCGTTGTCACATTTTTGCCCTTTAGCCACCTCTCACTACCTCACACATTTGTTCAGTGTATTAAAAAATCAATCTTTATAATCCACAGCAGGAAATAACAGATGTTTCAGACCAAAACCTGCTTTAGAGTTTTCCTTTATATATACAAGTATAACACCAAATATTGGACCTGTTGAGATGACAGTAGGTGTCTGGGATTTATGATCTAAGTTTGAAATATCTGTCCCCATTATCTAAAATGACTCTTATATTTATGCTGGATGGGAGTTGTTTGGGGTGCTGTGTTTTCCAGTTGTGCAGTTCAACAACCCATAATGTGAATGACCATGAAAAATATGGGTGCTTAGTGGACGTGCATTGAAATGGATCAGGGACCTGGTCTGTGTGCTTATGAAACTGCTTTTAGAAGCTTTTCTAAAGCTGTTTTTTTTTAATTCTTCTGCTTTTTGTTTGGACTTCAGTTGGGTTCTTGTATAAATCTAGATTCCATTTTAAATAAGAACTTGTGTCTTTTTGAAGTCTCATTCCTTAAAATACTTCAATTTCGTACTTAAATGCTTTTAATCTTCTTGAGTAAATATTTTCATATTATCGTGGTTTATTTATATGAAAATTCAATATTGTTATTAAAGACGTTAAACTGCTATTGTTTTGCAGTGCAAAGGTACTCATCAGGCCTTTCTTTAAAAGTATTATATTTATGCGTGTCGGATGTTAGTGACAGCCTGATGGGTTTTGTTTCTTACTGTGGCACAAATATTTGGCATTAGGAGCAGGATTGCTTAGACCCAATGTATGGAATGTGAAGCTGCCCGCTGTCTCTTGTCTGCAAGCTGTTTACATGATGGTCCAGTTGTAGTCCTTGAAGTGGGATTCTTGTCACCACACAATAAAACACGTCCAAGACACTACAGTAGACATAGACAGACATCAGGCATTTGATGATAGTAACATCAAAGATAAATTATGAAACAGTTTGCTGCTGTTTGCGTACTACTAGAGATTTATACAGTTAAGCACTTACAGCCCTAAATGTTTCATCACAATGTTGACAGTGCACTCCTCGAAGTCAGTGTCAGGAAACATGAGTGTTAGACAACCCATTCTTGCTGTGCTGCAAGCAGTTGATGCTTCAGTTCTGTGGAGCCTTTCAAAAAAAGAACACACTGATTGGCCTTAAAATGGTAGGTAACTCTATCAGCAGTTCTCACCATGCAGGAAAAGTCTGAAATAACTAAAAGCTGGGATAGCCATCAGCATGAGTGGTTTTGCTGGAATCCTTCCAAGTTTCAAGCTTTTCCTAAGATGGCTTTAAATAAGAATACAATGAATGTGAGTTAAATTACCGAATGGCAGCTCAGCCTTGTCCAACGCATTGAAGCTAACCAGATTCACTTAATGGACATGACAGCAACTATCACTGTAAAACTATTTGCTGACAGAATGGATTCAAGAAGACTGACGAATAATAGCTAAAGAACCTGTAACACAGGAACGTAGCTGAGTCGTTAAAGTGCACTTCAAAGGGATGTTTAGAAATAATTATTTGAAGAAATGTGTAAAGATTTGTTGTATGAAGCAATGCTGTACATACAGAGTTCAAATTGTTAAAAATGGAGTGCCAAAGGTTAGGTTTGGTTTGGTGGTATGGAAAAGGGAACATTTTGGTCTGCGTGCCTGTTAATGCTTTCTGTGTATGTCTGTATATTTTATAACCTGTAGACCAAAGAGAAAAAAATGGAAGGTTTTCCCTCTTCTATTCTTTGCAAAACTATTGACCTGAATTGTTCTAAACCAAATTAAGGAAAATAAATGCTCTTTTAGCCATAGCTTGTTTTAATTTGCCAGAGTAGTTTGTTTTTTTAATAAAATGCATTGCATTTTTAACCCCAGACTTATGCCTGTCCTCTGTTCAGTTATGGTCCTACTGTGCTTTACCGGTCTCTCACTTAAGATCCTGTTATCTCCTCATAGGTCAACCAGTTCAGACAACTCTACGCAAAGGTCATCAACGACAAGCACGACGATGTCATGGCCAAGTTTGGGGCAATCCTGGCACAGGGTATTCTGGATGCTGGTAAGTGTTTTTCCAGAGATTTTCGATGGGGAAAATAAAATCTATTTAATCCTTTTAATTTATTTAATTTTATTAATACAAATCCATAGTATTTTGTATATTCTGTATTACTTTGTAAATGTACCCCGGAAATGAAGAGGAGGTGTATTTAGAGCTGAGAATACAAAGCACTTCCTTGGAAGCATGGGGAATGTACAGAGTGATCTACCCTGTAATATTGTTAAAGCTTATTTATTTGCCATTTGCCAAGAAACAAGCAAATGGGATAACAGGGTCAATTAAGCTTTTAGTAACCAACTGAGAAACATTGGTGAAGTGGCATTTTTTTTCTTAAAACTGCTTTGCAATTACTTGTGAATATCTCCTTAGTGATGTGTAACATACAGAAAGTGTTATTTCTCTGTGAACCTTCCTGGCTCAAGAAATCTATACTGTCATATCAGCAGTCATTCACACCACAAGGCTGGCCCCAGCACAGATGTGCACAAACATATTCCAGACGCTCTTTCATATAAATATGCATGTGACACCCAGCACGATAAGGTTAGGATGTACACCTGTATGAAATCCTGAGAAAACACAGGAGTATTGCAGTCTTTCATCACTCTTTCCATCAGTGACTTTCTGAATTTTGAGAAAAAAGCACATTTAAACAGTCATATGTATATATATGTCCGGAAGCTTTTTTCTTCCCAAAGGCATTGAACTAAAACTCAGTATTGCTGTGGATATCAAAGGATTAAAAAGATGCATCTAAAAATAAAGCACATATCTTTGGTAATCAGTATCTCCATGATCTTAAGACTTGGTCATTGGAAAATTCAATCCTAAAACATAATCCACGTTAATACTATGTATTTTGTAAATTTCTGCTCTTTTCTGATCAAAGTAATGATAAGTGGCAGTATGGAACTACACATACCACTGTGCCATTTGAGAAGTAAGGCAAGATGTTAAAATAAGATTGCCTTTTTTTCTTTTCTTAGCTAAACAAGTGTTTTGGCTTGAGCACATAAAGACACATTTGTGTCTGCAGATGCCAGTAGCAGAGGGATGAGTGTGCCAACAGTCTCTATTTGATCGAATGCTGCTTTTAGTTTGTCTTTTTGAGTTAGAACATGTTGCGTGGAACATGGAACAAGACCTTAAACAGTCAGTGAACAGGTGTGACAAAAGTCCAGCTGTGCATATTACTTAATATATTACATCCTAAAGCCTAAAATAGTATGGCACATAAATGACATAGCGAACAAGATGAAACCATTGGGCCCAGATTAAGTGAAAACTTTGACAGCTAATTCCATGCTCTCTGCATAATGGCAGCTTTCAATTGGGTAGACATAACAAGCCTGCTAAATGGAAAGCAACCATCCATGAAAAAATGGAAAGCAACCAGTGATGTATTCAGAATTTGCAACCAGCAGGTAGATCATATTTTTTATTCATTTTGAGCCTTGGGTAGATATTGCTTTTGGGAAAGGCAGGTACAATCCTGTAGCACTGTTAATTGGTTTACACCTTGTTCAAGTCACACAAGATTTTAAATTATTTGTTCTTTTAAATCTCAAAATCAATCACTATGAACAAAATACTTTGTTCTGTATTTGCTGTTTCTTCAGCCAATTAAATGACAAACCCATACATGAGAGACAAGATGGTGCAGTGTATTTATCTGTGCCTCAGTAATCTGCAGGTTAGGCATTTCAGAAGCTTTAATTTACTGAAGCATAAGATATTCTGTAAAATTATGCGAGTAGACTTACTATCAACATGCCAGAATGGCAAGACTTTGCTGTCTGTCAGTGTAGAAATAGAAATATCTGGCACCACAAAATGTAATTTCATATGAAAGAAATTCTATCACTTATGCTTTTAGTTAAGTAATGCATTTAAGTGGTTTGCTTCATTTTTGTTTTGTTTTTGCTAAAGTCTGCTGACTTTGTTGCATTCAGAAAGCCAGTGGGCTGGCTGTCTAGGCTGTGCTTTCAATTGGGTTATTTATTTTGCAGAGAGAGCCATTTTGTATGGCTTGCAAGTTCTTAGTAGAGTACAGCAAGCATTTCACGGACACATTAGAAACTTTATTCTCATTAAGAAACATAAAGTAAATTCCAGCTTAAAAGTATCTATAGTTCATGGCTTACACCAGGTGTTTCATGTTTTTTTTTCTTGTGTCCTGTCTTTTGGTGCTCTGAAAAGTATGTGCCTCTTAGCCATTGGTGTCACAGAAAGTGAGACCTGATCAAAGTAGCACTGTGCAGTCAGGTTGCCAGCAGTCACTACAGGTTAAGTTCTCTAGCGACTAGAACTTACACTGCCACATTGATCTTGGCAAATGAGTCGTGATCTCCCAGATCGTTATCATTAACAGACTGTTTGGCTCTTATGTTTTGCCAGGTTAGAATTTGCTGGATCTGATGCTGAGCAAAAGTGTACTGCATCAGTCTAGCCATCAATATACCAATAGCACTAAGGCATTTTTGTCTTCGTAATTGGAGCATATTGGCTCCTCACTGTTTTTATTTCTTGATTTTCTCCAGGCTTAATATTCAAAATATTTTCCCCATTTCAAAATAAAAGTGTTAAATCACCTGTTTAACCCAATTGCCCAATTAACAACTCACTAATGAGGTGGTTTAGGGTTTGTGTCTTATGAATGCATCAAGGACAGTCATATATGATAATCAAAATGATGCCAAACATTTAATCATGTTCCAAAATCTGTATTTCTATTTTTCATTAAATATGCATGCAAAGACTGTTATGTTTTTATGCTTTTTCTTTTTAGTTAATTATTATAGAAGTATACTGACAAGGAAATAGAACTTCCTGGACTAGTGCCATCTGTTTTTCTCAGTATTGAAAAAACTTTAATTATAATTTTATCTGTGTTTTATATGGATACAAAAGTCTCAAGCATACCAGTGGAAAGCACTGCCAGGGATGTATTAGTGTGCTGGATTTTACAGCAACAGTAGGTTGACTGTAGAGAACTTAATATTGTCTAAATTTAAAAATGTAACAGATTCAAATGGTATGATTCAGAACAAAAATAAACCAAAAAAATGCACTTGCATATTAAGCATACCATTAATTAGGATAATAAATGCTGTACATCCGGTATTTTTGTTTTTAAATACTTTGAATCTGAAAGTATTTGTGACTATGAAACCAAGTGTAAACATCAAAACATATTTGCCCTGACATTTCCTGCTCACAGATATATTGAAGAAAACCACATTTGACTGCTAGTTTAGCTGTTGAGGACGTCGGATATTTTTGCAGCATAAAACAAAGAATCGGTTGTCTGCTCAAGAGCTGAAGAATATGGATTACAGGCTGGGAAATGATATGAAGTAATTTATAAATAGGGTCACAAATTCAGCATTGCCTATGACAGATTTGAATTATTTCCACTCATCTTCAGACAAGTAACTTTTAACAAAATACGCGACAGAAAAGATAAGCCCTGTTGTATTATCAGCTTCCTTGTTTTCTGGTGCTTAGTGACAAATTCACAATTCAAGGTATTCAGAAATAATAGGAATTGTCAGCCTGACAGCTGATAAATTAATGTTTTGGCTTCTGATCCATCTTATTTCTTGTTTTATTTTCCTGGCTCCTGTCTCTCTTCTTTATGTTCGCCCTGCACACCCCTTCCCTCCCAGAGTTGAGCCCATTTTCCCTTTTCCTCCCTTTTCCTAACGGAAGAGCTGCTGTTATTTTTTATCTCCCCTTTTAACCTTCGCTCTTGACCCATCCATGCATCCTTAAATGAGAACTTATCTCTGCTGTCTCAGAAATGAACAGGATAAGTAAAAGGGCTTAAAACGAATTTGCAAAATGTCTTTAACTGCAGTTTGGCCTTTTGTTTTTTTTTTAACTAGAAACAGATAAATAATGGCTGGAACAGAGCTTTTTGATGGTTTGTGGCCGCCGCTGGGTAATCTGGTGAGACAAGGCCAAAGTGCGGCGGCTTGGCCCTTTGCTCTCTTTACCGTCCATGAGGCCTCAGGTCTGCTGTCTGTTCCCCTGCAGGCGGGCGCAACGTGACCATCTCCCTGCAGTCTCGCACGGGACACACTCACATGCCCTCTGTGGTGGGCATCCTGGTCTTCACCCAGTTCTGGTTCTGGTTCCCCCTCTCTCACTTCCTGTCCCTGGCCTTCACTCCGACTGCCATCATCGGCCTCAACAAAGACCTGAAGGTAGGGCCGAGGTTGCACTGACAGCCTGGATCTGTGAAGAAACATCCACCTTTTTTCAGTTTGTTGAATAAGAAACAAATGGGGAATTCTCACCATGAAACACTTCCATTAAAAAATCAAAAGTCTAATCACAGAGTGTTAAACTGGTACAAATTAAAGATTTGAAAACATTTTAAGATTGTCTGTATTGGCAGTAACTGATGGCAGCTCATCGTTTGAAATGTTTTTTTTAGCTTTTTTCCCCTGCTGTGTCAAATTTGATACAATTTGTCCAATTTGATATTTGAAGCAACAGCGCCAAATTTTCTCCTGTTGAAAGGTGACATTGCGAGGCAATTGCTTTTTTCAGTAATACCTGTCTGGTGCCTTCTAAACTGTTTCAGGGTTATTTTGCAATTTATTACCATCCTGTGTTAGGGGAAGGTCAATGTGGACATTAAAAATTACGATTTCAGCTGGCATTACAAGAAACCCATTTGCCCTAAAAATGGGACAACAAATGCAGTAATTATTTAGATAAAAGTTGTCGAGCAACTGCTGAAATGCTACTGGACTCCATTTTTGTCACCCAGTCTATGTATATTTCCTAGTTCTTTTGCAAATGTCTTCATATTCCTGTGATTATAGTAAAGTAAACCTATGTAAGCCATCTGTAAAATCTTCACAGCTGCCACTGCAGCTGGTTTTTTGAAGTAGTGTGGTCTGGCCTGTTGAGGCAAGATATTGCTTGCTAACAATAAGCCCATTTTGTGTGCCGGTCTGTTTTATTGTTGTTGATGTCACTCTGGTGGCGTAGACTGAAACCATTTACAATCCTCTTTCTTTCGGCTGCAGAGACCACTTACATGGCATTTAAAGGAAGGAAACGATTCTATCGTTTTGTACTGGAAATGGCGAAGAGTAATCAGGGCTAATAAAACTCTGCTGTCACTGCTAATGAAAAAGTTTGTGGTTTAACAATTTAATTCTGCATTTATTCTGTTGTATACATCATCCGGCGTTTTCTTGTGCAGTGTTCTGCAGTGTAAATAAGAAAACATATTTTGCAATTTAAAATAAAATACTTACAGATCTGAACATATTGACAGTTGAACTCTGTTTTTTTAGTTACTTTTGGTGTATGTGACTAATGAGTTGCATTGCTGGATATGATACAGATTCACATAAGTTGTCTCAATCTTACAGATGCCCAAAGTACAGTACAGATCCAACTGTAAACCATCTACGTTCGCATATCCTCCTGCCCTGGAAGTGCCCAAAGAGAAGGAAAAGGAGAAGGTGAGAGTATGACCGTCCTTCCTAGGGTTGTTGGACCATTTTCATATGCACACGTTGTAGCATTGCACAGAAGCAGAATTAAGTCGATTTTATGCATTATATATTCCGGTATACTGTAAAAAGTTATTTCTGTTAGCTGATGTTGAGATTGCTTCCTTGCTGCATGGAACTCCAAAATATGTGTGAAAAGTTTTAAGAAAATCAAGGCTGTTTCACAGTTGTGCCTGTTTGTCCCTGAGTGTTTAAATGTGCTGCGTTGGCCAGTTTCTCATCTTTGACCCCTCGAGGACAGGGCCCGAGTGTGGTCAACCCTCCGCCGGCTGTTTGACTCTGTCGATCTCTCTCAGGTTTCCACTGCCGTGCTCTCCATCACAGCCAAAGCCAAGAAGAAGGAAAAGGAGAAGGAGAAGAAAGAGAAGGAGGAGGAGAAGATGGAAGTGGTGCGTAATGGCTGTAGTTGGCCTCCCATTAATAATATAGTCTGGTTTTCGGCATGAGTTATATCAAACAGACAACATATTCTTCACATAAACACACCTTCATGTCATTTTTTAATTTGTTCTAGGAGCTGAGATTAAAAGGCTCATAAACTTTACAAGCTTATGATAAAATTGTCTGTTTATAAGGATACCTGCTTGTTTTAATTGCCCCATTTTTTAATTACCAGATTGCATTCTGAAGTTCATTGGACAGTTGATATATAATTCTGAAGAGCTTGCCATGTAAAATGTCCTCTGGCAAGTTTCCAACACTCTAATGTGCAATGTGGCCAAGACATTCAAGAAATGCCAACGTAATTTGTTCTTCCAGTGACAAACAAAACCCATTTCAAATGTTATGCAACGGACGTGTTTTTCCTGGGGAACGTTTTGTTTTCGTTTTGTAAAAAAATTAATTATAATGATGACATATATCACGTTACACTTAATAAAACCACATTTCTTTGATGCAGTTCAGCTGCTTTATTAGAGAAATCACACACCAGGCAGAAGAGGATGAATAATGTTAAGGAACAGTTGGTGCACACTGCCCCTGATATTCACCCAGACTCAGTGAATGTGGGAAGAATGCCTTCTAGGGGCTGTTACACTGGGAAAAGACCCCACTTGTCCCAGCTGAATCCCCTCATGAGGGGCTCTTCCCAGATGTCCCTCATGGAAGCTGCTTGACTGTTGTGTGCCCCACCCAAGGCCCTGAGAAGGGCCCATGCATCCTGCACCCACAAAGTCACACAGAGCACGGCACTCAGGGGAGCGGAAATGGGGAAAATACTTGCAAAAAAATCTGGTCTTCAGGCTTTGTGGTCATTACAGTAAAATTGACACAAAATGACAGATCAGTAAGAAGTGTCATTTATTATTATTAAGCGGCTTTATTTTTCCTGGGGAGCATTTTAAATGTGGTTTGTGCTTCCATGGAAGTGATGTGTTCTGATCACGTGGAGCATTTCGGAGTTAGTAGGCTGCTAGTGAACATTTTTACTCGGAGAGTTTTTTGAAAAGTTGAGCATTAAAATGGAACTGCAAAATCTATTTTCTAATTAAAAGTCATATATTATTAGGCCTCTTGATCAGCAGAAGTGTTTTATATAAGCTATAAAGCAGTGTATAGGAGACTTTTACATTTGTTGTGCATGTGCGAAATGTACTATTGAGGTGTCCAGCAGTCGATAGTGGAGTAATGCTTCATTTCACATGTTTTAATGGAAGCTTTCCCTTTTTTAAAATCTGTGAATGACACATTTAACAAACTGTAGGTCTTTTTATTGAAGTGTTATATATAAACATTGCTTGCATGTGTTTTTATGTGAATATTTGCATGTTTTTCTGTGTATATCCATCTTTCCTCAGTTCAAGTCTGTACAGGTTGAGATTGGCATCTGGATGTTACTTGTTGGTTCTGTTTTCTGGTAGACAATTTGAAGTCCTCCTCCGATATGAATAATCCAACCATGACTTTAGAAAATGAACCCTTAAACTGAAAAACACATCAGGTTTCAGCGAGCAGTTGTCAGCTGCATTCAGCCATTCAGTCCTTCTTGAATTCTTTTGAGATATAAAAATCAAATTAATACACACTTTGATTACTTGCATAAGCTCTGGTATATGAGGGGCCAGTGACATTTTATTTTTATTATACTGTTTAAATAAGTTATTCTTACACCTGTTACAAACATTAATTTCAGTTTACTGCATAATGTCATGTCTGCATTTTAAATGAAGTAGTCAGATTGCTTTCATATCAGATATGATCTTTTCCACGCCTGGATAGTTGGCTCTTTTCAGGAAGGCTGGTGTTGTATTTAAGTTACACGTAAGTTAGGAAACAAGCACCATGCCTTCCATCTCACAACAGCATTGTAAGAGTGCTGTGTGGTTGATATGGCACGGTGATAATGCTGACCCGCTGTTTCATACATCTCATTGAAACTCCAAGCTTCTCCACACCACAGTCCTGCAGCCCAGTGAATGACATCACCGTCTCCACACCAGTGTCATCTGGCTGTTTCTTGTGGAAGATCAAGGGGAAAAATGAACGCCTAGGCTTGTTCTCAGTGCAGCGCTATAGATGCTCACAATCCACTGAAGCTGCACTAGTCAAGCATCCTTTACAGCAGCCTGCAGACTTGAGATCTTTGGGGTTATATAACACAAGGTGCTAGGAGACATTCTCTACCGCATTTTGCTTTGATCTTACATGGTTGTGATTCCTTCTATGGTGAACTAAATTTTATCCATGCAGAAAAACGCGTTAATGCTAGAAACCCTTTCTGTGATTTGTATGCTTGTGAGCTTATTAAAGCTATTACACCGCTTCTCTTCAGACTTAATGCAGAGTGTAAGATTTCCTGTATAGTTGGTACATTCTTGCATAATAGCCCAAAACTTAGTCCTTAATCCTGTGGCTCAGCCTGAAACTGAGGCTCAGCTTCAGTCTTGTGCTATGAAGCTTATTTTTTTTACTTCTGGCTTCAGATTTTTGACATCTCTGACATGAAAAGAGTATTTTTGCCATATTTTCCTGATCTATGTAAATGCCAGGTTAAATGTTGACAGTTGTTTTGACCTCTGACACTAAGCCATCTGACGTTGACATTATAATTGTATTATATTCCCCCCTCCAATTAGCTAAGAACACTGAAAGGCAGAACTGCGTTCCTGCTGGTCTCGTGGAATAACGTGGTGTAATTTGGGTGTCGGTATTACTGATGGACGTTTGCAGAGAATGTAGGTATATAAATAACCTTCAAATTGCAGCTTTCGTGTTTCAAATTTGAAACAGATTTCAAAAAATATATATTATTTCAGAGATGTGAGCCAGACATGAAAAAGAAAATAGGGCCCCTCATTATTTCCATCTCTTATTTCCTTGCTTGCTTTATTAGATTCCAGTTTGTGTCAAGAGTCTTACTGTGCCGAATTGTAAAATACGTTTTAAACAGTAAAAAGTGCCGATGCTTCCTGATGAGCCCTGGTTCTCTGGAATTGCAGGAGACGGAAGCTGACAAGGAGAAGGAGAAGAAAGACGAGGAGAAAGAGAAAGAAAAGAAGAAAGAACCAGAGCCCAGTTTCCAGCTACTAGAGAACCCTGCCCGGGTCATGCCTGCTCAGCTTAAAGTGCTCACCATGCCTGAGACCTGCCGCTACCAGCCCTTCAAGCCTGTAGGTTTTTCCCACTCACAGTAGTGTAAAAGTACAGTAGCACTGCTGTCCCAACACAAGTTGTTAGTGCAGACAGGCACTAGGTCACGTAGGCATAGTAGGAACAATTTAATATATTTAGATATTGTATGCTTCTCAAGATTGGTCTGCCAGCAATCTATGTGCAGGAAAGTTTTATGCAGTGACGACTAGGGTCAGATAGAAGAGATAGTGTGAAAGTGGTCCACAAAGTTGTGTGCCTGTTATACAAGGCAGAGAATGAAGCAGTGCTGAAGCAGCCGTTATCACTGTGTATACCCAGAAGTAGTCATCTGCTTAGTGGTAAACGCCAAGTGCTATAGCTGGTTCTGTATATAAACTTGGGTGTAACGGGGATGTGAAGTGATAACATAAATAATTGCTGCAAGGGATGGGGAGGAAAGCATCTTGCAATGCTAATTACTATCATGAGATCTAAACTCTTTATTCTTGGCAGGGAAATGGGGGTCAGGACCCCTCAGCTAATGTTTCTTTTATGCATAAATTGGTGCTGTGTGAATGCCCAAATTTAGAACCTAATGTCTAAGAGGATTTTTTTTGATAGAGAATGGGGTTATGGGTTTCTGTTCCAGGGTATTAGCCTTTTAAAAGTGATTTGCATCTAAGGGGCCCCTTAAAAAATGGTTTTGATTTGAATTTTAGCAAGTGACATAAAGAAACTAATTAGTTGAAAAAGAATAATCTATTTCTGCTGTCTTTTAAGAATGCCTTTTAATGTGTAAAAAGTTAGACAGTTTAATTATGTTAAACTGGCAAGTGTTTTTGTAGGCTTAATAACCATACAAGAACTAAAATAGCTTTCTGAAATGGGAACAAAGCAGTTCCTTGGGAGACTCGGAAATTATAGACATTTCAAGTGTATGTTCATTGAATTAATTATTGAATCAAATTCTATATTGTAATCATGAAAGCAGAAGAAGTTTCATTTTCCTGCAGAACCTGGAGAGATGATTCCTGTTCTTTTTTTATTTTGTGTATTCCGACCGCTTTTAAGTCCTTCAGTATGGGTTTACTACATTCTGCTTGTTCAGCTTAACCTTTAACATTTGTAATCACTTTAATTCCTTGAAGATGTTAAAACATTGTAAATTCTAAACAATAGCAGTCCATATGTGGCCTGAGAGGTTTGCAGTAAGGACATACTTGAGGCCTCTTGTCTGAAGACAAATTAGGTTACTGCTGAAACAAAAGGTAATTCAACTGATCTTCAGCATTTTTCCCAAACTTGCATACTGCACTGAAGTCTCATTTGATAGAACCTCATCTAAACAGGGTATTGGGCTTGGTGTGCAATGAAACTGACATTCTAACTTAAAATACACCCTGTGCACAACAAGTGTTTGGGGGTTTTGTTTTGTGTATTTGCCCCTAACACTCTGTGCGTATCTCTTGTTTCCCACTAGCTGCACACTGGGGGGATCATCATCATGAAGGACACCAGTGAGGAAGATGAAGAGCTGGTGGAGCCAGTTGCTGCCCATGGCCCTAAGATTGAGGAGGAAGAGCAGGAACCGGAGGCTCCAGAGCCCTTTGAGTACATTGATGAATAACAGCTGCTTCTCAGGTACACTCTTTCACAGGATGATAGTCAGGTTGTTCTGCCAAACGACTGCCGAGCCCACTGAACTGTGTTAGTGACAGCTGAGAGGTGGTGCAACTTCAGGGTGCTTCATTCTGAAAAGCTGCCTTCTGTTACTATTGTAGAAGTGTTGGAGAAAACTAAAACCTCAAAGGGTTGATTTACTTTCAGTTGTTTACCATTTAACTCATTCTGAGTTGTGTCTTGCCCGAGGTTTAGAATGTCAGCATTCATTTCTTGGATAAAAAAGATAGTTAAAGTGTATTTTACTAATGCAAAAAGATCCTGGAGCATAAGTTTTACCTACGTCCGTGATGTAACTAGTCCAAAAGCTCCAGCCTCCACTTGAGTTTCATTTCTCAACTCTCTTAGAGAAACACGTACTATACCACAACAGTTTCCCTGCTTAAAAACCCTTAGAACCTGATTCTCTAATGATAACCACTTGTTTTTACAGTTAGATAGAGCGTGTAAAAGTCATCAGGCTGCCAAGAAACACAGTATAATTCAAACCATTTTCTGAAAAACAGCATTTAAATTGATTGTCAGTAGGATCTACTCTTATTTCTTCTGGCAAAAAGTGCCAACACGTCAATCAGGAGAAGGGCTGCTTTGTCTCCATTATCTCATTTTGTCCCTAGATGGTATTGCAGGAGGTCTCAGAATACAGATCTTAATGCATGATCCCTTGGCTCTCTCTGCTCCACAGATAAATGACTGTGGAATATAAATAATGCTACTGGTTCTAAACATTCTTCAGTATAAGATAAAACTATTCATGATCTTGTTGCTAAAGTAAAAAACAACTGAAAGATTCATTATTGAAATGCAGGTTCATTCATTGGGTCCTTCCTTCTAAACTCTTTTTGTAATTATCAGCCTGTTTAAAGTGTTTTTTCTGGGATCTTACTTCTGAGTTTCCCCAGGACATCAAAGGTTCAAGTGCAGAAGTGCTGTTACTAAATTAGTCAATTTGTGTAGCTCAGAAGAAGAGAGGTTTTTGGTTATCTGTCAAACTTTTGGCATTCAAAGGCTCCAGTGTTGTTTTTGTAATCTTTAAGTCTTGGCTGTTGCAGCTAAGTAGAGAACATTTTGTCAGCTTTTCAGCAGTCCTTGCCAAATACTTCACAGAATGCAAATGGTCATCATACTTTAGTTAAGATAGACTCCATGAACAAAATAGAGAAATAATAATTGCAATTGTAGAATTGGGAAATTAAAATAATTTGAAATCTTCCATAATGGACAAACATCTGAGTAAAAGTATTATATCCTGGAAGCATCAAACATTAGGTTATTGAAAGGTAATGGATCTTAGCTATTTTAGTAATTTTTAGTTAAGCCAGTATATTTTATAAAAAATAAAGAATTCTATATCTATTGTATAAAAATAATAATTTATAAATAGTCCAGATATTATAGCCTAGGATTTCTTAAGCTTTGTTGTGTTTTTCAATATGTCAACCAGAATCATCTATGTTGACCTAGTCCTGTGCAATTAAAGTAGTTCGCTCCTGAATTGAAGTTTAGGTACAGTAGGCTTCTGGTGATCAGTCTGTTTAAAGCTGTGGTCTTTTGTTTCCACAGGGCACAAACAGAGCTGTCTTCTGCGAAACCAACACAGGAGACTCCAGTCTCCAAGCATGCACCTCCACCAGTCCAGCCGACTCTTTTACACTGTCCTTCCCCAGCCTCAACAGAAAGCTGTGTAGGGAATGTTTTACACTTATTGTTAATGTCAGTTCAATAAAAAAAAAAATCATACTGGATGTTGAAATGTTGTAGCTCTTATTTCTTTATATCAGTGCATAGTTTGACTATGTCTTTTCAATGCGAATGTTTGAAAGAATTTGTAATACAACAAATCATTTTCAGGGGAATTCATGTACACTTTTTTTGTGGGCTCATTTCTCATTTTCACTTTACTTTTTATAATTCATTTGCCAGCACTGTTCTGGCAGCTGTTTACAGTGGTGTGAAAAAGTGTTTGCCCCCTTCCTGATTTCTTATTTTTTTGCATGTTTGTCACACTGAAATGTTTCAGATCATCAAACAAATTGAAATATTAGACAAAGGTAACACAAGTAAACACAAAATGCAGTTTTTAAATGAAGGTTTTTATTATTAAGGGAAAAAAAAATCCAAACCTACATGGCCCTGTGTGAAAAAGTGATTGTCCCCCCGTTAAAACATAAATCAACTGTGGTTTATCACATCTTTGGAAAGCTGAGTTCAATTTCTCTAGCCACACCCAGGCCTGATTACTGCCACACCTGTTCTCAATCAAGAAATCACTTAAATAGGACCTGCCTGACAAAGTGAAGTAGACCAAAAGATCCTCAAAAGCTAGACATCATGCTGCGATCCAAAGAAATTCAGGAACAAATGAGAAACAGAGTAATTGAGATTTATCAGTCTGGAAAAGGTTATAAAGCCATTTCTAAAGCTTTGGGACTCCAGCGAACCACAGTGAGAGCCATTATCCGCAAATGGCGAAAACATGGAACAGTGGTGAACCTTCCCAGGAGTGACCGGCCGACCAAAATTACCCCAAGAGCGCAGCGACGACTCATCCAAGAGGTCACAAAAAACCCCACAACAACATCCAAAGAACTGCAGGCTTCACTTGCCTCAGTTAAGGTCAGTGTTCATGACTCCACCATAAGAAAGAGACTGGGCAAAAATGGCCTGCATGGCAGAGTTCCAAGACGAAAACCACTGCTGAGCAAAAAGAACATAAAGGCTCGTCTCAGTTTTGCCAGAAAACATCTTGATGATCCCCAAGACTTTTGGGAAAATACTCTGTGGACTGACGAGACAAAAGTTGAACTTTTTGGAAGGTGTGTGTCCCATTACATCTGGCGTAAAAGTAACACAGTATTTCAGAAAAGGAACATCATACCAACAGTAAAATATGGTGGTGGTAGTGTGATGGTCTGGGGCTGTTTTGCTGCTTCAGGACCTGGAAGACTTGCTGTGGTAAATGGAACCATGAATTCTGCTGTCTACCAAAAAATCCTGAAGGAGAATGTCCGGCCATCTGTTCGTGACCTCAAGCTGAAGCGCACTTGGGTTCTGCAGCAGGACAATGATCCAAAACACACCAGCAAGTCCACCTCTGAATGGCTTAAGAAAAACAAAATGAAGACTTTGGAGTGGCCTAGTCAAAGTCCTGACCTGAATCCGATTGAGATGTTGTGGCATGACCTTAAAAAAGCGGTTAAGGCTCGAAAACCCTCCAATGTGGCTGAATTACAACAATTCTGCAAAGATGAGTGGGCCAAAATTCCTCCACAGCGCTGTAAAAGACTCATTGCCAGTTATCACAAACGCTTGATTGCAGTTGTTGCTGCTAAGGGTGGCCCAACCAGTTACTAGGTTTAGGGGGCAATCACTTTTTCACACAGGGCCATGTAGGTTTGGATTTTTTTTTCCCTTAATAATAAAAACCTTCATTTAAAAACTGCATTTTGTGTTTACTTGTGTTATCTTTGTCTAATATTTCAATTTGTTTGATGATCTGAAACATTTAAGTGTGACAAACATGCAAAAAAATAAGAAATCAGGAAGGGGGCAAACACTTTTTCACACCACTGTAGGTTTGATCTGTTGTCAGAATGATTGCTGTGATTACATATCTCTTTAAGGCAGAAATATGTGAACTGTGTTGATTATAATGAATAACATTATATTGCTTATCTTGGAAAAAAAATGTGCTTTATCACAGCTGCATCCCTAGCATAATGAAGCGAGTCATGCACGTGTGCCTGGACTTCCAAAATACTTTCGCACGACGGCCTGACAGATTGCCAGTCCTGTCTAGAATACCATTTGCTGCTACATCATCTAACTTTTCTCCAGGCTGTGAGCTTAAAGGCCAACAGATTTGTGCCCTTCCCTGAAATTCTCTTGCCAAAACCTAATTCCCAGCTCCCAGAAAAACATGACAGATCTGTCGGCCCTGTAGCTGCAGGTGATGAGCAGCTTTCATGGCATTCACAGGGTTCAGCACAGAATCTGGATTCTGTCTGGCTCCATGGCTGTTTGCCTACTTTTAGGATAGATTTTTGATTTGAAAGTTAGAATAATCTTGATTATTTAAAAGAAAATGTGTGGGCAGGGGCAGGATTTTGGCTCTTATCGTCTTGAAGGTATAATCTCTTTTGACTTTAACATACAGTACTGTCATGTAGCAACAGCTTCTCTTCTTCGGAAAAAAGGCGTCTTTAAAAATTCATCCTTGAAATACCTTTTCCATTTAGTGTAACAACATGCTTTCATTAAGCCATAAAAAATAATTGCTGCATTAGTATAACAATAATCACATGCCAACAAGGAAAAGATTTAGTTCTGTTTACAACCTACCTAGGTATTTCATCACACGATCTTTAACAATTTCCAGTATGTGAGTATTTAATGGATTGTATAAAGTTCTCAAACTGCTACAACTACATGATGTTAAACAGTATTACCATTCTTAAAATTATTTAGGCCTATGTAATACAAAAGGAAATTAAAGATGAGCTTGGCTTTTAAGTTAGATTGGCTGGAGATCTTGGCACTAAGACTCCAGTTTCTAAGAAGATTTGAGATAATTAATCACCTGTTAGAAAAGGGCAAATTGCAGACATTGTAGGACATCTTGATAAAACCCATAGCCGCATCTGTTCAGTGAAATAACACAACGGTCTTCGCAGGGCAAGGCTGGGATGTACAGTGGGTTTTATAAAACCGACTGGTAAGAGCAGAAAAGGGCAGCAGTGTCAAACAGTGTTTAGGGTTCTGGCCTCACAACTGAAAGGTTTTCTGGAATAACAGAAAATAGGTGCTAAAATTTGCATTTTGTTACAGTGCCATCTGTGTTAACCTTTCTTTGGTAACTAAAAGTACACTGCACACAACCAAACTGGCAAAAACTGAAAAAAACAACCAATTTCGGCTGCACTGAAAATTTTGGTGCCTTTTTTTAAAACTTGATTGTTAGAAATGAGAACGCCAACATTTTATTTGAATTAAACCTTTACAGATTATAGCAGGGTCTTGGACAAAGTTCAGCTGAAGTTCAGCAGTTTAGCGCTGGTGTCAATGCCCTGCTTAGCTATGAAAAGGATTAAAAAAATAAAAGCTCAAGATCACAAAGCTGAGCTGATGTCATAAGACACCCTTTAACTTATGCACTGTACCTTCCAGCTTGTCTGTCAAAGAAAAAAAGACCGGTTCAGAGACTTTGTATTTGATTTAGAATAAGGAAATGAATTTCATCAAGCTTGTCCCACCACCAAGACATCAAAGGCAGTAAAACAATGCGAGTCAGTGCGTGTTAATGATCAGGGTTGTCCACTGAGTTCAATTCTGCCTTTTTTTCTCTATAGCAGCCTGTTTCTTTGAAGTGGGAAAGAAATACCAAAATACATTGGGAGATTAATCCCACTGTGGCAAAATTCTTTTCTTCTTCTGTAGTTCTTGATATTCCCTTTCTTACTAGTGTGTCCCTCTGCTTCGGGCTGTGGCTTCCAAGCTGGGGTCAAGTTAACCACTGAAGTACTCAGACAGAATCCCGGAGTCTGGAAACTGTTCTTCAATGATCTCGGTATTGAATTAGCATTCACTAAGATCTTTTTTTTTTTAATAACTTGAACATTAATAGGTGTAAATGTTGCAAACGGGCAGACACTGTCAGTGTGAAATGAGTGCATCTCTCCTTTAAAAATCACTCCGAAGCAAGGAGCTATTTTTTGTAGGTCATACTGTACATTTAACCACAATAATCTATTCTTTTGCTGGTAGCAAAAACATGTCACCTTTCACAACAATTATTTACAAGGCTTGTAAAAAGCATGGAACAAAATCAACCCTCTCAAGCTCTGATCATATTATGCTGTTTCAGTATTTTATGTGATAAGAACTTCCAAAAACATTTTGTTTGCTTTCAAGCCTAAACAATAATATTTTCATTCGTCTTCTAAGAACCTTCTCCAGCAACTGTTGAAAATGTGTACTTGTATAAATAAATGAAGGCAGCTCTCACTTACACTGAATTTAGGTTATAACTAAATTTGGAGTCAGTGGCAGCGTGTAATGCAAATATTATACAAGATGTGCGAGAAGCAAGGGAGAAACATTGCAGACACATTAAAGACGACAAAAGGGTTATTCATATAAGTGGTCTAAAATTTCACAGGAGCAAGACATTTCCTCAGTGCTCCACATCTGTTTTATCCATGAATTTCAGTACTATTGATAAACTCAATCTGGCGGGGCCAGTAACGTTACATTGGGAATTGCTATAGTGTACTTTAAATCTAAAATGATTTTTTATCTTGTTACTATGCAACTGTATCCAAATTTACAATTTCATCTTGGATTGTCATGTTTCTGCTAAATGTATTCTGCTTATGTGTTTTTGTACTGGTATTATAGTTTATTATCGGTGGGAAATTATGATGTTATGAAGTCCCATCTTAATAATTACATTATTACATACCATATATATTTTTATGTATTTCTAAAATCTAAGTTTTAGTGCAGACTCAAAGGTTGTGAGCTCAAATCCCAGGTATCACACTGAAGTTCCAACTTTCAGTAAAACACCCAGCAACGGTGTGTAAATGGATACAAATATTAGTCAGGTTTGAGAAAGGCAACAGACAAATCAATTCAATCCATGCATAGTTTTTAATACTAAATATTGCAATCTTGTACTTTGTGTTTTTGTGGTGTTCTTTCCTGGTAGTTTCATGTTTCATTTCTCAGCTTTTTCTTTCACTCTTAATTAAAGTAACCACTGGAGAGAGATTAAATGTTTGTTTTTCTTCTAAGGCAGATTGTTTAGTTTAGGGCTGGTGTTGCTGAATTGTGTTTCTGACTTATTCAAGGCTCATCACAATCATCTCCTGTCCAGAGGGATAAAATTGTTTTGGCAGGGAGATCAGCAATATCAGATATTTTTGACTTCACTTTGAAACCGTATCAAATTGTTTGTTCCAAGAGATTCTGCTCGTCTTTCCAAAATTTTGCCCAAGGTTAGTGCTGTGTTGTTTTTTTTTTATTTTAATAAAGAATGTCCTTGGAGAAGTGGTCCAGAGATCGAAGCAATGAATGGGTTATAAAATCCGTACATAAACTCATATCGACATCAATGTGGGGTTTGGCACACAGATGTAAAAACTGGGGTGGCATGGTGCCACAGTGGTTAGCATTGCTGCCTCGCAGCACTGAGACCTTGGGGTTAATTCCTTGAGTGCTATCTGTATGGTGTTTGTATGTTTTCCCTCTGTTCCTATGGGTTTATTCCCACAGTCCAAAGATGTACTGTTAGGTTAATTGGCTTCTCAGTTAACTGACCCCATTGTGAGTGTGTGTGTTTGTGCCTGTTCGTGCCCTGTGTTGGGCTAGTGTCCCACCCAGGGTGTATCCTGCCTTGCTCCCGTTGCATGCTCCAACTCCCTGCCCCCCTGTGTTGAATAAGGTGGTTAAAAGATGGATGGATGTGAAAAACGCCTTGTCTTGGGTCTACCTTGGCTCAGCCCTAGCTCTGAGGCTTGACCCATGCCAGTTATAACAATAATACTGTCTGAAGAGGTGTGGCAATATGATACACTATTAGACTGGATGGCAGGTTACACTTAGAGAACATTGCAGCTCAATGGTATCTTAATAAGTTAAAATCTTATTTTGCTGTACTCGATAAGGCATATATTTTCACAGTAATTTACCTGCTTACTTTTTACAATTCAACTCTTGCCCCCATCAGTTCACTTTTTTTTTATATTTCAGCCACAATTCTGAATCCTATAGAGAGGACTTTACCAGGTAAAGAAAAAAACTTTAAAGAAAGTTGCTGTGCACCACATCTATACTCACGCTTGTAGCAGCTAGAAAATGGCCCTGCCTCCCTCAGCTGTGTGAAGATTGTAGACTGTAATAGATATGCAACAGCCAGTTTTGTCATTTATCAGCTCTGATGTTTAACAGCACCATTTCTCTCAGAAGAATGTTAATGTCAGACAACAAGGGTTCTATGAATTCTTATCTAGATGTTTTATACAGGAAGAATGTAAGATACATGAAATCTATACAGTCCTTTAAGATTGTGCTTTTGTGAGCTTCACACTGGTTATATTGCAAGCAAAATAGACTTTGAGGTTTTTCATATGTAAAGTTTCTTGGTTATACTGTAAATTGTCCGTTCTTTGTTCTCCTGTGCTTTACATCCTTGCTACTGTCTTGTTTTCTCCCTGAAACCTGAGGAAGATTCAGTGGCCAAAAAGTTTGTTTCTACTTTTCAGCACGAAATTAACCTTTTCTTGTTTTTTGCAGCCACCGCATGGTGATGTAACTTTCCACTCGAACTTATTTATTAAATGTTAATTCACGAGGAATGACAGCAGCCGAAAGCTTGGGAGAAATTAGAATCGTTTATTGTGATGTGGAGATTTGGCGTAACCCGCTTGGCTGAGGGCCAACCTCCCGGCCGTCGGACGGGGAGGATAGGACCCCCATGCGACCAATGGGGTGGCTGCAAAGGTGGAGAGGGGGTGGAGGAGGGATGCAGAAAACGAACGAGGAAGAGGAGAGAGAGTGACATTTGATATTTATGGAGACCGGTTGCTTACGTCAGGATTAGTGAGAATTGCGGCAGCTGTGTCGAATGAGCGCGGCTGCCTTCATTCCTCCCGAACTTTCATTAAAAACTCCATTAAGGGAGAACTATAACACTTTAAAGATTTAAATGCTTCTCCTGAGACTCCTGAGACTCTCACAGCTGATGTAATTGATGTTTCCAGTACACCAATAAGAGTGTACTGGAATATATACCTGCTAGCTACTGATATTATGAAAAATCTTCCATACACTAAAGATCTATTCTGAATGGAACTGGCAGATGAAGCAAAAAAAAACGTAATTGTGCTGTGATAACTGAAAACATACATTAGTATCACCATGCTACTCTTTTCCTAGCAACACAGCTGGACTACCATAGAGCATGACACGATACCGATGTTATGTTTTTTTATATTAGCATCTGTGTTTTTCAATAAGAGGCAACGAGTTACAAGTGTCCATTTAAAGAAATAGCAGTGCTTTAAAACATTATCAAAACCTTGCTCTTTCTCATTGCATTACTGAAAGCAGTGACTGCTGACTTCTGTATTGTTTCAACACAGAGGGCTCTGTTGTGACTATGCTTTTTATTAATGTTAGGTTGCCTTGAGTGTAATTTAATCAGGACCTGGGTTCATGTTTGGACCTCATTCAGATGCATGTTACCTAGTGTGACACCCCAGTTGGTTATGCCGTAACAGGATCTTAAAATTGGGAAAACGTATGACACACAACTGCAGACATAAATTACAAACCAAGTGCTCTTTTAGTGCAGAAAACTAAAACAAAAGCCTAAACTGTTTGGGCTCACAGGACTTCTCCAATGGCCCTCACTAGCACTAGCTAAGCTAAGCTCCTTACCAGCCTCAAGACAAGCACTTCTTCAAAACTTCAGTCTCACTCGGAGACTCTTGAATTTATAAGTCTTGAACTGCAATAACCCCACAACTTGCAATACAGTAGATCACTTTCTTCTCCCTTCCCTCTGCCACCTGGTTTTTAAACTTTCAGCTGACAAATTGTCTTCCAGCAACTGGTCAGGTGACAGAAGACAGCAGCTCACTCATAACGGCATTCTGGGAAATAGGGTCCAGACGAGGCCTCCATTTTGCCTGAACCTGCTGTACAATCACAAAACAATCACAGAACAGGTAAATCTGCTTCAAAAAGAAAATGGATAAATCGCTGCTCAAAAAACAAGGTAAATGGATGGGAGCTAATAAAACAAGCTGACAAATGTTTTTTGTGTCCAGCAGAACAGCCACAGTCAACTTCAGGGTAAAGCAGTCTGGCTTACTATTTCTAGCAATGTTCTGTTCATGGATTTTACAATAATAAGCATTTTTTTACTGGTATCACTGTTACATTTTGCAAAGCTTGCTAAATGACCAACACATGGTCTCACCTTAAAAGTGACTACGAAATATTAGAGGCTTGTTTTAAAAACCAGTTTGCTTTCCTAATAAGGTGTGCTCTTTGTAGTCCTTTGTTGCTGCTACTAGCATAACTCAGTTTTCGTTTAAGACTTATCTCCACGGAAGTGTGGAAGGGAAGAAAAACAATAAAACAATGACGCCCTGTGCTCTTAATGAAGCTTCAGTGGTTAGACAAGCCCTGCATAAAGCAAATGATTTTGAAATGTCTTTGGCTTTAACCCACTTGGGCAAAGAGATGGCATCTGGTTTTTGAAATGGCAGTGCAGCAAATAAGGCATGTTGATGGTGAAGTGGTAACAGATGATTGGTAGGGAAAAAGGGTTCTTAACTTCCTCTCAGATGTTTACTATGACCCCCAATTTTCACACTGAGGCCCACTGAGATCACGGTTTTATCTTTCCGCGTGCACGATTAACCACTCCACAATCTGCCACAGAATATGTTTTGGGATTGTCAGGAGGGACTTCTACAAGAGAATATGGAAGAATATTGAAGTGGTTATGCAATAAACAAAAAGGTTTAAATAGTATTGGCTTTTGTGTCATACATGACTTGTTGAATAATAATATCCCCTTATTCATTAAATTCAGAAATGGACTAAAATCCACTGTAAATATATTAGAGCTTTCTAGAGCAACTTCAGCATCTGTTTGAGCTATTTTCATCTTGAGTGCAAATCGTCTTCCTTGCATTAAATCATTGATGTTATCATCTTCATCCCAGCTGCTCATAGCCTGGGTAGTGTACATCTTTAGAATAGATTTCAGCCATTGTCTGTCATGTTTCAGGTGATAAGATGTAGAGCCGCGACTCATCTCCAATTTCCTGTGCCATTAAGAAGGCAGGTGAAGATGCTTCAGTGTGCCGAATGCACGTTGAGCTTGTTTTTTTCCAAACCAGTCTCGTCCTTTTCATCAGCGGCACTGCCTGCACGAGAAGCCTCTATCCGTTCCAGCAGCTGCTGCGAGTCTGAACAGACCGATTTGTCAATTTCACTTCTGGTGTGAGCACCCCTGCTTTCTCAGACACCGCATTCATCAAGATCCCAAGACTGTGGTGTCTGACGGCAGAGAACTTGTGCCTAAATGTGTGATCAGAGCGCCGGCGGAGCGGCTTTCCCATTACTGCCGCTCCAGCCAGCGCTAAATGAGCAATCAGGGCGAAGTGGCAGGAAGAAATCCATCCTCATCAATCTTCCCGGAGTTCGTCACAGTGATGTCTGATGACCCCTTTCACTCTGCGCTGTGGCGCCAGTCCTGATACAATTGTACTTCCAGCCTGTTTATCATCTCGGTATTAAGGTCAATCCTTTCCTGTCTGTACAGCCCTGGTTATTGTGTTAACGCATTTGCTCCAGCAATTTTGAAAAAAGGAGGAAAGAAAAATGTTTTAAGGCTTGGAAGCATTTTTTTGGGGTAAGTATTCGAAATGCCACATTCAACCTTTCCTCATTCCTGACTCATTTATATAGTCAGACTACTTTGACTAGTCAGTGGGGTCTCCACGTATGCGACAGTAAGGTTCGCGAATTTGCTTACTCGCGATTCGGACAGGCTGACAGGGTCTTGCTTGGATGAACAGCGGAGCGGCATGAAACGGGGCGGAAGGTTGTTAGTCACAACTTTCAAGTTAGCCCTACAACACACTAGGGTCGTGAGACGAATCTAGCTAGTTAGTGAGCCTTTCCCTGCCCCTTACCCAAGTACCCACTACCCACCATCCACGTCTCAACACGGTCTTGCTCTTATATTGTCACAAACGCTCCAGGTTCTGTCAGCAGTGAGCGGAATGACAGGCTGGAGACGACTCTACAGGCTCACTGACAGTTTCACTACCCTTTTCATTACAGTGGAGTGTGCTGATCACAGAGGCAAAGAAATACAGACATCATGTTGTTTATTGTAGCTGATTACTGTACGTTTGTGATTACTGTTGTTTGTTTTAGTTGACCAATGTTGTTTAAATCTACTTAAAGCCAATGTATTAGTACTTGAATTACTTATGTTACTTAACCGTCCATACTATATGTGTTAGAACATCATGCAGCGGTATAGGAGTGGATATGGTTATATCCGAATTTGACTATTCATACCAGATCTCTGCACCAAACCCTCATGAATGTTTTATTTGAGAGCTACTGAATGCGATTCAGAAAATCTCCCCTCTCCTCTTCCTAATCAGAAAGAGAGAAAACATGGTTTGCTGTCTCCAGTGTAGTGATGCTGGTGCTTATGGCCGGAGCTGTGAAAAGGCTGCCAAATAGTCCAGCAATCCTGTGAGAAGCACCTCCGCCCTGTGGAAGGTGCACAGATTGGACGGTGAGCCGAGTTTCAAAGGGAGGAGGAGGCAGGGTCTGGGCCCTCATGTTTGTTTGAATTACCTTATGGGGCATTAAGGGACACTTGTAAGCGATTAACAGGCAGCCTGCTGAGCCAAACGGAGGGTGGAATGTTTTCATAATATTGTTTTTTAGCGCGGTGCAGAATTGAAGAATGTGGGTTTTGGCCGGTGTTTAAGGTGTTCCGTAATTCCCTCTGCACGGCAGACTGCGCCAGGGGTGAGGCCCTCGCTCGCCTTGTGGGTCTGAGTCTCTGCTGCAGTTATCAGCCCCCCAAAGGAGGACCAGCCATTCCTTCCTTTATATGGCTGCAGATGCTTTTCCCTAATACATCTCAAACATGCTTAAATCCCACGAATCCATCAAACTGTTCCTGTGCACGCTAGCGTGTTGGAAGAGAAGAGCCAGTGTTGCCTCCGTGTGTTTGCATTGGGTTTTTGTTAATTCTGCTGAGCCCCTGCAGACAGGATTGTGCTGCTATTAATGTGTGCAGGCTTTAAACAGCCATTCGAAAGGGATCAGCCATCAGAAGAAAGGGATGGTAATGGAGGGAAAGTTGCATAGATCTTTGGTTCACTGAAGCTCTGGGATTTTTTTTTATCCCATACTATATTATTCTTTGTTTTCCAGCAGGTTTTCTTGATCCGTTTATGTAGGTAGAACCTTACAACCTGGGAAACTGTAACTATTCCAGTGAAGTCTATGGTTCAGTTCACCCAGGATTTTTAATGAAAACCCACAGGCATGGCAGCCTTCTCACACTGGCATTGGGTACCCCTGGCATACACAGTACCTGCCAAGCCCATGAGTTGCTGCTGGGCTCTGGAGTCCTTCAGTGTCTGATGGAGGACAGGCTGCAGCCTTCATCACGGACACAGCGCAGCCCAGCCATGGGAGTCACTTATGTGTGGTGATCCCAGCGCCTTGCCTTGCAGTGCTCAGGCCAGTTCCACACTGCCAGTGAGGGGCTAAGTCTGAGCATCCAGTCCTCCAGCTGTAGAACTGTTGTACTGCAGATGGTGCAGAACGTCCAGCGTCTACAGAATGAATAAAATCACCATCCTAACTATTCGCCAAAGGAGAAAACCAGAGAAATGTGTCCGCTAGTAATATTTCAGCTCAGTCTGTGACCATTGGCTCTAGTGACTGCAGGAGTGGGCCAAATTCTTCTGAGTTGGAGGGCAGATAAGAACATTTACATGACATACTTGAAGTTGCTCAAATGGATCAAGTTAATCTCCGTCAAAGATTTACTTTCAGCTCGGTCCCTTTATGCCCAAACACATTTGAACGAGGACAAGTTAATCAGCTGCATTAGAGACAGAGTGTTCCTTTTCACAGTCAGGTGCTCACCTCTCTCTGACAATTCACTGAAAGCTCAGGTGACTGGCAGACACAAGAGAGCTCTCCAAACTGCACAGGCTATGGAAAGCAGTAATATGCAACGTATTATCTGAAATGCGTAGTAAAGTGTATTTCCTCTTTGCCTGTGTGTGAAGATAATTGATTTTGAAAGTGTTTTTAGCATAAAAGCGCTGTGGAATGTTTCAAAGAAGAGTGCAACACGCAAGCTGTAATATGTATGGGTTTTTTTTTCTCGAAACTCAGCAAATGCACTATTTGTTTCACACACCAGTCAGTGCAAACTTTTGAATGTTTTTTTTTAAAACAAGGCACAGCTCCTAATGTGTTTTCTGAGGTATCCACCGATGAAAAGACCTCTGTGAAATGGATTGTGTGACTGCGATGAGGGCAGTTTGTTCTGAGTGAGGTTTATTTTTGCTCTTCGAAGAGCTGTGGTGGAACGGAAAGTTCCCTGCTGACCTGCTGTGTGTGTTTATGAAGTCCTGGGGCAGCTGAAGCTGGTCTTTGGTTGAGCTTCAGCTCCCTGGACCGATGGAGGAAGTATTTAAAAGGTGTTAATGGACAGGCAGCTAATATTACTTTGATGAGGTGATGGCTGTTGTCTGTCGTAGCAGGGTTTTTTTTAATGCTTTTGAAGAACACCTTTGTGCTGTAATGCTTAGTAGTATTATTTCATGTATGATTATATTTTATGTATATAAAGGATTTATGTATAATTACTTCAGCAATTTCTGAGCCAGCAATGAATTATAAATCAAAATAGTACTGAGTACTGAAAATACATTTTTTAATGATTCTCACTTTGTTGTTACCCTAACTACTATTCATATAAGCAATCTTAAAATATAGAAGATATATGTTTGACAGCCCCATTCCCCCTATACAGAACCCTTCTATCTATGCTGCACCATAGGTTTATGTCATGAGAAACAGTTTATTTTATTCGGTGTTGATTCACTCAATTATCAAATTAAGGATCTGTATTTTATCACTGACCTGTACTGGAAGTGATTAGAAAGTCTAGTGTTTTCATGTGCACTGAAAAATATCACTGTGTTTATGAAGATAACATTACACAAGAAAGCACCCACAGATGTCTAAGAGGGAATTTTTTTTTAAGTGTCATAGATTTGAGACCTAGATATTAAGCATTTCCGGGCTCTATTACCATTTTTTTTTTTACCGAAGTCAAAACATCTCATCTGTACTTTTGTTTCATCTTCCGTTTCTACATAGTTTTAGATCAACAGATGTAAACTGCTGTGCAGCTTCTGGAAGATTCTACTGCTGCTGTAAAAGATAAGACGGCGCGTGATTTCAAATTGCACTTCACTGTAACCCAATAATGAGGCCATAACTAGCTTTTTTTAATTTTATATATTATATTGTCAATAATAATAAATAATAATGAAACATGCAGTGTTGTATCATTCAGCTGCAGAGTGGTTGAAATTGCCTCCCTCCAGTTTTGCTTCTGCCCCTGGAAGGACTGTAGCAATAGAGAGCAGATGGAGGCCAGACATGTCCTGATCGCCTCATTTTCAGGGTGGTATTTCAATTTGGAAACCTCTCAGGCTGGCGGCTCACTGAAGGGTGGAACCTCAGCGCCAGAGATCTCGCTCTCAAAGCATCTTTTCTGTTCGAGACCAGTCAGAGCCTCCTTCTTCCTGGAATCCTTTATGGAGAAATAAACTGGAGGGGGTGGGTGGCGAGGTGAGGCTTGCGTTTTGTTTTCCCCTTGGCTCTATAGGGACCACGGAGGAGAAGCAATGCACAGAACACAGGACACAATTGTGAATTATTCACGGCCTGGGCTGACCCTCCATTTGCATATTCTTGGAAAAGGGACCAAGGGACAAAGGGACCATGTTCTTCTCCATATTCTTGGAAAAAAGACCAAGTTCTCAAATTTACTTTGTCACACTCCTTTTACACAATGAAATGGTACAATCATTGAATACAATCATTCAAGAGGAAGTTGTCTAATTGAACCGCCTCTACAAACACCTTACGTTAATTAACTCCAGTGATCAGACTAGGTTTATGACCGTAACTTTTAATTCTCTTTGGCAGATGTCTGAATTAATTACTTATCATTCTCAGGTTGTTTGTGGTGTGGATTTAATTAATTGATGATGATAATTCACAGATAAGCATAGGGTGGCATTAATAGAGGCATGCTTGAGCTCACATGCTCCCATTTTTTATGGACAATACATTATATAATCTCTGTAAAGGTAATTAATGTGCATTAGGAAAAAAATGCCTTAGTTTATCAGTTGCTTATATATTTTTTTGAATGAGTTGGCTGTGGAGTCTGTAAGCAGCAGACTGTAAGCCTCTCATTTCAGAGAAGATACAAATGCATGTATTCTGGGTGTATCGATCCAAAAGACATCAACAAAGAAGTGGACATTATAAATGAGCTATTTTTTTAAAGATGGTCTTTTCAGGACTCAAGTTCAAAAATATCATTCCTAGAGGCAGTATTGTGTTTTTTTTTCCCCACTTCTAACATTTCCAGATATGTAGAACCAGAGGAACATTAGCCCACAGAAAAACTAGATTCTATTTTGAGGAAATTATTTTCTTAATAATTGCTGTTAGAATGCTAGCAGCTGGATTATCATCTTTTGGGGCAAAGACAGAAGTATTAACATCATATTGGATTTGAGGGTAAAATAGCTGAAAAACCATAGTGTTTGAATTTGAAGCTTGTTTTTTTGCCTTTGTGAAAACTGTTTTATTATTTATCCTGCAGTTTCGGAGATGGCTCAACATTCTTGTGCCTTGTTATGGTTCTGCTTCTTCAGAGAGGTTTTAGGCCAGGTAAGATCTTGCTCAAAGAGCCCTAACTGTTGTGCTGGACAAATGGTACTGACAGGCCCTGGGATCATGTTTGTAGAACTCCACATTTCTTTTCTATGGACAGGAACATTTTGAAAAGGTGGCTCTTTGCCTCTCTGTGGTGTGCTGACCACCAACTTCCACTGCAGCTGTTACACCACAGGCCATTAATCTTAAAGTTTTGTCTACCTTCCAACCATTTCATATGTGCGAATATGAGCTACATGTCAGTTTTAGTTATGCAGCCCAGTGTTCAGCTGCAAGGGAAGGTTCTTGCAGATGTTGCTCTGCTGGTCTTCAGCAATGGCTAAGATGTTGTTTAGTACAATGTGGTTTACTCGATTCTTGTATGTTATTCATCACAGTGGCATGCTGGTTAGCACTGCTACCTCACAGTCCTAGAGTGGGTTCTGGCCTGGGGACCTGGCTGGGAGGTGCCTTCATACTATCCCTGCGATTATGGGATTTTCACAGAGTGATTCTTCCCACCTGTTAAAAACATCCTGGTTAGGTTGGTAGATTTCTCTATGTACTTCTAGAGCACTACTGGTGTTTTGTGTCACAGCATATTTCAGTGAAGAGCAGAAAGAGGTTTATTTAGCAACAAAGAGGCCTCCTGGAGTTCCGAGTGACACAAATTCTCTCCCTATCTGATCTGCTTACTGTTCTTTACAAGCACCCTTTTATACTTTAAAACACCTCCTCTATCTACCCAACATGGTATTAGAGAAGCACACATTTTAGGAGTGATATATTTAGAGCTCACCTTTGTTTCTTTCTACAGATTTCCATATTTGTGAGACAGGGATATGCTTGTTCAGCCCATCAGATTCTTTGTGGCTCTGTACAGCATGTTTTTCATGAAGGAAAAGCTTGCAGACGGGTCAAATCTTACACGCAGAGAAAATACTGTGTTTGCATTTGTTGCATGACAAATGAAAGTTAAAGTTACTTCAGATTGTTGTTTTAAAAGGAAATCCCTGGATTATGTAACAGTAAGTGCTGCTTTATTTCGAAGCTAATTTATGATGTGCAGTTGTGAGAAACAATGTCCTTAATTGTGAGTGTGTAGGTTCTTTTTAAACAGAAAATGCTGAAAAAGTTGTAGACAGATCCGCACCATGAACTGTAGAAAAGCTGCAATGACTCATGTACAGTATCAACGTGGCCTTGTCGTGGTTGCACTGAATTACGAGAAAGGAACAGCGGAACAACAGTTCAGTGGAACAATATGAAATGGAAAAGGTTACTGAAATGGTTGGCAAGATTTGTTTGTTTTTTTTCCCTTCTTCCAGCTTTGTCTCATGGACACTCTTGTCTTGCATGTGGAAAAGCAGCCCGTAGGGGACACTGTTGGCCAGAGTGAATTTTTCTGCCTGTGCTCAAGACACACCTGTTCCAACTGAGTTTTCTGAATGTGCACACGGAATTCAGGCCTCCCTAAGTGTCCATCATCTTCAGAAGTCAACACTGGGTTCAACAAATTGTGTGGTTTATAACAAATTATAATCTGTTTTATGTTTATTACATGGATGTTATTAGCTGAAGTTTGGAATTAATCTCACCCAGCTGTTCCAACTCATGAACATTACTGAAATTAGCTGTATATACTTAATAAAAACACCTCTGTGCATCTGTCTCATGCATGCCTCCTTCACCCCATCCAGACCTCACAGCTGTCTCTCGGTTAACCCCTCCCTAAGAACGGGGTTCGAGCCTCCTAGTCCTGTGGCCAGGGGGCTGCCCCTTACCTGGGTTATGCCAAACTATCCTACCTAAAATACTCAAACATTCACAAAGCATCTGATTTTTGGATGTTGTTGTTCCTCATGAAATTAAAATGTTATTAAACAGCCAGTGAGCTGTTTCTCTGGATGAATCATACTGAGGAGAGTGATGATGGGGTTTGCTGAACAAGCCTCCAAGTTTAAAAAATGACTTCTAGTAATACAACTGTCCTATAATCTTACGACTTGCCCTGGTCACTATACCTAATACTGTAAATTAAATGACTTAAATCATAATTTCTGGATAGTTTGACATAAAGTGTGTTAAACACTGTTAAAAAGCACTCTGTCCTATCAGCATGTCCTATTTTCACTCATAGTGCCCTAGAACTGCTCTTTAACAAATGCAATGGGATGAAAGCACCTGAACAAACCTTAGTTCACTAATTCACTGATCCACAAGATGAGAATAATTAGTGTAACTTGGACCACAAGTGTATAAAAATACTTGGAAGATTTTTTTGCTCTAAATAATGAACTACATCCACTTCTTTTAAGTCTTTTATTGATTCCAGTACCACTGTCATTTTATTGAACAGTGTTTCCTAAGGGCATATATTTATAGATTATATACAGTATTTACATGATTTACATTTCACTGCTATATGGCAAAAAGTATAATCTCTTCCATGCACATATTTGGAAGACTATCTAAAAAGCCTAAAAAGCAATAAAAATATTAATTCATTACATTTGTATTACAATTATGAGAAAATACAAAATGTAATTTCTTAGACAACTGTTTTGACTGTGAAATTGAATCATATTCACAATATTCTAAGCATGTGCTCTACTGCAGCTATAAAGAACAAAATTACAGTTGTCTACACTGTCCATCCATTTAAAGATGGGAGGGACTGAAATTGAGCAGATGTGAAATTTTAACATCCAGAGTGCTGCAAGGTAGGTTCAAGTAAGAAGTTTTTCACTTCTGAATCCCAAAGAGTGCAGTTAAATTTGAAAGCATGCCCAGCTTGCTTTTATTATAATTTTGCAAAACAAACATTTGCATTGCATAAATTAAATATCGCTGTCTTATAGGAGGGTAATACTGTGTGCCTTAATAATAATAAGCTTACTTTTTGACATTTCTTTCAAAATTCAGCATATTCATTCAGAAACTATCACACAACGGGCTGCTACTAATATTTCCAGCACCTTGATTAAGTTCCAAAACCGAGTATTTTACCAGTTCTCTGTCTGATTAATAAATAACAGCAATAATAAACATTTCAAGGCACTAAAGCTAGAATATGAATCCCCCTTAAAGCATTCTCTTTAAGCTGAAGAACACAAGCTAACATCTCACAAAGCAAACCTAATTCAAATGGAAAGGAGCACACATTTCAACTAATTGGAAAGGGCACACAGCTATGTTGTTAGTCCTTTTAGGCCATGGAACAGTACAAAACACACCAGTTTTTTATCTGAGGATACTTGCACAGAATGAACATGGATGGAGGGGCAAACTGAAAAAGTGAAAAGGGTTACAGTCACTTTGATCAAGTTAACTTCTTATAAAAACTAAAATTAAAAAAATACATACAAAGACAGTAGAAAGCAAAAACAAAACCTAAGCAAAGCCCCTTTCATTTCATAGATACAGCTGGGGGGGGGGATTCAAAAGGAATGTTCCTGGTTCTGTCACAAAAGTACACAAAAAGTACTCCGCTCACTCCAGTGTTAGTAAGCTTTTAGTACTGGAAGAGAACATGTCCCATTATACACAAATATTAAAAGACATTGGGATGTGTGCATGCTCAGATAACCACAGCTCAAAAGGAACCCCTTTAAAGCACTGTACAACACACGGTACCCCTAAACAAAACATTGCAGTTTATATTGTTTATCAATATACATTTGGCAGCTTGTGCTAGACACCACACACAGGTATTTCCAACAAATGCATATATAATTCCGTTGGAATGTGTTAATGTTAGTACTGTTTAGTACTGTTTCGAGTAGTTTGAAAAATTGAAGTAGACCAACACTGTCTCACTGCCACTGTTTTCAGATAATTTCCTTTATTTTTGTAAACTGGGCCATTGGACATATCAACTGCTACCTCTTAACTGAAGCATTTTACTAGTACCCTTAGTTCCATCATCCTTAAATGGCTATGACTCCATTAACATATTACAAAGATGATATAATTTCTTGGTCCTATACACTTACATATGTACATCCCATGACTGAGATCACAATTGTATACAGATAAATCACTAAAGTTGGTCAATAGAACACAGCTGTTTCAAATGCCATTTCCATGACAGTAAAGCTACCTCAAGCAACCTGGAAAGGTAAAATGAAGCTTCCCTCAGCTTTTCACCAGTAACTCTACAATATATGTACTGTACGTGTAAACATTTGCAATATTCCTTGCATTGTCCCTAAATTTGAAAAAGTACTCCAGAGTGATACAGTATATACACCAGAGGCCAAATGGAAACTACAAACAAGTACATTTAAAACCGAGAACTGCAGGTACATTATTAAACTAAGAGTTGTGAGAGTATGGGACAAGCTACTCATCTATGCTATAGAAACTGATAACCTACAGTAGTTTCTTTCAAGAAACAGCCAAATAAGATCCTTGGATCTCTCTTGAGCAATGTGTGAAAAGGCTAACTTCCTTCTCTCAATTGTTATCTTTCTTGGGTCCCTGTTACTTACTGCAGCAAATTTGTATTTTAAAATTTAGAGATGTACAGTACGTACGGACATATATATTGTTCTGTGCATCTGAATACTTCACGATGCACAGTTCAGAAGACTTCTTTCAGAACTACACAACCTACTGCTCAGAGAAAAGCTTCTCATATTTACAAAAACAGTTTAGTGATACTTAAATAATGTGTCATCAAACCTACTGAAAATGGATGCTGACAGTCTAGCAGTAACAATGTCAATTTACATTCTTTGAAAATCTGAATCAGTTCATAAAATGACTATGTAAATAATATGCTTTCAAATACTGGAGAGCATTTTACAAAGTGCTCTTTGTGTAGCTTAATTCAAATGAGTTTAACAATGAAATATGTTCTTAAAGCATTTAACAAGGTTTTATTACATCAGGATTTTCTTGTTTTAGAAGAGAGGAAAAAACATGAAAATGATTTTGGTAAAGAAATTCGGACAGAACTTCTGAATTATTTCTGCTGTTACTTTGGTTTAAATTGGTCTTTTTTACCCCTGTCCTAGGTAAATTTAATACAAAAATAATGCTTTGAAATCTGCTGACAGTAAAAAAATGTACACAAACGGTAATAATTTATTGAAAGAAATGGAGACATACATAGGCAGAATCACTTGAGGTACTGGTGTAGTTCTGCTGTTTTAGTTTTAGTTCCTGCTATTTTCCTGAATCCAAGTGAAACTGCTGGTTAAACTCAGAGACAGTTTTGCTTTTGAGGGGAAGGTGAAATTACAACATGGCCTTCTCATGACCAGCACCAAATCTGCCCTGCTCCCACAGTGACACCAGCTCCTGCCTCTCTCCGTCACTCTCACAGCCTCTGGGAATCATACTGCTGGAACCGGTTTAGTTTATCAGGGTCGTTGGACGCCATCTGAGAAAAATCTCGAAAAATATCCTGATAGGTTTCATCCCCTGCAATGAGAAACAAGTCATTTTAACTCGCTGTGGAATTCAAAGTACAGGAATGTATGAAGCACTTTTAATATGCTGTTCTATAAAGTATATTTAAAAACCTACAATTTATTAAATGCATGCCTGTGTATCATCTTCCTCCTGTTTTAAACTTGGTGAAGTGGTGTTATAGTTTTTAATGCACACAGATGGTTCTAGATTAAATAACTTGAAGATAATAGGTGATATAACATTTTAAATATATTTTTAATAAAGAATATATACACTCCTAAAAGATCTTTAAACTTCTGTGTTGCATGTGGGGTTAAAACATAAAAGATTTGAGAGTAGCAGAAGGAAACGAGCCATACCTGTGCAAGTGTCAAAGCAGCTCAACAGAGAGAAGCAGAATTAAGCAGTTTTAAGGAAGAAGGCTTAGAGGAGGCAGATTCAGAGATTAGGACTAAAGCTTGGAGCCCAAAGTACAATGCAAAGGGTTGCTGGTACAAAATCAACCACTGTCCAAATGTCAATTCCTGAGAAAAATTTATGTGCTTAATGCTTCTGAAATCAAACGTTCAAATTGCTTAGATGTAATCATAACTTAACTTTCTCTATGCAGTTCTGATACTGTCTACCTACAGTATTTGTCTGATTTAAAGAGTCCACACCATTATGGGTCACTAGTTCAACTGATCTCTAGTGGGCCTATAAATGAGGACTTGAATAACATATGGAATATTTTGCCAATCTCTCCACACATACAAACATGACAGCATGCATCTATGGACAAAATTACTAATTACTAGTACTATAGACCTCTTCTTTCTTCTTTGTTGCCTTCCAAAATTCCAACAAAGATCTGAAACAAAGGGTCTTTAATGGTCCATATTTCATCGCCAGACCAACATGATTTGTAAGCGCATGTTGTTCATGTTTGTATATTTAATAAACTGTGAAAAAATGTATGTGAAGCAAATAAACTCTCACTAAAGCAAATTGACTATGGGTTTCAAAATGCACCCCCTAGTTTTTTAGAAAGCATTTTGTGATTTTGGCGGTGGGGGGGTTGGTTCTGTTTATTTTTGCTGTGAAAAACAGGTGAGGCATGTTCACCTATAAACTTAAGTAAAACTAAGTGAGACAGACTGACAACATGAGCTCCTCTCATTTGTAACTGTTCTGATGTACTTTAAACTCTGAATGTGTCCCAGCATGAGTACCCTTAAAAGGACAGCATGCGGTGTGGTGATAATCTATGGGAGATAAAAAAAAAAAATAGTCAAGTTTTTGTTAATAACCATGTTGTATTTAAAGTGCAGGATTTATGTACAAAAAATAGTTGCATTGGCCTCAGGATCTCAAAGAAACAAAAAAAACAGCAAAGGCACAACCTTGAGAGATTAGAGCAACAGATTAGAAGACAGTACAACAGTAATGGAAAGGCCAGTAAACATGGAAAAAAAAACATTTTGTGCCAGAAGGTGATCTACATTGCATTGAAATACACAGTAACTCCTCTGATGCTTCTTGCACAGACTCAGGAATGGCCTATTCTAGACAGTTTAAACCTCAATAATACTATTTCTTAATTTTGCTATTGGATTCACACTTCACCATAATCTCTACTGAGCCATAATGAAAACGCAACAGCCTTCTGTTGTACAACAGTGGATTATTAGGCACATAGATATTACTGATATTTTAAATACTGTGTTTAAATATTATTTGAAAGGTCTGTTGAGCAAGTAATACTGTAACCTGGAATAACAAAATACTGAGCCCAAGTCCTGTGATTTCTGGAAACACAAGTTAAAACCGCAATCTGTAGAAAAACTGTATAAATAAACAATCACAGAAAAACATTATTTTGATTAATATAAGAACAGAAAAACATACAGCTGTGGCCTACATTGAGTAATGACGATTGCCTGGTTTCTATTGACATTAGAAAGCCTAATAGACTGATTTCTGAAAGAAACACTACATTTGAAGCCTATTCCTTCAAAACCAGGAAACTGGCTGCGTGAGGGGATTCTGCTGGAGAGATACTGCAGGAGGATATGACTGGCAGAGCACTAGAACAATCCAGTGAGTGACCACCACTGTATCCAGCTGCACAGGAAGAAAGATGGAACAACCAAACATCCAAAACAGTGTGTGCAGAGGTGGCCCTGCGGGTCAGCACTGTCAGGACTGTTAGTGCTGTAGAAGGTCATACCCTGTACAAATGTTTTAATTTCAAAGGTGGGTCACGTCATAATCAAAAGATTATCGTGATTCTTTAAACTACACTTTTTAGTCACTTTTGCTATGATTTCGTTTGATATCTGTTTAAGATATTTGAAAAATAAGTCATTAGACCTCAATGATGCATTTCTTTTGAGCATCAGTATAGTTTCTACATATACTGCACCAAATACAGCTGGAAGCAGAAAACCCACTCAAGTTCTCACTAAAAGGTTTTAGGAATCTGCAACTAGAAGACAACTATCTATATTGCCTAAACATTACTCACTGCCATAGTTTATAAGACTGATATCTAAACGTACAGTAGGTTTTCCTAGATTCCTGAATGAGACTTGCTGTCAAAACACTAAACTTGTCTTCTGTAGCATCTTTGGAGTAATGGGGATAACGAATAATTCTGCAAATTTGAAAACATTCCTTGTGTCCATTTGTTTTTTTAGACAGATTTTAAATAAATCAGTTTAATAAATTAAAATAAAATGGCCAGTTGACGTGTCAAAGCTATACTGAATTGTAAGAAAATGTCGACAAGTGAAAATAAAGCAATATTGCAATCAGACTACAAGTGTGTGCAGGGCCACAGTCATGTGTTTACAACCCTCAATCAACATCTCAATCCAGATTACACAGACACTGGCCACCCCTGGTAAGGCAGGTCAGAACATGTCTACTCATCCCCCCCCCCCCCAGCAAAAAATCAACGTTAACTGAACTCAGCAGTTTCTCTTTCAGTGATTTACTAATGTGAATCACAGGACCGATGCCCCTACTCAACAAGAAAAGCAGGTCATATCGTGATTTTAGTCCTTGTTTAAATGTGTGACAACTTACACCTCAGAATAATTGTCCTATATGTTACAAACGCACTTGGTACAAAATAGCATCCATAAAAGCAACAACTAAATAAGATTAGGTCCTCTTTTGAAGCTGGGCAAGAGTATAAGAAAGGTTACAATCAAAAGGAAGCCAATCGGCCCATATAGCCCGTTTGGTAGTTAGGAGCTAAATAATCCCATTGATCTCTGGTTGGTCTAAAGAGCCTTATTAAGATGGATAAAAGAGTGATCAAAGTGTGCACAGCTTCTTTTAAAAAAATGCTTAGCTACGCTTCTTAAGTATAAATATTTGCCATCGTTTCTAATCCATAAGAAAATGTGCTCAAGTCACATAATCAAAGGCATGTATAAACACGTCTCCACCTTGAATGCCATGCAAGTGAAGGCAACTCACCTCACTCAGAACAGAAATCGTCATTTTTCTGCATTGTTTAATATATCGCCAGGTTTTCAGCTTATACACTGAAGATCACACTTATCAGGGTAGTTGGATTAAAAAAACAAACATGTTCACTGCGTCTGACAGTACATTACGAAACTTTTAACCTTTTGCATGGGAAGGTTTAACTGTGTGTTAGAGAAAGTCTATCTTCTATCTGACTTCTTATAATTCAGGAGGGACTTAATTACATAAAGTGTTATGGGAGTATGGAACAAGCAACCTAGCCATGTTGTTAAAGCCGATACCTTGGCTTCTTTAAAAGAACAGCTCGATAAGATCTTTGGATGAACTAGCCACTAAAAACCAAACTGTGGTCCTCGTTAAAAAAAATTAGAAAAATGAATATCTTCATGACTTCCTCGTGTCAAGAAACAACATATCTCCTGTCCATAACAATTACAAATGTCTTAACTGGATAACTAAGATGGTTCCCTACAAGTTAAGAGCAACAGTAAATTATTCACAAGATTTATCTCACCCACCTTGTTCCAGGAAAATATACAATGGAAATTATTAAGAATAACAAGGTATAAACTCAGTTGACAAAAAAGGCTTGCATAATCTTGAGGAAACAGACTAAAAGACTAGAGTGAAGATCCATCTAAGAAAGCATAGAAGGCAATACTGCTTTTATGCTTGTGTTATACTTTAAGACACTATATTTCAAAATAAAATTGGTTTAGGAATATTTTGACAAAGCCTGGCTTCATCGCTCTGACCTGAAACATTGTGACAGGGATACTTCAGTGTCCAGTCTTATGGGGGACATTTTTAACACGTGCTGTTGATTCAACCAATTAACACCAGGCTGCTAGTGTCGAAACCAAGCTGTGGAAGTCCAGTTGCTGCAAACGTTCTGTCATGTTTTGTCCCACTATGAACTGTAGTTTGCTAAATGGCCCCCAGGCTGTTGTGATAACATGAATTATTACATGTTAAGGGGGGGAGGGGAAATTAGCAGTCTAGATTGGTGTTTTTGTGACACCGGGCTTGTTGAGTAAGCACTCATAGCTATTTTTTTTAATGTTCTTCTTCAGTGCTGCACTGACAGGACATGCTGAAAAATGTTTTCCCTAACTATCCAACCATCCATTTTCTAACCTCTTTATCCAGTTCAGGGTCGTGGGGGGAGCTGGAGTCTATCCCACCAAGAAACAGGCACAAGGCAGGGCACACTCGGGATGGGACTGCAGGGCAATCTTCCCTGACTAAAGTACCCAAATTCAGATTTAAACCAGCATCTAACCCAGAGATCAGAAAAGTTGTGAAGGGAAGCAGAGACACTGATTATACGAGTACTGCCAGGCAATTGTACAGTCAATAGCTAAAAAGACTATTAAAAAAAGTTATAAATATAAAGAAGAAAATGCAACGGGAAGATATTTATACCTTAAATATGTTTACATCACCTGCCTTTGTGCAAAGTGTGTACACAATACAGTGATTTACAATACTGTATGAAACCCTTTTCATCTACAATACACTGCTGATTTTCCTATAAAAGACCTTTTAGGATAACAATCCTGTTTTTCCCCCCAATATACATATATATTAATATACAAACATAAATTATCTGTACATTTTGTTTATATGGTTCCACTGATGCATAAGATAGTTTTAAAATAAATTGTTTTAAAACCGCCTTCCATTTTAAAACTATCATTAAATCTTCTGCTGGCAGTTTTATAACTTAATTTAAAAAAAAGAAATTAAAAAAGTTGATAAGTTTTCATCTATGTAAATCAGTATGCAAGCATGGAACCATAAGAAATACTACTACAGTATGTGTTTGCATATCCACTAAAGCACCCCGACTTGTTATTCTCAGACTTCAACACCAGAGCAGTTAAATTCAGGCTGCTGTGGTGTTTTTCACTGCAGAATAACAAATGCCACCCACTAGTCACAGCTTTATGGCTTGGTCTCATGTGAATACATGTCTAGCATGTACCCTGCATAATATACTGTACAACGTCCTTTTCAACCTATTTGAGATATGATATTAAAATAAAAAGGCTACTTCAGATACTTCACATTAATAATCTCACTTCAGGTATTAACTAGTACATGGATTTCCAGACACTTCTGTTAAGACTCTTCTAGCTGCAGGCTGATGAACTCCTGTATACACTTCCTGTACTGCATCTCAGTGTGGCTGTTGGTGGAATATTGACCTGTCTGCCCATAGGGGCCCTCGGCTTCCCTCATCTCGTCGTTCATCTTGGCCAGACGCAACCTGCCAGGGGAGAGGCAAGGGGGAAGTTAGTCACATTGTCCTGCTGCTGCAGCACTGATGTCATTCATCCTGCAAAGCTTCTCCGTCCTCTGCTGGAAGCAGTATGGAACGGTTACCACCAGGTGGTAAAGGGGAACTGCATCGCTGTTTTAAATGTTTGGGGTTTAGAAAGAATTGACCATGATGAGCGCGTTTCAAACCACAATGAAAGCAAAATGTACTCGGTAACATGTAAAACCTCCAATTTGCATAAAAACAAACGAAATTTCCAGGCACCATTCTCTGCGATTCAGAACAAGGCAACGAAGCTTCCAGTGACGCGAGGCAACCCTATGACACTGCAAACAAGCAGGCTTGAGAATACATCTCCTTTAATCCAAGAGAAATATTGCTCCTGACTTTGAGATGGTTTTTCCAACACATACTAATTACTTGTTAACTCTGCATGCAGGTCACGTTGGGACATTTCTGCGGTGAAACGTCTGCTGCACCACCTGCACTTATTCGCTCGCACATCACATCACGCTATTCATTAGGGGCCGCATCACGTCGCACGAACGCGTGCAAACTCTCGCTCTCACCAGCGGCGAGATTAGGGGGTTTGCAACAAAGTGGAGGCCAGACAGCGCTTTCACAAAGTTGACGTTTTTGTGCCTAATTCAGAATTTGTAAATATTTTGCTATACAGTCAATTGAACTATATTGTTACTGAGATTTAATAACTGGTCTGAGAAATTGGGACTGCAGTTCCCCTTTAAGAGGGATGTGCTTTTCACATTAGTAACTGGAATAAAGTTTCAACCTTTATTCCTCAACCTTTTGTATCTTCAATACTGTATCCATAGGACATTTGCATTACTTCTAAAATCCTATTCCTCCTTTCTTTGCGCACTTTAGAATTCCTCTTTGGAACTTCTTTCTTACAGTTACTTTTCTTCACCACTAGAGGCTTCCGTTTCCCATTCCACACCAGTACAGTATTTAAAATACAAAAGCAACAGTGCGAGGTAGCACAGTGCAGAATTGTTTTACTTGGCTTTCTGCCTAAATGCAATTCCACTTGTGCATGCAATTCGCTTACATTTCCACATACTGATTTCTACAAAATAAGCAGTCATTCTGAGATGGCTATCAGGACACTTATGTACTGCGCTAGCCAGACATAACAGTGACACCTACTGTTCTTTAATAGTACGTGATTCCAGGATTGTTTCCTACTTGACGGAGATACTTTTACTCTGAAATGTTGGAATATAAAAAAAAATTTCTAACATCTAAACTTCGACACTATCAATAGTATCTAAGCATTCTTACACCTTTAGCCTTTCTTTATATGCAACACCCCCACTGCAAAGAAAACACCACAACACCAAGCCCTCATAACTATCAACAGGAGAACATGTACTCACAATGTGACTATGTCTGCATTGGCAGCGTCCACAGCTATCGACAAGGGGCTCTTATCCTCAACATCCACAGCGTTTTGACTGGCCCCTCTCTTCAGGAATAAGCAAACCTGCCTGTTGCAGAACAAAAATGACCAAACGAAGAAAGATGTAAATCTGTTTTTTTATGATCTCTACTTTTAATACATATAAATCTATACATTAAGATTGATATATATATAGCTTTATATATGATTATATAATAAAATACTGTATATAAAGTTATATATAATAAATTGTACACAGATTTATTAGGTTATAGATTTATACATGTAAAGCATAGCTGCATTTCACTTATTATTTAGCATCTCAGAGGTGAAGTACAATGTCACTAGGGAATGTCACTTAATATGTAACAACTGTCTTTCGGAGTGGGGAACTGTGTCAGCCTGTGAGCTGCAAAGGTGCAAGCAGAGGGAATGTCCATGCTAAACAGCAGAAAGAAGAAAAAACAAAGCATTTCAGCTGTGAAGCCTTCTTCAGGCATGGAATTAGTTTTATTACTTAACTAGGGAAGATCAAAGAAGGCAAACATCCTAAGACTCTGTCTGACTTGCAGGTCAATCTCCCTCATGCTTAATGAAGCCATTATTCCATTGTACAAGAAGGTGAACTCTAGTAGTTTTGATTTAGCTCGTGTTGACATATATCCAAAGAGATAATCTTCTGTTTATTGCTGAATACTGGATCATTTTTTGACCTGAAATCAAGCCCAGTCCCCAGCAGAAAGATGAAAGAGAGTACATCGAGCTCCTATTCTTCTTTTCAAACAGACAGTAACAGGTCAGAGAGCGAGCGAAGACAGGAACCCCAGAGTGGCAAGTTAGTCTCTATAGAAGAATTCAAAAGCAGTGCAACCAGATTTATTTGGCAACAGGAGGAGATTTAGTTATTGGTCTTATCTGATGAATCAAATGAGAGAAGTGGACTGAATACCCTGTGTGCCCCAGGATAGTGGCGTGGTGGAGGGGTCCTCTGCCGTGAAGATCTTGGTGATTGACGTTTGCGCCATTCTGAAGCAAAAACTCGCAGGTCACCAAGGAACCCTGAAAGAGGACATAAACAGCGTGACTGTGAAGTACAGCCTAAGGACAAATGAAGACCGCAGCCCTAGGAGCCAGGCTGTTCAAATTACAAGGAGATCCATCCTAAGGGCCTCAACATCACAATTTCCAGTACAGACAGTGATAACGGAGCAGAGTGAGATTCCCTGTCAAGGAGTCTCTGCAGGTCAGGTATCTTGTAATCTCAGGCCACAAGCCGTCTCCCATGAGGAAAAGTAGTCAATATTTTCTGTCAAATCTACAAACTAAGCATTAAAGTTTTAGGCTATTGAAGGGAACAGAATATATATATTCTCGACCTACTCGGACACAGATCCTTCTTCAAAGAAATGCGATATGCAACAGGTTTAAACTGACCAAAAACGTAAGACAGGACAGGATGGTCAGCAGTTTACCGTTGTGGAGACCGTGACTGTTCTTAATTCGAGTAGCTACAACATGAGGTTTGGAAGATGTACATGGACGCCCCTGCCGCACACTTACCCCGAGGACAGCCTGTATGAGGGGAGTCTTGTTGTCGTCCTCCGTGTTCACCCAGTTCACCTCGGCCCCGTGGGCCAGAGCCTCGGCCATGTCCGGCAGGCTGCGCGCGGAGGAGGCCCAGTACAGCTGCGGGCCCACAGAGTAATCCCTGGGCTCGGCGAACACCACCAGCTCTGGCCCAGCCAGGGGGGCAGGCGTCTCGGGGCCCTCTGCACGACGGGAGAACGACAGCGTTTAAACCTCCCAAGCGTGTTCCCTTGCGTCAGACACTTCACTCGGACATCCGGCGGCTTACCCGATTCGCTCAAGCTGTTCGTAGAGGGGGTGGAGGCCAGCATTTCCCTGCTTCCATCAGCGCTGTTCTGGATCCCACTGTCGGCACTCTTTTCTGCAACAGAGGGGGGCAGAGGAGGTTCCTTAGTCCCGTGTGATGAGCAGCTGCTCTACCAAGCGCACCTGTGGTGGACACCCACAGTGTCTCCAAGAAAATGGGAAGCGCAGCTGGAAGAGTCATTTTTTGCTCCCACCATCACCTTTGTTGCAACAGCAGCACGGAGGATGTTCTGTGGGTAAAACGCAGCTTTTAAAAATGACCGAACCGGCGCGCAAGGGGGGGAAGGGGGCGCATAACGTGGGGAAGCTGCAAAGTCCAAACGTGATGAGCGACATCTCGCGTGTACGAAGGGAAACAGCAACCGATGCCGTCAGCAGAATGGATGGAATGGATGAATTGGGGGAAAAAAAAATGCGGCCAGCCAAAAAAACAAATCTGCAACACAGCGACGATGTATTCGGAAATACCCTTATCGTGAGCACCTGACACACCATAGTATTGTATGAGCAGTGAAGAAACGACGAACAATGAGCACAGCTGGAGAGCACTATGACGGAGAAGGCCCGAGCACATGTGGAGGACTGCAGTGAAGGGCAGAGGGCACAAGATGAGAATGGTCTGCGAGTGCAGTACTTACTACTCCGCAGCTTTGAGGAGGTATCAAAGTAGGAGAAGAGCGAGTCAAGCTCATCGGGACAGAAGAGAGACTCCCGGCGGGTATCCTCGTTGAAGGTTGCGGCTGCTGGGGAGCGTGTGGGTTAGTACACAAAGCACGAAGCAGGCCAGAGAGAGACGGGGGTGGAGGAGGGAAAGATTCGTTTTGCAGAAGAAAAGGACATGATAAAAGCATGGGTGTTAGTCAGAAATCCAGAACAGGCTTTTCTTGCCTTGAAATTGCCATTAGTTGACCGTGTGACCGCGACAGACATCTGAGGACAGTAATTCAGACATGCTGGTTAGTGTTATTGCACATCCTGAGCCCCTTACATGTTTACACTGTTACATGTCAGTGCTTCACGGCATAATCACAACATGCCTTGATATGCTGTCAAAGCAGGCGCAGATGATTGTCGCGACTTCCTTCTAGAACGGTCAAAGGGTGTGGAACAGAGCGCCTCTCACCTGACGCATTGGAGGAGGGGTGCTGTTTGGGTGTGGGTGGGGGCGCCCGTGGAGGAAAGTGCTCTGAACTGCTGCTCAGGCGTTTCTCCTGCTTGCTCAAGGCTATGACCTTCGACCTCTGCTCGGCCGCCGTCGGCTTCCGCACAAACCTCTTCTCGACGTACTTCGCTCTTATGTAAGCTTCGATCTCGTGCCTGAAACCGAAAGGGGAAGTCGGGTGAAGTCCCAGTTCAGTCGGCACAACAGCTTCTGGCAGGCAGCTCGAGGAACACGGACATTTCTCTTGGGAATCAGTGCGGTACCTTGGATCGCCAGGCTGTGGCTTTCTGGCTCCGAGCTCCACCCTCCGAGCCTCGTATATTCGGTTAATGACAGAATTCCCCAGCTCACACATCAGCTGCCAGCATAGAGAAGCTCAGTCAAACATCTCGACAATGGCGTATAAAACACAACAGTAACCCTGCAGGTTTTTAGTGTCACATATAGTTAGAATATTTTTTTCGAAAAATGTCACAGTCTTTTCTTCCTTGCAGGTGCCAGGGTACTTGTAGTGTACTTTAAATGCGTTGATTATCACATTGAAGAAATAAAGAGAGCTTTTCTGGGTTTCACTTTTCAATCATCCCTACAAACCTTGCTTTTAGAAGGGCTTTTAGCGTGACACACTGCAAGCGCCCTCTCTTCAAACCATTTTTGTGGACCTTCCGAGTGAAACGATCACAGTGAAAAGTCACAGCCCAGGATGTCAGAGGGGACAAAACAAAAGTCTTAACCTACTGTTTTTCAAGTGTTAGATCAATGTAGTAATGCTTTTCCAATCAACAAAACTCATGGCTTTCAAAGATCTTATTCATGTGCACGATAAGTTGCTTCCAAAGATAGGCAAGGAGCTATGTTCACTGAGACAACAAGAAGGATACATTCCAGCACTCATTTTTCATAAAGCACTTCTCTGTCTGCTTAATGCTGTCTGCTATCTTGCACTCATGTGTTTATTTGAATTTTGCTTCTGCAATCCAAGCCACAACCTGACTCACCTTTAGCAGTTCAGGCTCCCAGGTGTCTAATGTTAGAGATCTGACTTTGGAAAAGTGGACACCTAGACTCCTAAAAAAAAATGAAAAAATTATATGTTTGCGATACTTATTCAGCTGCTTTGGACCCGTGCCTCATCCTGTAAAGCTGTTAAGTACTTTGAGTGGAGTGTCCAGAAAAGCGATACAAGTGTAAGGAATTATTATTATTATTGTAAACATTACTGTTAAGATCACTTTAAGAGTCATGGGTCAGTCATTGAATTTGATGTGCATAGGGCAATCAGCAATTACTAATAAGCACAAAAGTGAGAAATTCAGCACAGTATCCAACTTTGAAAACGAGAATATCGATTCAGCAAAGAAGCAGCTAGGAGGATAAAGTTTGCATCATTTCATCTAAACTGCAAAGGACTACCACAGACCACTGATCTAGACAATCAGGACATTCCTTTTCTTCTACACACCTTTCACTACCGTCAATAAGAAAGGCTCATCACAGCGCATCTCACTGTTCCTTTTGGACTTGACGGTATTTCACGTTCAGGGAGCTGACACGGGAGACGCTGGGCCGCCAGCAAGCTCCTGGGTTACCTGTGGATGCCCGAGCAGTCGATGCACAGCGTAATGCCCAGGTTGATGCTCGCCCAGCGGGGGTCTGCCAGCCCGCAGTCACAGCAGACGGCATTGCCCGGGATGGCCAGCACCCGCTGCAGGGCGCTCTCTCCCTTCAGAGACTTCTCCTTCGGCTCGCTTCCCGAGTCCAGGCTGCCGGTGGACGTCGAAGATTTCCTGTCCAGCTTCTGCAAACACCGGACGCGTCACCACACATGTATCTGCCTTTCCTGCCAGGATTACTCAAACCCTAACGCTGGTATCGGAAAGTGGAAACCCTTGTAAAAAGGGGGCTTTAAAACCAGATTAAACAGAGAGGTTAAAAAGTATTTGCTTGTTTTCACTTTGAAAACACTCCTTTCAATGTCCACAATATTTTCCAGTGCAATTTGCCTCGTGCAACCTGAAACAGATAAACTACAACTTGACTTGAAAACGAAATGAACATTTCCACCTGCGTTTCCTAGGAAAGTGGAAATTATCTTGCAACTTCTTTGGATTGCGGTATAAGTTCCAATCTCAAAAAAACTTTTTCTCCTCTTGATTAATGTGGATAGCTTTAAACTAAATCTAACCATAGGAAAAAAAAAACGATAAAAGTAGAAGACCAACAAAAATGAGACGCTTAGGAAAGCCTGTTTTAATGGGTAGGAAAAACAAAGAGCCAGGGGAACCATAAAATGCAAGCTGTGGAAGACAAACAGATGTGCCGTGTTTAAGCAGGGTAGGGCGACTGACCTCGGCATCTTCTCCTTTCTCCCTGAATGCCGTGGCGATGCTGTTCTGCACCGCTTTAATCCAGGCCTGCCGCAGTTTCTCCGAGTCGGCCTGCATCATGCAGCTCCTGGAGGGGGGGAGGGGGGAGGGGGTTGGGGCAGAAACTCATCAGCCCTCCTCTCAGTCAATGTACAATGTCTGCACCACCACAGCTAGTGGTTTACCTGCTTCCACTGTCAACAGCATTAAGGTGACCAGCCAAATCAATCCCCCTCACTCAAAATAAACACTGTCACTATTCCACAACTGTTTGATATTCAAACAGTGCTCGGAGCTCGGCTGCTACCTCCCAGAGGACAGTACCGCAAGGTCAATGCTTCTACTCATCACTGGCCTCACAAACAGTAAGCCTTCCTATTGAACACGCAGGATCCGATATCCTGTGTCAGGGAAACTGTGCCCGCACTAATTAATTAACGATCGAGGGCGCCCTGCACTGGAAAGGAAGGAGGGTGGAACAGCAGGTGTTTCACTGGCGTGTCCATGTCCTGCGCAGCGCCGTCTCGGGGAGGGGGACTCACTTGGTGGGTGAGACCACCTCGAAGCAGAAGCGGCGCTCGATGTCCTCGCAGTGCTTCACCGTGCAGAGCCGCAGGTCCTCCACCACTACCGTGGGGTTGTCCTGGTGGGGGACAAGCCCAGCAGGACAAGGGGTCAGCAGTGCGATGCACACCGACACAGCACTCACACACTCCAGGGGTCATGACGCGTCTCGGGCCACAGCTACTTCACTGCACTTTTCGTGGTCAAAAAAGAGGCCAAATGGACTCCTCGCGGCTACAAAAACCACACCTGACTTTGGGATTTCGAACGGGGACTCCCAGAAAGCATACACATGACCCTATACAGCTCTTTTAAAGAGATGTGGGCTTTGTAGAAGACATGGTGTTGACACTTCTCCTGAATACAGGTCAAGTGTTAAATAAGATACAGAACACAAATCTAGAAAGGCTACACATTTGAATACAGCACAATCTTCTTTTGATAATATACTTTTTTTACATGCGTTCTACACTTAAATATAAAAACAGAAATTCAGAGGTCTTACCTTAAATTTCTTCTGGTAAACTAGCTGATTATTTTGAATAGAGAACCAGCGCCTGAAGATTTAAATAAACAATGATTCAGTTTAACTGTAATAAGGCAGAATCTACAAAGCTTTCGCACATCAAATGCATAAGATCAGGAAATAAGAACACACAAACTGCAGGTACACCCAATTACTTATTAAAAAAAGAAAGTGTCTTGAGAGGTACATATGTATTTATTAGATTTGAGATCTATATAAAAGAGAGTTCTTTTTAAAACTACCATAATGATAGACAGCATTTAATCTTTAATTAAATATTTCGTGAAATAAGTACTTATATCATACTAATTCGATAATCTAAGATTATAATAATGGCCTTAGTTTAGCAGTACAGGTTTTATGAATGGAAAGAATGAAAAGTTCTTTTGAACTACACATTTTCTAGTAATTTGACATTATTACCTGCAGATAAAATCACATTTTTAAATATTTCAAATTTCTGATTGATTTTTAAAATTTTCCCAGTAGCACACAAAATCCATACACTGTACATCAGACGATGTGCAATTCATGATCAAACACATTACTAACTAAAATGCTAGCACAGCCACTAAGCGTGTCCTTTTAGATGACGAGCACAGCTTGCTTGTAGTGTTTAGAGATTATTACTACGATTACTCCTTTTTGCTTCCATTTTCACAGACTGCAAAACAACTTCTTTGCACCCCAGCCACTTTTAGTTTTTGCTGAACACCTTACTGGCACTGCACACACAAGGCCACAAAGGCATCAAATCAAAGTGCAACTTTATGTGCTCAAAAAGACAAACCAGAATAGAACCTGTTCCTTCCCCCCAAAAAAGAATCATACCTCATGATTCTTTAACTATCACACTAACAAGAAAAGTTTATAATACCATTAATGTATTACATCTGTAGCGGCGAGGCTTAATAATAAGGCAGAATTAAGTGTTTCTGAGCTTCCCAAATGAGGCCCCATTTCTCTGTTCATCTCTGTGGTGCAGCCACAGAGAGACCATTAGTGCAGGGTGATTTAAGGTTTCCTAGGACAGCTCCCAAAGGGGGATGCACTTAGCTAAGTCTGGCTATCATGATCAATGGTCATCCACTGGCGCCTATCAGTCTAGGGAGTGCCGGATGGACATCTGGACTGCATTACTAAGTGTCAGGACTAAGTGACTCATATCTCACCTTGATCAACCAATCAGGGACTGGTAGGGCTGAGTAACCCACGTGGGACTCTGATGCCCATGGAACTTTCAGCAAATCAACAAGCTGAAGTTCCTCCAGGTAAAAACAGGCAACACAGGCCTGGAGATTCAGATTCGGGAGATTCAGTAAGATTCTGGAGAGGATTCTGTGGACTGTTCTAAAGGGAATTCAAAGGAGAATTCCAGGGCAGGACGGCCCAGGAGCAGAAGGCTCCCAAGGGCAGGACATTCTCGCAGCGCGCCTCCTGACCATCCCGAGACTCAGCCCGGACAACCACGGAACGGCCAGTGTGTCCGAGTGCCAGAACTTTCCTTTGTTCTAAGAGTCTAGAGTGGAGGTTGCCAGAGAGTAACCAGCAGCAGGCCTCGTGGACAGGTCAGAACTGTGGACAGCTGAATCACTATTCAGAACTAGCTCTTCATCAGGAACGAACCGGTCCTCTTCCTGACTTGCTGGGATCCACAGTCATCTTTTCTCCTGTGCACAAACTTTGCTAGTTAAAGCCAACACTAACTAGCCGGTCAGTGAGCATCAGCAGCGCACCGTCGCAAGCCGCACAGCACAGCCTGGCACGGAGCCAGAGAGCGCGGATTGGACAGCAACAAGCCTGCAGCTGATTGTTTGTGCCTGCAGGAGATCTGAATCCCCAGAAATTGGATGAGTATTCAACTTCAATGCATTACAGCTCGAGAATTCAATTGTTATCCCAACCAGTTGATATCAATTTAATTCCTAAGAGTTATGTACTTGTTTTGAGTATCTAATGTAGAAGTTGTAACCAAGTTCACTTTACGAAACGGTCTTAATGAATGATATACTGAACGTATGTCCTCTTGATATATGTAACTCTTCGTAACTGATTGAATATATATCTTTTGTATTCTGATAACCTTCTCGATAAGATCTGTTAGGTTTACATGCATATTCTATGTATTAATAAATGTATCCTCGTGTATTAGTACCTGTGTGTGCGCGTTGTTTGAGTTATGTCGCGTGGTTGGATTCTAAAGCCATCAAAAGAATCAATTTTGTGATTTACTGCTACAATTAATAATTGTCTCAGTAAATGCCCAAACCCTACAGAACTGGTGCCTTCAGAGAGCCACTATGATTACATATTTGGCGTCCCTGAACGGCTATGAAACACTACACATCTAATTGTTTTAATAAATTACGATGATCATACACACAAGAGGTACCATGCTTGGCAAAACAAGCTCTACAGTATACAGAAATCATTTTTAAGGGCACTGTATAACTATATGCACGGTAGGACATACCATTAAACTGGCTTACTGACATTTATCTGTAAAACTGCTTATAGTACCAGTCCTTCAGCAACTGCGAAGAAAGACTGAAACTGAACAATAAAGTCAGTAGCTTCTTTAATACAAAATAAAATGTCTCATAACTGAAATTTGACAAGGAAAATAATGTGGACATACCTGCCTTGACTGACAGAGAAAAAAAAGGCGAAACAATTTATTGAATTGAAAAGTAGTATGGACTCCTTTTACAGTTTGATAAGGCCCTAGCAAAGCACCTTGTATCATTTAGGGGAGTGGGGGTCAGGTCAGCACAGATCACAACACCACCTCTCACTGGCTGCAGCAGTGTTAAACCGAGTTTAGGATAATACTGTGCCTTCCTCATAAAGACATGGACAAGGTATTGATTTCTGCCAATTGTCGCAGCCCAAAATAGAAGTAATTAAGAAGGCACCTTTAATATTTAAGTGTTAATTCTGCTAACATATATAAATATTACTATTAGGTTTGAATAAGAGATAATGGGTTAAGCTCTGAATATTTTATAAAAAATAAATTAGTATCAGTAACAAGCTGAAAATGATCAGCACAAGAAAATATTTATATACAATACTTGTATATAATATCTGCTGTTTTAAAAAAAAATCTAAGGGCTGAGCTGTAGTGTGTCACACATCCAGTGGACCAGTTAATGTACTTTGCAAAAACCCATGAAATTGCTTACCACACAGTCCCAGGAGACCTATTACAAGTTCCTCAACTTTTTGTTAAAGAAAAAGTAAATAACATGAAGTCTAAGGACAGTCAGGAGAGCTTTCAGCGACCACAGTCACACTTTCTCAGTGTAGATGCGCTCCATAAACAGCAAGGCAACATCACAGAAAGAGCATTTTTTTTCCTGCAAACTCGCTTCTAGAGCTGCGTCCAGTTAAGCTAGTTTATTTTCATTTATATTCAGTAATCAGGACAATTTATTTAAACAGTGGCCAAGTACATGATTGCAAGTAATCTAAAGCTCAGCAGGCAGTGGTCAGAGCAGGGATGAAGCACAGGCAGGGATCAGGGTTTGAGGTCAAAACAAGCTGGCTGTCAAGTACCTGTTTTGGGAGGGCTTTTTCCTGGCATGGGACAAATAGGAGGAAGGGTCAAATCATGAGGAAAGTTTAAAACAAACACATATAAAAAGACAAAAAAAACAGGAACATTTGAATATGCACAAAGCCAGTGGTGATGCTAGAGAGGCAATGGCAGAAAAAAGTGATAACTATTTAAATTGCATATAAAAGCAAAATTTACAAGTATAGGCATTCAGTGATGCCACTACAGCTAGATGGGAAGTAATTAATTAAATGGGATTCTATTTGCTTATGTAAACAATTAGCAAAAAATGACTTTCAGTGTGAACGAAAGTGATAAGAGTGTTAAATTATCTATTAAAATTATCTACCACTTAGTTCTACAAACCAATCTACAAAAAAAAACTTTCAGAGGCTGGCTGCATCATGCAGATTTATCTTCATACTCAAGCACAGTTTTTGCTGTGGATTCTAATTTAAATGTCATGGTATGGAAAAGATCATCTGATTTCTGCTTACGACAGTGCCCTGAGACTTATTATCCTGTAAATACCTTCTCAGTGCCACAACTAGTCCTTTCAAACGAGCCAGCTGCAACTAAATTATTTTTCAGAGCAGGGTAGCACCATTAATTAATTGTAGAAGCTTGTAAGAATATGATTAATGCACATGAAGAAATGACTCTTGTTAGGGATTTGGAATCTCGTTAGACTTCCACATAAGAAATTCATTCCTTAACAGTCTCCCACTGACACAACAGGTGATCTCCACCTCATGGTCTCTTCAAAATCAAAAGAAAAAGAGCTGCAGTAAAGAAGGCAGATGCAGTCTAACAGGATGAAAGGAGGAATATTTTTTCTGTTGTCAGCATCCATTTCCTAAATGTCCACTGATCCGTTGGGATACATTTCCCTGGTTTGAAAGGTGAAATGTCCCTCTCCAGTCTTTTGCCCCAAGTATCCAGGAATTCCTACCTGTTCCATGTTTTGAAGGCATTGCTCGCTCTTTTGAACAGATAACCCTCCATGGCAATTCCATTGTCTGCATCCACATTGTACTCCAGCTTGGTGTCGTCATTCGAGAAGTCCTGAGACGAAAACGAGAGGCATCAGGCAGAGACCAGATCTCCAGGATCCAGCTGCTGAAGTCAGCATGTGTTGGATGAGCATGGAATCAAAAGTGAAAACAGACTCCGGACAAGTATACTTCTAGATTCAGGAAGACAATGGCCTTATCAAGATGATCGCCATGACGATGGTGCTTTTTTTTTTTTACACATACTAAACTGCCAACGTTTGTGGAACTGCTGCTCGGTTTCAGATGACTTGTGTAATTCAGCCTGAAGCTATGCCTCCTAACCCAGTTGTAAAGCATGGGTAGTGGGTATTAAAAAGTGAAATGAAGCTATAAAAGAGGTGTTTGGTGCAACAACTTTCTTTGTAACACAAGACTTTTCGCCCAAAATGTGACACAAAAAATTGCCGACTATGTACTGGTTTACAAGCAAAATTACACAAAATATTTAGGGAGAGCAAGAAACAGTAGCTTTTGGGTAATTTTTCAGCAAACAATCATTAGAAGTTGAAGAAAAACAAAACATGGTTTCCTAGGGGTTTATCTACTTACAGTTTCCTCTGAAGAGTTTCAGACAACTTGTTTCAGAAACCATACTTAAATTTGTGACATATTATGTCAGAGGAAATGGCAGGATCAGGATTTCTGGTGATTCAGGTGGTCAGACCCCTTCATTCATAACATTTATCATCGGATTTATTTTTAGTAGGAAAATGATCCTCACTGAGGACATATGAGCCTTTTCATCCTCACCAAAGTCTCTTTGCTCAGTAATACAATACACGTCATGAAACTCCAATGAGTAGTGACAATGTTTTTGAAATCTACTCCCAACAACCCATAGCATAACAGATTGTATAAATTAAGAGTTTCACTCACTGGTAATTTGTATGTTTGCCTTTCATTCAGATGCTTCATTTATAAAATAACACAAAAGGTCTAACAAATTAAGTTTTGAGACCATCAAAATACATTCATAAACCCCTATTTTCTTCAATCCCGAACTCCTTCACTAACCTCCTGTCCTCTAATTCAGTATGTTAACGTATTAAACAATTTTATACACATAGCAGGTTGGAAACCATTATTACTGGAATCGGCTAATTCAGGCCCTTCTCTGAGTGGTTTTCTTATATGCAGTGGGGACAACTGTTATAACTTTCAGGGCAATGAATGCAAAAGCTTTCATAGGATGCCCATTCAAAACCAGACAATAAATGCACCAAAAATTAAATGTAGATCTTACTTCTCAGCTAGTTGCTCAGAAACGTCAGCTCCTTGATGCTAGTCAGTAAGGATATACTACTCTGTATGCTTCTTTGCAGAACCAGAATGCAAAAAAGCAGAATGCAGAGTGCTCTAGTAGAATCTGAAAATGAAATATTCATGGCTTCCAGAAGCTCATGCTTGCTCTACTGCTACATTTCTATCGCAGAATCTTGACTCCCAGATTGAAGTCAAGGGTTCTTTCTGACTGCTGCCACTTTAGCTTTAAAGTTAAATAAGACAGCAGATGGGAGAAGGGGGAGACAGAACAAACAGCAAGTGTTTCTCAATGCCAGTGTACAGTATGTCTCCAAGTAGGAACTGGTCTCCACAGTGCTGACAAACAGCCAGAAGTAAGCTCCTTGTTCCTCTGATTCTTTGCAATGCACAAGTAGAGTCTACAGTTCCCTTCTCTCACCGCAGTTGAGACTACAATGCTAATAAACTGCTTCTCAGTCTAGAATTTTCCATGCTGACCCAGTCGGAGGGAGCAGTTTATTTTTGGAGGCAGAATATTTACAGCTAACACTGCCGGGTCCTGTGTTCCTGTTGGAGGATCAGAATCATCTCAGATGAATCAGATCCCTCCAAGTGCGATTTGTAAAATGTTTATGACTGATCCTCCTGATAACGGGTTATTTTCATTTATCAAAGGGGGAGACTGGTTTAAACTCTAGTCCCCAAAGATGTGATGTGATGTGATCCTGGAACCCAAAACCAATTTTCAAAGCTATCTGAAAAACGTTTTCTCATCACTCTACAGATTTTTAGATGCCATTTGAACTACCATACTCTTTGGAGCTAGAAGGCATGTCATTTTGTTTTTGTTGTAACGCTGAATCATAAAAAAGAATAACACACTTTGATTTAACTTAAAATTCTTTAGATACAGTACATGCAGGCCTATCTTCTGCAAGAAATGAAAACCTTCTCGTGGAATCAGCAGATTTTAAAACAATCACGGATGGAATCCAGTTAAAATCTCTGGGTATAGGCGATGACTACTCTGAAACTAGATCAGATTCATATTTCTGTTTCAGAAAATAAGAGAAAACAGAGAAACAATGAGGAATGAGTAGGTTCAGACACATTAAAAAGCTACCTACAGCTGTCGAGCTCCAAGCACAAAAGCAGCGGACATCTGGCAATGAATCAGACTCTGCCACCTAAAAGTTTGTATTAGAACAAGGAAAACTGGTTTGGCCAAGAGTCAAAGGGGAAAACACTGTACTGTACACTGTATCAAAATCACGGATGAGAACATCCCCACACGACTGGTCCTGATGGCCTGATGAGACTAGATCCCTAGGCACGTCCACTCTTGAAATACACACCTTTTTCATCTTTGCCACTAATGCTTCACCGTGAGCAGCTAGTTTACTGTACTCCAGCCCATCATGCCTCATCTCTTAAAACATCGATAAACACAAAGGGTAAACACTTACCAGATACCACACATAATGGAACCTGCTGAAGATTTTCATGCTGCTAGTGTTCTTTGCTTAGGTTTATTCCAACTTAACCAGTGACTGGAATGAAGGCTAGAAAAATTCTGAATCCTGCTCAGTTCAGGGCATCTCTGTGACTGCCCCAGTGCAATGTTCTCTAGAAGCCTGCCCTACAATCGGGGCACATGGTAGGCTTACAAGAGTGTCTATACACTAGCTTCGATCACTACTAGTTGATGTGCATTACAAAGCAGGTCTGAGAGTTCTGAGCTGTGTAACTCAACCAGATGACCTGCTGTCTTAAATTAGCTCCTCCTCTCCACTTTTCAACATAGCAGTACAAAGACCAGTTCTGCATTCAATGAGGTTTCTCCTATCCAGACAGCCAGTCAAATTAGTAGTGGCGATCGGAATAACACAACCAGGTTGCAGCAGTGACTTAATAAAGGTTTATCCAGCAATTTGTATATTAAACCTTTTATAATGTCATTAAGAGCATCAAATTTAGAAGCACAAAGGTATTATGTTTCACTGTTATCTGACATGAAATATTATGATCATAAACAACAATTTGCACATTATACATATGCAGAATTTAGCCAATTCCATAACTAGGGGATTTTTCATCCACACAGAATGAAGTGACTGATAGAAATAAACAAGAACCTTAATGAGCAATATATCAACATTAGCTTACAAAATCCCAGGTTTTAGAAAATACACAGTTCATACTGGATAAAGAGCAAACTGTGTTCTGTTACAGTAACCTCCTTATCCATGAAAATATATTGAACTTGCATTCAATACAGTAAGACTGCCAGAGGACTTGAAATATTTGCATCATTGAACCTATTTATGGAAATGCATATACTTATTTATGTAACCATACATAAGATCAATACAGTAAGGACATTCTATTTGTTATTTAGCTAAATTAAATACATAAAACTAACCTGACTTTAATGTGGACTATATGTCAATATATCCTATATAACTGAGATCATGCTCTCTGTATAGTGGGAGCTGCACAGTGTAATTAAGCATTCTGCCCCATAGGAGCTACAGTCAAATCACTAAATTCAAGGTCTTGGAAGAAGCACAGAAATGAAGACACAATGGCACAATAAAAAGACAAAGGCTTACCTGCAGAGCAGCCTGAGAACAGCAAAGAGGGAAGAAAGAAGATCAGATTATAAACTGCAGATACAGGGAGCGGGAGAGCAGGAGGAAAAAAAAGGCACTCGCATAAAAATAGCAGCCTGCACAGAGAGGGGAGGGCCGGGCAGACAAAGACAGAGCCCTCGACACGAGCAGTCAAGGGCAAGCTGGCGTTAGCACCGGCATCACGGGGCCGGCTGCAAGCACACATCCCTCTCTCCCTGTGGGGGCCTGCTTGAGAACAGCCCGAACCTGACAGCTGCCCTGCTTCTCACCTGTTCTATAGCTTGAAAGAAGAAGTAGATAACACCGTTTATAAATCTGTTGGTTTTTTTACCGATAACCACAAGTTTTTGCAAAGAACAACGACTGTTATCTCTACACTAAGAGGTGTCATGGGTACAGGCTGCTTGCAAATGAATGAAGAACGAGAGGATATCTGACACATTCCTATTTGTGCCGCATCACAGGAGCAGGGCTGTAATGGATCCTACCTGTCCTGTATGCATGCCTACCTAATCCTTCCTTTGCACTTTAATAATGCATGACACTGGCTAACAGGATACTGCATCTCTCTCAGGGATAAGATTGCACTTAAAAAACAGGAGCTTTTCCCAGCAACTGGCATGACAAATGGTTAATTATGCTAATTACTGCTTTTTTTAAAAAGATTACTTAATACTGTATTAGACAGCAGTACAACAAGACAACCTAATAAGGTGCCTGTTTTCATCATCTTAGTTTCCATACAGCAGCAAAAAAGCCAGAAGTCTTTGCTGCACAATTGAAGAGTTTCAGTTAAAATCAGCAGTCCAGTACTAAAGCACAAAATCCTCCAAAATGGAAAATATTTTGAGAGGGCAAGAATTCAACACTGGATTTTTGGAGAGAGGGTAACAAATGCAAACTGGACACTGGACAGTTTAAAGAGTAATCAAACAATGAAAGAAAATACTTTCACTTCACCTTCCAAAGTACTTTCTGATATCAGCATGAAAATTGTGAATTCTAATCTGAGAAATGTGTCTTTTACATATCTGAACACTTCAAGAGGATGTCTGTCCAGTTCCTTTTTCCAGATGACTATGTGCAAAAAGTACTATCATGGGTCACACGATTTAGCAGGACAGGCCAAAACTGAAATTCATTCATTTATACCAATACAGCATGCTGCCAGTCATGCTACTGCTGATCACATGACACGTCACCAGTCAGACTAGAGGAAACTATTACGTTGTTATTCTTACAATGGAACATATGAAATGTGGCTGCTTTCCATAAGAGTCAAAATCTTTGTATTTTCGACGACTGAGATAAACCCAGATTCTGAAGATGCTACAGGATTGTCATCTAATTTTCTCTGTGTTTGGCCGATTTTCTCTGAAAAAACACAATTTTCTTAAGCTATGCATTTTCTTTTGGTTTAACGCCAGGGACACACGACTTGTATAAAAGATAACAGGTGACAAAAATGGATCAAATCAGGGGAGGTGAGAAGCCCTTACCTTCTGCTGGATGGTGGAGTGCTTCTGCTCCATGTCTCGCTTCTCCTTAGCTGCATCCACCACCAGCTGGTCCAGCTACAAGAAGAAAACAAGCCGCTTTAATCACCTGAGTACAGTTGCAAGAAAAGGTTTGTGAACCCTCTGGAATTACCTGGATTACTGCATTAATTACTCATAAAAATGTGGTCTGATCCTCAACTGAGTCACAATAATAGACAAACACAATCTGCTTAAACTAATAACATACAAACAATTGTTCTTCTTCTTGTTAATACTGAACACATCGTTTAAACATTCACAGTACAGGCTGGAAAAAGTATGTGAACCCTGGTAGAACCTCCTTTAGCAGCAATAAACTCCACCAAACGTTTCCTGTAGCTGCTGATGAGACTTGCACAACGGTTAGGAGGAATTTTAGACCATTCCTCCTTACAAAACTGTTTCAGTTCATTGATATTTCTGGGATTCCTTGCATGAACAGCTCTCCAGGTCATGCCACAGCATCTCAATTGGGTTGAGGTTTGGACTCTTGACTTGGCCATTCCAGAACACAAATTTTCTTCTGTTTAAGCCATTCTGTTGTTGATTTACTCCTGTGTTTCAGGTCATTGTCTTGTTGCATCACCCAACTTCTATTAAGCTTCAGGTGACAGACCGCTACCCTGTCTGTAGAACATTGTCCCAGAAGATACGTGAAACATCCAGGTGGTCTTCTGCAAACTTGAGATGTGCAGCAATGTTTTTTTTGGAGAGCAGTGGTTTCCTCCGTGGTGTCCTTCCCTTAACACCATTCTTTGTTCAGTGTTTATCTTATAGTGGACATAGTGGATCTTTGCAGGACGCCCACCGCTAGGGAGAGTGGCAACAGTACTGAATTTCTTCCATTTGTAGACAATTTGTCTTACTGTGGATTGATGAACACCCAGGCCTTTTTCAGCTTTTTCAGAATTTCTACAATTCTTCTTCTAAGGTTCTCTTATATTTCTTTTGATCGGGGCATGGTTCACACGAACAGCTCTTTCTTGAGAAGAGCAGACTCTGTCAGTAACCAACCTTTGCGTGCCTTTTTTATAGGGCACCTCCAATCTCATCTCATTGATTGGAACACCTGACTCCAATTAGCTTTTGGAGAAGTCATTCCAGATTTCAAATGACTGACAGCCGGACACAGTGACAGAAGATACCGTTGATATAGCTCGGTACATGACTAAATGCATGCATGGGAAGACTGAAAAAGAGGGAGGTGAGTGTCCAGCTACCAGGTTGTATTTGCAACCTACAATGGTCCTTACAGAGAAGAGTCACAGTTATCAGCAAATTGTCCTGAGTATCAGCAGGGGGCACTGTGGCAAAGCAATTTGATTATTTTTTTCTAAATTTAGACAGGCTCATCATCACTTAATCACAGAAAACACACTAAGGCCTGAGTGCTCAAATTAGGGTGATGTAATTAGTGGAGTACCATAGGGATCTGTACTAGGACCTACACTCTTCTCAATTCATATCAACAATCTAGGTACAATCTAGTTTACTGACTATACTATGGTCTAGTTAGTAAACTAGTCAAGTTTGAAGACAATACATTGGGAAGATTTAAATATCAGTAGATACATCAAATGAAATTCAAAAAGATTTAGATAAAATTCAAGACTGAGCAAACACCTGGCAGGTGAAGTTTGGTGAAGTTTAGTGCAGACAAGTGCAGGGGTTTGCATGCAGGTAGAAAGATCAAAAACTATAAATACAAAACCACTGATCTAGACTTAGGTGTTTATGTTGATACATCATTGACGTATAGACAGGGTGGGGAAGCAATAAAAAGGTAAGCCTATCCCACACTGAGAGGCGAAAGAACTGAACCTTTTCAGCCTTGAACAGAGAAGACTATGAGGGGAGTCAATACAACTATTCAAAATCCTCAAAGGCACTGACAAAGCCAATGCAGAGGACATTATGTGATGCCGTAATTACTTTTTTTTTTCCCCACAAAGGATTTGGGAGCATGGAACAAGCTACCCAACTCACCCACGTTACTGAAGCCTTCGCTCCTTCAAGAAACAACTGGATGAGATCCTTGGGCTGCTAAACTACTACCCTCCAAAGTCCTCCTCTCATCTGTTACCATGTCTAACTTCCGTTCTTTGACACATTTGTTCATTTCACACTAGTGGAAAGGCTGTACTTCAAAGACAAATCCCTCTCCAGATATCATAAATCTTATTGATATTGTTATTGTGTCAGTCTGTATATGCTATATATGTCATATATATGCTGTATATGTCTGGCTATCTGGAATGACAGGTTTAGGTTGTTTAATTGTTACCTGCTTCATATAAATGTTCATTCTGAAAGCTTACAGCTAACATTAGTTAAAATGGTGACAATTGTTAATACTGTGTTTATTGTTCCCTTCTGTGATAAAAGCATGCTTAAAACTATTATTACGAGGAAATGTGATTGTACTTCTCAGAGAAACATTGTATTGTAGATGCACAGATGAAAATTAAAATGTGAAGGGCAAACACAAAAAAACTAGGTGGAGGATTAAATAATTTAGAAAAAAAAAATAATTCCAACCCAGAGGAAGCTGGAAGATAGCCAGCTTGGTGATAAAATCTTATGTTTACTCACATCTACATGACAGCAGCATGGAATTTTTCTCTGCTGTAAGTCCCTAGATTATTCACTGAATAACGTTTCCCCAAGCTTGTGGTATGGACAATTCGCTGGAAACAAACTTTACCCAATACTTACCTGAAAAGGGGTTTACCATTTTCATTTCAAAAGCAAAAGAAAATTCGCTATGACAGAATTCAAAGGAGCTATTAGAGCTATAGACCAGAATCACACTGATACAATTACAAACATCAGTTCTATGAGCTCACTTGAAAAGCTCCTAACTTCTCTCATTGTACTTTTAATCAAGTTGTTTACATGTGTCATTGCATCTTATATATTATTCTTTTAACGATAGGATATCAATATCGCATTCCCTATTGCCTGTATTGCACTCTACATTTATAGAAAATCATCATAAGAATACTTTTAGGACAATCTTCTGCAATTCACAGAGAATTATCTTCCCATCATTTTATATTCATTTAATTTTTGTCTTTTAGGCAGAACACCCACATTCATGTCAGAATCTATACATAAACACAGGCATTAAATGCAATAAATGACACTGGTTTCAATGCTAGAATACTTCTCTCTCTATATATAAAATATAAGAGAAACAAGGTGCTGCTATATAACAGAATTATACAGTCAAGGAAATACAGCAACACGTGTTCAATGGATAAAAAATAAGATATCAAATGTATGACACAGATTTCTAGTTCCTTAGAGTAGTATAAAGAAATTATCCATTTTGTACAACTTAATTATAATGAACTTTTTCCAGAGCTCTTTCTGTGAACAGACTGGAATACTAGATATTACTAGTAGAGACTGTTCACAAACACAACACTTGAGTTAGCCTCCGCTCAATTCAAAATGTGGACATCTGTTCCGGTTTCTAGCGCTGCTCAACTATTCTATTTCCCCCCTTAATGCTACAACACAGCTACAAAGAGCAAAAGTGAAATGTTAACCTGTGGACAGCTCCTCCACAATTCGTGACACAAGCGCTCCAGTTTCTTCAACCTCATGGTGTAGACAGTGAACTCTCTCCGGAGATCAAAACTCAACTCACAGAGGCTCAGCCTGCCTCCTCGCCACTCAGCCACTTTTTACTAACTGTCATGCTTCCTGACTTGTGCCCTTGCTGACTACAAGACAATCCAGCATTGGGGAATTCCCTCTTCCTATGATGAAACACTCCACGCTAACATGGACACTTTCCTTTCTCTGTTTCAAGTCAAACACAGCAAAACTGAATGCTTAACAACCCGGAGGACAAAATAGCTGCGGCACATGTCAGTGTATTTGTTATTTTTTAACAAAAGCACATTAAACTTAAAGGTCTGGGGGCCTTGATGGAACACCAGGCTTTCACCCCACCTAGTCACAAATCTACAATTAGAAAACCCGCTTAGCAAGAAATTAAAGGACAGAATTCAGAAGCAATCCGTCACCCTTAATCAATGACTAGTACAAGGCCTAGTACAAATATAATGTTATATTTAAAATAATTCTGTGCGACAGTTTAAAGAGAACTGGTAAATTTAATTATTTTCAAGTGTTTAAAACTAGGAAATTGCTATTTTGTTGGTTGTTCTTTTTTTGTAACTGCTACTACAATCACTGTATTTTGTTCTTCTCTACCTTCTCGTAATTAATGTACTATTTGCCTTGAGGCTTCACTGAAAATATCTTTCAAGGTTTACTCAGCAAATTCTTGGCAAGAAGCCTGCCTTTTGATAATAAAATAGAAGCACAACCATTTGCAGCTGCATTTGGTTACATACTGCTGGAGAATCGCAGACCCTCTTAATATGTCATATGCATTACCATGTGAAGTTAAAACGTCTTTGGTTCAAATCTATGACAATATATTTTTTGTTATCTTGTCATTCTCTAAGGTTTCCAAAATTTACAAACATCCTTAAGAGAGGATATAAATGGAGGGGTTAATTCCTTTCAACTATGGTAAAAAGCAAAATATTTTGTTTTAGTTCTGGAACATGATTTTGGAAAACAAAAACATTACCACTTACAGGTACGTCAACAAGAATGTTGAGTCGATCCCAGAGTTGTGCAGGATCTGGTTAATTCTACATTAGGTTGTGAGAATCCAGTAACTCTTTGACTGCTGTTCGGTCTCAATGCAGGTCATAACAGAGACCCAGACAAACTCCAGAGCTCACCTGCCCTCCCAGCTCTTTCATTAATGGCTGCAGCTCACTGAACAGGTCATAGCCCTGATGGAAGAAGGTTAGGTGGGCATACATGAAAGACAGCATCTGCAGAAATTAAACACAAAAAAAAGAGAGACAAGCTTCGATCAGTTTTCAGAAAAAGTAAAACCCCTTGACAGTTCTGCTAGTATAGTGCCTATGGCATAAACCAGAAAAAATTGAATAAATCAGTGCCAGATACAGACACTTCTAAATGTCTTGTATGCAGTTCTGGTATGCAAACATTTCTTTACTGGGTTTTGGTGTTCTGAATGGACAAAAAAGCAACTCACCGATTTGAGAATCTCAGATCTCCTTTTGGATTGAAGGACATTAATCTAAGGGAAGAAACAATATTTCCACTTTCAGTCACTTGTTTTCTTTTTCCTTCAAGGTTAGTCTTCAGTGAGCTACAGCATATCTATAATGGTGTTTACCTTTGCCAAAATAAAATTAAAATATCTCCAGAACAGCACCTGCGCATAGCATCGGTTTGACACTTTATGGGCAAAGGATGAAAAAAATTCAGTTCATCCAATACAAGTCCTTTCACACTCAAGTTATTGATTGCTATTGATGAAGCAATAAAATGAAACAGTAATTTCCTTTCCCTATGAATCCTGAATATACATGCACATGCTGCTAATCATACAGAATACAGATTAGTCACTTTTTTCTGTGAATGTAGAATTCACTGTCCTTCCCCTTTCTGACAATCACAGATGTATACAAAGAAAATAAAAAAATACTTGTTTGCATTAGATAGGTGTGAAGATTGAGAAGGTACTAAACCTTTAAAAACAGTAAAGGTTAAGAACAGTAGGGAAAATTCAATACATTCAACTGTTATCAGCATGCAAAAGAGGTATGCTTTTTAATATTTATTCATGTATACAGCTTATAGGCAGACTGTTATTTTTACTGTTATAAACTATTTTTACGTATTTCAATGCGCTGTGGTTGAAATGTTTTTTTTCTACAGGTAGCAGGAAAGCATAATATCTGCAAATATTTGCTTTAATTAAAAAATCAGTGTTATGAGTTTGACATTTTGCAATTAAAGTTTCACTGCTTATAAAAATATTAATATAATTCAGAAACTACTTTTGCTACAACCGTGGTTCTCTGACCTTGAGCTTGGAGATCCCTAAACCAGTTAGTCTAATAGGTCATTGCTTTTACAGACTGGCAACACCTGTAAGCTACAGATTAATCAAGTAATCATTTCAATTAAGAGAACTCTGGTCCTTGAGGGCTGAAGAGTACCAGGACTGTAGTGCTAAATGATCTCTAACTTAATTAATAAATCACACATTATTATTTGATCACAGTGAAACTGTTCCTTATCTTTAACAACTGGTGATTTAAAGGACGATTGGGGCTGCTCAGGACCTGGGTTGGAGATCCCTGTATTATACAAACACACATCACTGAATAGTACCAGTGCAAGTACATTTTCACACCACTAGATGGCAAAAATAACTCATTCTTCATCTTAATGATCCTTAGTAGAGGTGAACAGGCGACAGTACATAATACCAGTACACACACACACAGGTGTTTTCCTGTGACAATTTCCCATCACCTCCCATTCTGTTATTTACTATTCTCTACTGTCAAACAAAACTCTACACAGGGTGAAAACACACCTAAATCAAAGTATTCTGGCACGTTTATATGTTAAAGAAGGTGCCATTGTGGATTACTAACAATATCACTTACAGTGTAAGGATGGCCCCACATTTTATGTTGGCCAGGAGTTACTATATTTGTGGGGACGCTTTCACACATTTTCCGTTTCCATATTGACACGTAACCAACACACAGTGTCATATACACCATAGTGAACACAACTGAACTAACCTTCAGTCATGTCAGCTGCTTTTTTCTGCCTCTACCTATACAGTCATGTGAAAAAGAAAGTACACCCTCTTTCCATTCTATGATTTTAAATATCAGGGCCTAAATAACAATCATCTGGTCTTCACCAACTTCTATAATTAGACAAATCTAGCCTCAGATAACAGACAACACATAACAGATTCCACTATGTCATTATTTATTCAACAAAACATAAGCCACATGCAACACACAAAGAAGCCATGTGGGAAAAAATTAAGATACATGACTGTACCCCTGATGCACACTGACAGCCACAAATCAGAACCAGGGCTCGTCTAGCTAGGTGGGAGAAACCAATGGCTAACATTCAGTGACCTGTTCACATCAATTTCTTGTAATCACGCCTTATCTGAGGCTATTTTTTTTAAATAAGAAATGAATGGAGCTAATAGAAAGAGTCCGGCATGCATTTACTAGCACTGCTATTTCTTACACCCGTTGGACCAGCTCTTTTCCGTGAAATTTGTGTGATGGGCTTGAAAGAATGAAAACTAAAAGCCCTGATCAGATCTGCCTTAACTGAGCCCTTACGTACACTAACATGGGCTTTTAAACAAAGATACAAATCTTCCAAAATCCATGCCCTGTATTTTACTCTTTTATTCTGAAAATATTTAGCGGCACATTTGTTTTTTTCAGATATAAAAATAGTGGATGGGAAAATCTAGTCAATTTGACAAAGCTAATCCTCTGCAACCTTGCAGAAAATTCAATCTCATCTCGGCACACGGCGTCAGATAGGTTTTAAGAAATGAATCTGATCTCTCATGAATAATGACAGCTCATAAGACAGCCACCAGAAGGCCTTCGTCTCTAAGGCAGGACAGATGTGTGAAATGCTCTCACAGCTGTTGCTGTGGTCATTAGCACATTCCTCCACAATGCTGGATACTCACTGAAAACAATTCTCACTAACATAAAAAGAGCAGGACCTAATTTTTATCCAGAAATATACATCACTCTCTTGAAGCCTCATCTACTTTGAGGATCTGGGTTAGTAGTTGCACATAAACATAAGAAGAGGACATCTGTAACATCTTGTTTTTGGACAATCAATCTGTATAAACCTATGCACACTTTGCACATATTTTATTGTTTTTACAGTGACTATGATCAGCATTTTTTGCACACACCTATGTATTTATTTATTTTATATTTATTTTGTATAACTTTGTCTATTCTGTTTTTGCTTGTCTTGGGCTGGACTGCTGTAACACATCAATTTCCCTTCGGGATCAATAAAGTATTTATCTATCTTTATCTATCTAATTATCCCACCAGGGTTAAAAGTTCCCTGAAGGAACACCATTATTAGAGCTCTATTATTAAACAATTAAATAGAACACAAATGTGTGTCAGTATGGAATGCCTTTACACACCAGATCAGAATTATTAATTGCTTTTCAATATGATTCAGACTAACATACACATGTTCCAAGGTTTATCTTTAATATCACTGGCTTTCACACCCAGCTATACAAAACATTTGTGTCCCATATGTAGCCACTAATGACAGGATTCACTATTCTCTGGAAATCCCTCAGACTTCAATGACTCTGGCTCAGACAACTGAGCCAATGACTCTAACACCAATAAGGGGTCTGGTGACAATCTTCGCCTGGCAAACTCTAGAGACTGAATATGACCCCGTGGACTTCACCTTGCTTTTTAAAAAGTGCTCGGTGTCGGAATACCTTTCTTTGGAGCTCACTGCAACCTTTTCACAAACCAAGAGCAACACAATTGCTTTGTATATTACGAGCATTGTATATCAAATGCTGTAAAAGGGCGATGGTTTTACAAATGTTCTCTTAAAGCCATTTCACAGGTACTACGTTAGGCCTAATCCATCCTTCTGAACAACAAAAGGTTCCTTCACTAGGTGGATGAGCTGCTCAGTCTTTGTTCAAAATAATATGCACAATTATGCTATGGTATGGTTATCACACACCATGATGTGCTTACTTATATACCAGGGATAATTTACTAAAGGAGCATTCTGTAAACCATATCAATGAGACTAGAAGCATTCAAATGATTCCTGGTGTGGTATTCAAGCCTTAAATTTTACTTGGTCAAACTCCTGGATTGCTTGAAACCTTACTTGATCTAGAAAACAGGTTCTGTTCTTGGCTGGCACTTTAATCGAGGAAGCCCCAAAGGCAGGCTTGTGCTCGTATTTGCAGACCATCCCCTAGAATGCTCTTTCAGTCACATGGCACAATAAGATTAATAAGTGCTCTGCCCTCTGCAAACTGCTCCCCCTATGCTCAGTCTGTCTCAACTGAATGCAGATAATTAGGGATGGTGCTAAGAAACAGGCAATGAGACTAGGACAATACTGGAATTTAATCAAATGATAGTAAACAAAAAATATTAAAGGGTTGTGATTTCTTACTAAAGAGCACCTTACCAATTGATGACCTTCCTGAAAAAACGTATTAACATACTTCTGACCACTAGTCAGAACTAGACCGCTTTTTTTTGTTTGTTTTAACCATCCTTTAATAAAATGCTTTATTAAGAAATTATACCACTTCATTTCAGCAGTTCACACGAACAGGTTAACAGGCTAATTTCATAATAACATAATAATAATAAATACAACTGCAGATTTTATCTAATGACCACCCAATATTGTCTCACCTAGGTATTCAAATATCCTAATAGAGGAGAAATTTGAGCTCTGTTTGACTGCGACAAGGGACAAAAACTAAGAACCAAACTATAACCATGACGGGTTTCTTGACTATAATAAACGTATACCTCTTATTCTTATAATATGTAGCAGAAGTGGTCATGTCTCTCGTCTTTTATCTTAGTTTCACTCCAATCACTTGTGGAGTCGAAGCTAAAGGTGGGGTGCCAGAAGAGCAGACATCGCTGCCTTCAAGTCAACTCCCATCGTCGTTTTATTGCTATTCAAAGCAGCATGCAAACAAATGATTTGCAACCTGGACCCAAAGGAAAAGCACAAAAGAAGACCTGTCATAATAAAGACCAATGACTGATCGCTTAAATATTATTCTATTATGAACAAGATTTTAAAGGAAGCTGTAGAACTTGAAAAACTGGTCGTTAAGTAAACGGTTTCGCTGTCACACCCTTATAATATAAATCTATGACCGGGAAATTACAAAGAAAAAACATCTAAAGCATAAGGGTCAGAAATAAACTGACATGCTGTATGTTGGTATAAAAAGTACAAAAATGTCTAGTCTGCCTCAACTGGATTAAAAAAAAACATTAGAAATAACCAAGGAAAAATGCTATTTTTATCAAAGAGGTAAGCGGATTTTACACTGAGCCTTCACAGATAAATTTCTCTGGACATGACAAATTTCTTCAGGTGTTGCTACAATAATGCTGTGTATCCACTCATCCCACTTCCTGGGTCTGACCTGCAGCACGTAGTCAAGGGCGATGTGTCGGAAGCACTTCCGGGTCGCGGTGAGGATGTTGGTGGCCTCCTCCACCTCATGCTGTTTGTTGCGTGCCGCCTGAGCGTTCTTCACCAGAGCAGCTTCTTTATCCTCGCTCACCTTGTCAAACTGTTTCTTGGCATCTTTGAATTTCCGAAGGTCCCTGTCAAAACCGCACAGAAGGAACGTGGGGGTTTCTGTCACACATCTCCATGCAGACCGAAATTAATAATACTAAGAAAAATCTCAAACACTGGCTTTTATAGTGTTTTACTCAATGCCTTCTATCGCAGTTAAGAGACAACAATTAAAATATAAAAATATAAGTTCCTTCTTACAATGCTTTCAAACAATCTGGTGTTAGCATTGGTCTAGAAGCTAATGTCTTAATTTTGCACAAGTAACAAAACACACTCAAATTTCATAATAAGTGAACTCAGGATTGTATGATGCTTTTCCTAGGGTGCACAACTGCATAAAACAGTTCTCACTTACAAACACTTACTCTTTCACAAACATTTGCAGCTGTGACTTAAGAGATCTCTGGGCTTGGTCAAATAAGATCTGAAATGAAACAACATGCATAACTTTGATCAATTACATGCAGTCAGGCTGGGATTCTCCAGGTTGCTAAACAAAGGTAGAATACCATACAAAAATGAACCTCCATGTAAAAATGTAAAAATAGCAAACATCCAATTAACATATGCAATAAAAGCAAAAATAGAAGAAAAAAAGAACAGGATATTGAAAGACACCTGCAGTTGTGCATGGAAATCTACTGTTAACAATAATTATTAAACAATTACTGTAACATATGAACACTGAAATATTCTGCAAGGATTTCAAAACAGGGATTCAACAACTTTCTCCATTACAGGTCATTCATCATTCCCACAGTCTTAAAAACAGCTTCAGCCCCATGACTAAAGGCCATGTGCTCAGTGAATTCAATGAGAGCTTTTAGCTCAACTCAGCTGATAGGACCACATCTAATTTTAGTGATTAAGAGTGAGTCACTACCATGTCTGTTTCTGCATTTTGCTTTGCCATTTTTAAAATGGCTGTAAACAGAAACGAGTAAAATTGAACAAAAACACAGATTTAATCTCTGCAGCTAAAACCCATCCTAACCCAACACACTTACAGTATTAACCTGCACATGGAAGTTCAAAAGGTTTCCTTTAACAGCGTTAAAGGCTTGGGAGAAAATTAACATAACAGTGTCTTGTGATTTTAAACTACAGTAATCCCAAAACTAAACGCGGTAAATCCAGTCATGCAGCAGCTTGTAGCTTTATAAATACGGTATCTGTCTAGCTCTGACCTTTTGAGAGGATTTGACAGATGTCATCACTGAAGCAAAAATGCTATAGAAAAAGTCACATGCAGCCAACAGAATGTTTAAATAAGTAATTTGCTAAGAGTCCACTAGTAAGCTTCTGTTATTTCATTTTTATGCTGTTTCATTTCATTTCTGTATTTTCAACACATGACTCTCACATTCCTGCCAAGACTGTGCTCAAAGAGGCTCCTCTTCTGTAATCTTTATATTTATGGCAGGCTGGCTTCTTCCAATACTTGGCAGATCAAACAAGCAAAGAGCAGCTTGATTACAGGAGAGCAAAAAGATATCATTTCAATTAAGAGGATTTATTTATTGTTTTTCAATCAATTCTCTTAGATTGAAAAACAATCTAAGAACACAAAAACACAACTACTGTATGTCCTACTGGCAGTGCCAATCAGGTGTGGCACTCAAGGAAACTCAAAGATTCAGACACTGCAAATGCAGGAAAACCAAATAATAAGACGTATGTAAGGTAAGGTGGTCAAGATATTTTCCCTTTCTTTGCAGTATGAGAAAATCAAATTACATTCTGTGTTTCAACCACAGCTGAGAAGCACATCCCCCTGCAAATGTTTAATTTCCAACACTTTTGTTACGATTTAAACCGATTTATTATAAAAGCAATCCACTGAACCCCACTATACTGAGACAGACTTTGGTATATTAGAGAAGGCTAACTTACAGTATGATAATTGATCATCTCCTGCAGACTCTCTGCAAACTTCGACAAACTGGACTGTGTGGAAAAGAAGGAAAACGTGTTAGGAAACAAAAGGGTAGTTAATGAACTGAAACGCCACACAAAAATAGCAGTCCACAGAAGATTCAACTACAGGCTATCCACAACGGGATATCAGAATGCAAGCATTTAATTACTTCAGGGCAATCCTAATAGTATAAATCTAGAACCGATATCTGCCGACAAACATTTACATTGCTGTACCTCTTGAAACACTTAACACCAGGAAGGATTGTAAAATTTGCTGTGAACTGCCTCTCATGCTAAACATGTATGACAACGTTTAAATTAAGTGCTCTGGGCACATAAATCAAAGCAACCAGAATGAAAAAAAAACCTTGTCAATTTGAATATTCAAAAATATAATGGTATGCATTACGGAAAACAAAACCCCGCATTTCCGTGTTTGTAGTCAAGTACAGTATATTATGTAATGATTCGCCACTTGTAAATCCAAGTCATGGACTTACCTCAATGACCACATCTTTCGCAGACTGCTGGGCGAGCTCTCTGATTCCATTAACAAACTGTTTGTTGGCTGTATTGTATGCTTTTCCGGCATCTATCATTCCAATGCACAGCTTTACCAGCTACAAAAAAAAAAGGAGGATGTTAACTTCTCTGAGCAAATAAGATCTTCAAGGCCCCAGTGGATAGTGGAGGTAATAGTATCTGTTTAATTCACTAGAACCATGTTTCAAAAAAAAAGCAACCGAGACACATACTAATACTATCTTGAAACCTGATGTTGAAGTTCAAAAGTTAATCAGGGTTGTCATGGTTAGTACTACGATGGTAGACCTCTAAGGAAAACTAGGCTGCTAGTGTGAGTAGTGTTTGTGGAGCAGCAGCTGGCCTGGGAAAATTCTAACCAATGTGCCTGTGGTCAGGAACACTGGTGCTTTTGGAGGTGCGGTTCGTTGGATGAAACCCCATACTCAGGTCCTGACCACTTGGTCATTAAAGCTCTTTAAAAGTCAAAAAGTTCATTGAAGTAACAGCACTGTTTGGAAGATCAAGGGGCTGTTAACCCCCCAGGATTTTGGTTGAATTCTTCCTTGGTCTAGTGCAATCCAAATTCAATTGTTGAAGCAACTATTTTTACTGTACCTGATCTACTGTGTAGTAGGGTTACTGGTGTACAATGGCTGCCATGTGTCACCCAGGAGGGTGCTACAATCTGGCAGTGGGCTAAGTGCTCCCCCTTCTATGGGAAAAATGGTTTATGTGATTGCACGAGCTTAGGCTTGGTTGCATCCTCCTCCTGCTGGAGAGTAAATCGGATGCACCTGCATTAATGAACTGATTTGCCACCTGCAGAATGGAAGAAAAAGGGGTTCATCTGACTGGCCGAGTGCATAACTGGACACTCCTCAGTCAGAGTATATCAGCAGTCAGGTGCAGAGGCTGGAGGCTGCGTCTGAGCTCCGCAGTTCAGGGAGGGAGAGTTGTGTTGGTGGAATCCTGAGCTGTAGAGGGTTTAGATAATGTAGGAGTGTTTATTCAATTCCTGTGCCTTAACCTCAGCAGCCAGCCGGCAGTCCTAACACCATTTTAAGAGAGATGACTTAGAAAGAGATAAAGAAAACTTGCAAAGATTTTGTTATGTATTGGATTTAGTAAAGAATGATGGATCCAGAGCGAATTTAGCATTTGTTATTTTCTGTATGTATTGCTGAATTAATTCTAATTTCTCCAGAGTCTCTATAGCATAGTAGATTAGAATTGTTTATAGTGGGAAACAGGTATGGTGCACTGCTAGGTCTCTGGGGATATGGGGATAATTGTCCTCCAGCTGTAGTGAAGACTGGTTGTGTGTCTAGGGAAACCCAGTTTAGTGTGCCAGGTGTCCCGGAAGGATAAGTCCTTTGTTGGAGTAAAAAGGAGTTTAAGGGGACCATGCTCGTTCCTGTCCTCTTGACAATTTTCTTTGAAGACCGAAGTGGTTTTGCGGGAGGTGAAGAAGAAAGATTGGACAGTGCTTTTAAGGCCTCTGAACGAAGCCTTAGAAACTGGAGTTTTGGGACTGAGAAGACTTCTCCAAAAGGAGACCACTCTGGGTTGTATATTGCATCTCGGGGTTTGACATTCGCCATATTTTGGGTTCCTGCCTTCAGAATGAAAAACGCTATATGAGAATTATGCAAAATGCCAGATTGGTACTTATGTTCACCATAAATCTCAAAGGTTTAGAAAAAAAATCTTAAAAGGTGATATACAAGATAAAGAAATACTGTATGTAAAGTCTTAACCATATACTCTTCACAATATTACACATCCCATATTGCACAACAAAAATACTGAGGTTAAAAGGAAGTACATTCACCACTAGGAGTTTAGAAATTCATTTAGTTTTGCAGAACAATGTAAAGCAATTTGTCCTGTATACATTTGACAAACATCAATAAACAAATATTGGTAAATATACACAGTTCTCACACATGGCTATGTAAATGAAGAATGTAAGTTCATTTTATTCAGTTGAATTTCTTGGTAGCCTGAAGAGAAAGAAAAAAAAATACTTTTATAAGATCACTTTATTGGCCATATACAATTTCTTGTATTAGGAATTCGTCTTTTCGCATACCCCAGCTTGCTCTCCATGAGACACACAGACAGGGAGAGAAGCTTGGGGTCAGAGCGCAGGGTCAGCAATTTATATGGCACCCCTGGAGCAGTTGGGGTTAAGGGCCTTGCTCAGGAGCCCAGCGGAGTAGGATTCCTCTGCCGGCCGTGGGATACACACCAGCAACCTTCCAGCTACAGGCGCAGATCCTTGGCCACAGAGCCACTGCACCGCCCTTTTATGGCTTATATTAAATAACTAAGCTTAAAGACAGATACAGCAGAACGCATCTGGGGACCAATGCGATGGATGCAGACACATTAATCTTCAGGAATGACCCCACTTCAGCTACCTGTTTCAGTAAATCTCATTAATCTGCTCTTTGCCAAAGAAATGTGGCATATCCAAAATAAATTTTCAGCAGAAAAAAGTAGTTATCTAGGTACAGCTGTGGCAATGGGACCATATATTTCAATTTTTGCTTTCCAATAAGAGGAATAACAGAAAGCTGAACAATGTAATGAACAGTGTTGTACAAAACCGCACACAACAAACAGGAGTAAAGCAGACCTGACATTCTGATGAATTTGAAAAAAGGCTACCCTTTTGTTTTCTTTTCAACTTAAACTCAGTATTTCATTTTGGGCTTTATACAGAAACTGGCCTCGCGTTGGTGGGAAGTTAATGATACCAAAAGGGAAGAATTAAAAGCTCAGCTGAACATTGTTTGCATTCAAATAAGGAAATGAGCAGGACACTTCCCTTCTTGTTTATGTAGATTGCGCGCAGGCTGTCAATGGGAATGACAGAAAGGCAGCGCCCATGTCTCTCCTTGCCCTGCTGCAGGGCTCACAGCGACGCAGGCCTCAAACACACCGACTCCCACTGGAGTGCACCAGAGAGAGGTACTTGTTGGCCAGGGTGCGCAGTAGGAGCTATTCTCCCCGGGGAAAAAGTGTAACAACATCTAACAGCCCTCCCTGCCAGCACTTAATCCCATCAAAGGGGAAGTCAACTTACTTAGGATACTCAGCTAATGACACCCTACCCTCTGTTCATAATTTTTTCAGGGATTTTCAGTCGTAGCCTTCATTTACATAATCGTAAGAAAATCACAGCGCGTTGTAGAGTCGCAGCGGGTGCCCGTTTCCGTCAGCTGTGTAGCGTGACACCCCCAGTGACTCAGTCATAGCGCTCTTAACAGCCCCGATGACAAAGTCAAACTGGTTTGATTTTCTCGTGGCGAGTCGCAAGTCGTAGGGGTGGGCTCTTGTGTCTGCAACAGTCTACAGCCAAGGAGCGCTCAGCCGGAAGTACCACGACCAAAAAAAAATGTGGTGAACTCCAAGTTTTGCGACATATCCTCTTCTTTTTTTTCTCATCACAAAGGAGAGCACAGGCTACAGCAAAGGCAACAGCTACCTGCTTGTTCTCCACGCTGCTGCTCTGCATTCAAATCGAGAGAAGAGCAACAAGGTACATTCCCAGGTTTACAGAAATGTCCCACATTGAAAAGTCAAAAGAATTTAACCTTTAGTGTCATGGACAGATAAAACAACAGGAGGACCCCACTTATTCAAAATCTTCAAAAGGCACTGACAAATACCAGGAAATGAACTTCTTCAGAATCAACCGTGACAAACGAGCCAGAGGAAACAAGTGCAAGTGCATTTAAAACTGAGAACTGGAGGCATTTTTGGTGCAAGGGGTTTTGGGATTGTGGAACAAGAAACCAGGCCAGGCCGTAGTAGCCGATTCTCTGAGCTACCATCTATTAAAAGTGTTAGATGGGTCAAATGGCCTCCTTTTGTTTGTAACATTACCGAATGTTTCTCCTTCATTCATTATACTGCTCTATAATGTTGCTGCTGGTGAAAGCTCCTGTATCTACAGTACAGGTATATGACCAGTGGGGCTCACCTTATCTAGCTTAGATTCCAGCTCGCAAACATCTCCCTCTACCTCTTCAATTGCTGCCCTGTTGAAAAACAAAAGAATGCAGTTAAACAGGAGCCAGTCACATCACGTAGGATAAAACATACTGTACCAGTGTCATTATCAGATATAAATACATAATCATAATTAAAGAAATGTTATTGTTGAGGTAAAAAGTACTCTTTTGTGTTAATTAATGATATAACAATAACAGACCAACCAAAAGCAGAAGCTGACATATTACTTAATGAAACAAATGATAATCATTCTATGGTTTAAGACAATCTGGGGAAACGGAAATCATATTCAAAAGATAGCAAACCAAACAGAACGTGTATTTCATGTGCAATACTTTACAGTGCGCTTGTGCACTAGCAAGTAGGAAACCGAAGAGACCGCACACACTCAGTCTGAATGGAGGACTGAACCACAGGCATTAGCCTTCCATCAAGAGCTTAAAAACACTTGGGATCATTTCCAAATTCCAACAATGACAATGAAAAACGTGGATGTTGGCAACTGAAGGTGCTTCAAAACAGAAATGTTGAAATCAAGACAAAATTTGTTTTTAAAAAATCAGTCCAAGGACTGAAATGACATTCCTGGAACAGCAGCAGATTCTACTGAATGTCTTTCAACAAACAGATTGTCCTCCCAGCTCTGCTCTGACAATCTCAGAGCCCAACAGCATTAGATACCTAATTCTTTCCCTTCTCACTCCTACACAAGTCCAGTCCAGGTTCTGCTGAAACTTTCATATGGAGCAAGTCGTCACGTCACTAGTAGAGAAAACAGAAAGCTCTATACAACACTCATCTCTGTCTAGGTTCTTTACAGTAAGTCCTGCATCATGGCCACATAGAAAAAGGTATATTAAAAACAACCTCAAGCACAGACTTTAAGTGATGGAAGTGAAAGAAGCAGATGTCAATTTTTTAATAAACTTTACAGAGTGCTCTTATGGCCAAAATATGACTTTATAAGGCAAAAAAGCACAGGACCGTTTCTTTTTCTCAAAAAAGAACAGAATAACCATCCCATATTTGTCAATTTGAAATACTGAGGTCAACTTTTCCAACGTCAGGAAATGCAACTGTACAATGTGTGGCATGATGGATAATGGCATTTCTCTCAAGAAAACATTACAGAAAAGAGAGGAGGAAGGATCAATGAGGAAATGAAAGTCCTGAAGGGAAGTCCAATAATTCACTTCACAGAAATCTTGACGCTTCAGCTGAGCAACAGTGGAAGCTGCCGCAAGTTTTGGTACCGCGTTTGACACCACAGAAGGAAGAAGGGAGTTCATTTTATCAAACTTCCCAAGCCACACTGTCCATTTTTACAAATAATAGATTGTGTTATTCACCTACACAACAGAGCTCATACAATTTTAAATATTAATAAATGTACAAACAGGATACTCAATTCAAATTGATCTGAAGGCCAGTATGTCATCCAATATGAAAACTGACTGAATACTCGGAGATTCAAGACTCTCCATTGCTGCCTGTCATACCAAGCTTCCTTCATACAAACTCTGTCGGTCATGGTTCGCTTTGGGGTTCACTTGGTGGTCACCCTGAGACCACTGAAACCACACGGGTAATTTGTCCAGATGGTTCCAATGCTCATGCATGAAGAGTGAAGTGCTCTTGTGTCGTCAAACACATGGACACCAGAAAGCATCCCTTCCTTAAACTCTGCAGAGGCCATGGTCACTGTGGTATCCTATTCATGATGGACATCAAGAGCTCTCTGCTCTTATCCTGATGGGCACATCTTCACTGCTTTCTGTTTCGGTTAGGTACACCACTGGGGTCCTGCATCTCTGGCTGTATGTGTGTAACTTACAACTACTTTGGTTTCATTTGTGTCCCTTTGTCTCTCTTAATGGATAATAAGAGTTTTTTTTCCGGCCTTGTTTTTCAGGCACACAACTTTCCCTTCCTTGGTCCTTCCAGTACAAATTCTGAAGCAGGCTCGGCTGCCCCTGTTTCTAATATGACACGTCCCACCATCCGCCCACAAAAAAGAAGGCAGAAAAAAAGACTTTGAGGCCGTGCTGCCAAATACAGGAAACCGAATGCCACAGGGCCTATTTTTGGAGTGGCTTTCATTAATGTAACAAAACAGATCCTTTATTGCCTGCATTGTCAGAGCAGTTACAGCCAGCACAACTAACATTCTGGAACACAGCAAAGAACAAAGCCTGCAGAGGTGACATCATCAGTGGGTGGCGCTTTGGAGGGTGGGAACCAAGATACAGATTACAGTCCTTAGAAGCCACACAGACACCCTGACTGTGTAAATAAATAAGAGGGATTAGGAAAGGCTTGATTAGTGTCATGACATTTGATACCAAACACTAAGGTGTGCAAAAGTGATTGAGAAACAACATTTCTTATGAGTTTACTGTTCAAAGTTATTATGAGGAGTACCTAACAAGAATATTGGGAAGTTCAAATATAAAAAAATAAAGAATAACACTAGGAAACTCTCACATGTACAGTACACTTAGAGAATTAAAAAAAACACAAATGACCTTAACCTCACCAGTTTAGTGGGTCTGCTGGTATATAACAGCTGGTATCAGGTGGGGTCTGCACTTTAATGGAGGACAAAGTGGGTCTCCTACTATACGAAAGGCACTTTGGGACCCTTTGGAATGAAAAGTTGTCTACAGATGTACACAAGTATTATTACTGTGCCATGTGTTTAGTGGAGCCTTAGATTGAAAAAAAGCAGTACAATTTCACACACAGGAAAATCTATAATGCATTTACCACACTTCGCTTGCAACTGTGCTCTTAACTCTACAGAAAGATGCTGGTTAATACTGTATAACTTTGTCTAAACCATGACCACAAGAACAGATTTCATTTTGTAATTTTCCACAGCTTTATTTCCAATTAACAGCTTAGCCAGCTCTGCAAAACACTGTTAAGCTTTGCGTCATTTACACTAAGAATGTACGGGTATCTGCAAATCTCTCTTTTAATACAATTCTTTTACACTGAAGTGCTTTCTTCTCTGATTTTCTCAAAAACAATTTAGAAGAAAATAAAAGCCTCTTATAAAAACAAAAGCAAGTCAAGTCTAACCTATTTATGGTAGTAATAGCTTGAATTTCTGAAAAAGTACAGTTCCTCATTACAGGTGGTAACAGCACAGTCTAAAAATATATCTTTGATAGATTCTCCTGTCTCATACATCAGCCCACAAAAACAAGGCTAGTTCTCTTAATCTCAAGCTGTGAAATTAATCTATCGCTATTTCTGTTAGTTCCTGAGGTGTTATCCAAAAGTATCCTTAGCTGACCTAATTTAAATGATTGCCCCGTGATGAACAGGGAAATAAAAACCCTATTGCTCAGAAAACAAGATCCGAAAAGTCTGTGGCCTGCAAAAGCAATGAATGTTTTTTTGGTCTTCCAGTCCAAGCAGAGCCAATAAAGAGGATGGTGGCAGATGATCTGTGTCCCAGTGAACCAAGGACAGCATATGCACAGCCATGATCTAACGGGGCATTTAATACAAGGTATTTATTTTTACTATTATCCATGAGATTCCCTGCAGCCCCCTGCAAATGTCTTTAATCCAAAAACCGTTGCAGCAGGCCCTAACAGACTATTGGAAACCATGTTTATCAGGGTACATGTCCAACATACACAGGACTTCAAGATTTCTTTCTTAATTACATTTAACCTATCTTCTCTTCTTGTCTACAGTACATTTCAGCAACAGATTTTCAAAGCTTGTTCTGCCTTATACTGCTGACTGTTCTTTGTTACGTAAATAAGAGTGTAGCAATCAAAGGAGGAAGAACAGTTTTCCAAATGTTTAGGATTATCATTGCTATGATAGAGCCATTTTGAGTTCCATTATTCTCATGTCGTACTGCATTTTCTCATTTATTTTCTGTGACACTTCCAGGATCATGTAAATACACGACAGCTGATGAAATATGGAATATCCTGAAACCTGGCCAGAGGACGGAGTCAAACTGCACAACTCATGTGGTTATTTTTCGATTCTAGTACAAAGTAGATGAGGCTAAGCTTTTCATTTCCACAGTAATGCAGGTCTGTGTACTACGTATTATAATATCTGTATTTAATCATTTAATACCATATTTGACCATATCTGTAAGCACAAGAAAGGCTTCCTGAATAGCATCACAAGCTTTGCAGGCCTTTGACTTGCGGGTGGAACGTTGTGATAACGGGTGGTCAAGAGAAACGGTATTAACCAAAGGTACAGAACTCTATTTCTGACTCGTCTGAAGGGACAAAAAGGAGAATTACCGTACTTGTGGGATTGAAAGCGTGAAGAAATTGCAGCTTTCAGGTCCTTTAAGAGTGTGTTTTAACTTCCACCGCAGGTGTAATTATGTCAAGGAGAATACAGAGCGCTGTGCTCTCATGTTTGTTCAGAGTGCAGCCATCTGAGCCATGAGATCGACTCTGCTCAACAGCAATGTCACAGTGTGGACATTTTTACACTACAAACAAGTATAAACCAATACACACCACTTCTCCCATATATTTCACACTGTCAGATTGGGGAAAACAGATTGATAATGGCTTTAAAGTATACTAGTTAATGAGTTCCGAGTAAATACTAGAAAGCCACTCATGAAAGTAATGGAAAAAAAAATTCTCCAACAACATAATGGGGGGGCTTCATGTAGCTTTAGTGGCCTTCTGATGTCATGCTGCTACGTTGAAAGCTTTTCAAGGTAAAATGTCATCTTGGAAAAATAAATTGACAATGAAAGTCACTTCGCCTTGCAAGGAATAACAAGGAGACCATTCCTCTACGTCTGACAAAACAACTGTCCCATATGCGACACACATCTCCCTGCTGATGGAATCATCAAAGGAAAGTGCTGCGTACAGGATGTGTCAAATACTAATGGATCTGAACTGCTGCCTGGGGAACAAGGCAAGGTACTGTCACAGCAGGTCACACTTCCTGCAGGAACCCCAGAGAGGAACACGGGTCTGTGAAACTGCACCCTTATCACTATTAACCTCATTTCCTCTTGACGCGCAGATGCATCAATTGTATTATCTCTCTGTAGGTGATGATAATCTCTCTTCAACTGCTCACACACGGTTCTCTTACACCTGATTGTGTGCGTCGCTTTTCGGAGGCTTGCAAACAGATTCTCATGATGACGGCACTCGTCTACTGAACAAAAACCACTCTCATCACACACACACATATTTCAAGGGGAGATGTTAACAGGAAATTAAGGATTCTGCTTAATCTAGTGAACTACAAAGATCTTAAGAAATAATTTGGGCCACGAGGTCATTGAGGAAGATGAATCTGCCAGCTCTACGGTTTTCTACATTCTTCCATCCATACTTAATTTGCACCAGTACGCTCCAAATAAACTTCATTTTGTCAATGTTAATGAGTAATCTGATCATGTAAATCGTATTACCTGGATTCAAGATCCAGTTTCTATTCCCCCCTCTGTATATACAGCTTCTTAAAAACTGTATCCAATCACAGATTAGAAGTCTGAAATGCAAACCTAAATTGCACCAAAGATGTCAACAAGAGGCCAAGAGGCATGTATAGTTTATCAGTCAGGTTCAGCAGACGGTCCCTGCCAGCAATCTTCCAATAGATTATTTATATCACTAGGTACTCTCATTGTGTATTTTAATGCATGGATACATTTTAAATTAGTTATTCATTAACTAATTGACTTCTTGTGTTTACTTGTAAACAGCAGACAGCAGGCCACTCTTGTGAGATAGTTTTCCATTCTAACCTAAAGGGGCTAAAGTGATAATTACTGGCAGTGAGGTAATCAGGCTCTAATCCTTCTTTTAGCTGAAGAATGGAAGAGTGTAACACATATCTATCTCTATTCCATGCCTGTTTCTGACAGAAACAAGAAAGTAACGGTACCTTATGGTTAGCCTGAAAATCTGAATCCCGCCAAGCAGTCACATACAAGCAAAGAATTTTCGTCAAAATGACTCATGAGCTTTCAGCACTTCAACTGAACAGACAGTGGACCTCACTGCTTCTTATTACTGCAACACAGGACAGTGCAAATCTTCCTGTTTGTAGTCAACAAGAGTCTGAGCAGCCCTGTGGTATTCAGAGTTCAAGAATGTCATGAAAAACATAATAATGTGTTTCAGGGCTCTTAGTTTTAAAGACAGTTGATAACCCAGAGATGAAAACTTTACTAATGACAAGTTTCTCAGAAGGTCAACAAAGAATTACACAAATAATAATCATTATCTTCAAGCACACAGAATCAGTCAAACGAAAGTCTCCTCAAGCCCACAAACGTATGGCTAAAACTTCTATCAACATAAAAAGCTGTTGTTTCCTTGGGGGAGGAATGACATGAAGAGAACTGACCTGGAAAGTATATTGTTTAGCTATCTAGCAGGCTTTCGACTAAAAGCTGATTACCTAACTTCTTTAAAGAAATGACGAACAGATGAGTTCCTGGGATCAATCAGCTACTATCTACCAAACAGGCAAGATCTGCCATATGACTTATATCTCATTTGTAATTATTTTTAGGTTCTTGCTATAACTTTCTGTAACAAATCAAATTCTTTTGTCTTTTGTGTCATCCTGTTTCATTATCTTTCTTTCGTATCACACACTGCTTGAAGTATCTTGCTCATATAATCAAAACTGGCCTGGGGATGGAAATGTTAAGACATTTTTCAAACCAACATCTTCGTGCAGAAGATTAATGGGATTTCAATACTACTACATTTCTCCTTAGGGCATCAGTGGTTGAAAGAATCTCAATGTCACATTTTGTGTTTACTGGAGCTTATGAGCATCACATTACCATAGAACGTACTTGTAATATTCTTTTCCAAAACTAAGCAATTCAAGAGCTGAATTAATGTCCTACCTGTAAGATTTCAATGAACAGTCCAAACTGGTTCTGTATTAATTCAAACCTGAAGTTGTCAAGGCCTCTCCAGAAGCCCTTTTCAGTGACTTTCACAAAGCAGAGATTATTCTAAGCTTTACATAAGGAAAGGACAGAGCAGGGCTGATTAAAATGAAATCACTTTACATACGAAAATTGTTTCCTATTGTGAAGAAGGTGTGATTGGGATATGATCTACTGACCAAGAAAGCAGACAGTAAGGAAACTATCCTGAACCAACACATTTATTTGTATATATTTTCCTTATTATGTAACACTGTCAACTGCAGAGCCCAGATTCCAGATTGCATACATCAAAATACCTAATCCGCAAAAATTGCCAGTATAACAAGTGCTATACCCACACACAAGACCATTACCTCCCGCTGCAGTGAAGATCTGACAACCCTTAACTACAGTATACAACTTATCCCTGTGAGTAGGGCACCAACATTCTCGTTGACACCCCTCCCCTCCACAAACACACAACTGGGTGCCACCACTGCTTGATTATTAACTACAAAATTACTGTCCTCCATTGTTCAAGAGAACTGGGGTGGCTGCTGTTCCAACATCAACAACTTCAGGACTTCAAATGAGTTACTTTCAAAAAGACACAGCTGTCAGGAGGGCTAAACAAAGGTTATGATCTGCTGAGGTACAGGCAAGAAAAAGTGAGACGTGGCAACAGGTTGGATATTCATATCGACATTGTGTTTCCCCACAGGGTTAGCACCAGCACAGCAAAATCTCTCGGGAGTGTTTTTATGTATGACTCATCAATATAGGCACAAAAAAAAAACCACAAGGCCCTCCAGATTCTGAAAAATAGCTTGCAATCACACGCAGCTTCAAAAGTTCTTTTAATTCCATTCCGGTGCAGAGAAGCATCTGAAAGTAATTCCGCTTTTCTGGCAAAAGAAAAACTAATTAGAATCAGAAATAAACAAAACCCGTAAAAGATCTGTGCATTCCAATAACTGAGCTCCTTGAATTCTAAAAGAGATTGAAGCTAGACAGCAGACCTACAACAGAGCTGTCCCCAGCCATTCCTGGAGAAAAACTACCAGGACTTTAGGACTTCAGGAATAGGAATAAGGATTGCTGCACAGGTGGTGTAGACCACAAGCTGGAGTACACTAATCCTCACTTACCTCATTTGACTCTGTGACATTACAGTGCTATCAGACTAACTCTAATAAAGCCCTGCATGGAGTGACTCTTGGTCTCTCTAAGGTCTATAGCCTTAGAGTTGGGGGGTAGTTGCTTTGTCTTTTATGCATTTAAGAAAGAACATTTTTAAACCCCACAGTCACGGGGACTGTAAGGCAATAGGAATATAGTGACTGAAAGGAAATATACACCACCAAAATGGAGGAAAAAAAGTGTAAACCACTGATGAAAGTGCATGGGAGGTCCTCAGAATGGGCAAAAATGTTACGTGTATTTAAAGCATTTCCCGCCTACACTGTAGATAATGAATTAATTCAAGGAAATCCCAAAGGTACGTTAAAAGTACAACAAAATACACATATGAGGCTGATGGACCAAGTGGGCAGAGCGGTGGCTCTGTGGCTAAGGATCTGTGCCTGTGGCTGGGAGGTTGCCGGTTCAAATCCCACAGCCGGCAGAGGAATCGTACTCTGTTGGGCCCCTGAGCAAGGCCCTTCACCCCAACTTCTCCAGGGGCGCTGTACAATAGCTGACCCTGCGCTCTGACCCCAAGCTTCTCTCCCTGTCTGTGTGTCTCATGGAGAGCAAGCTGGGGTATGCGAAAAGACAAATTCCTAATGCAAGAAATTGTATAGGGCTAATAAAGCAACATTATCATTATTATTATTGGACATTCTGCTTAAGTTGTAAGTACTTATTTATATTTTACGTTTACTGTGTCAGACCCATCAATGCTCTGCTTTACAACACAACCTCCCTAAACTTTTATTTTATGCAGCTCCGCTTAACAGCTTTAGAAATCCAAATTTAAGCAAATGAGACAAAGTCACTCAAGAGCCCAGACTGTGAAGCTGACAGTACTGTCAATGACAAGCAGCTAGACCCCAGCAAATTAAAAGGAAGGTTTGACAATATGAGGTCACTGATTTCCATGGAAACGCTGTACTTCTTAAATCAAGACTGACACGTTTAAGGTAGAAGCCTTAGAAGGAAAACAGGTCATGCATGCTGACAGGGAAACATCGTAAAAGTAACTCTTTTATCTAAAAGCACATACGTTATGAAATCCTTTACACCCTGCTTGTAATGAACTTCTGCAGCTACAGTATATTAAGCCCTGTCAGAGACGCAATGGGGCAGTTGACTTTTTAATCACAACACACCATTTCCAACCCTGTAACCTCGTTGTTTTCAAAATTACACCACCGTTACCTCCTACTGAAAGTTAAGTCTTAAGTGTGCAAATAAGTGATAAACTGCTTTGGGTCTTCTTATTTTTTTCCTGCAGTTAACTGGATATTACCAAGATTCCTGTAAGTGTTTATACTATATTATCCGGGACCAAAAGACAGATGAAATCCATCTATGTTGTTCTTAAGCTCACTAAAGCCACCCAAGTCCGAGTCTGGCAATGATGCACTTAATTTGATTACTGCAAGGTCACGATACTTTTGTTAAAAAAAATGCTGGATTAAACACTTCAAAATAATGTTTACTCCTGAGTAACTAAACATTAACATGTTTTGAGTGGTTTTCCCAGTGAAGCTGTACAGCACAGCATTTGCCCCTACGGACAGACAGTGACATACAGTAGATCTAAGTTGGAAACAGATTTAAGGGCTCTCTCTGTATGACCCCATCCCTTTTTCCATTCATGATATTACAGAGATCTGATCTTCTTCTGACTTACTGCTGTTGTCAACATAGTACCAGTCTCAATATTTAGAGGGAATATTTTAAAAAGTAGGCTGATACGTTATGCTATACCTACAATAGTAGCGACTGAGGATCACACATTCTCACCATCAGGAGATTTTGCAGGACACTTTATCTAGTTGATTTAATTTTCTATATGTATCCCATAACAACCATAACCTTGTGTGCACTCTGTAAGGAGTTATAATTAGATATTGCATATAAGTGCTGCAATTTGCGTTGCACAGTAACCATGACCCATCTTTATTCAACTTTATTCAATTGGACTATTCCTTGATAATTCACAGGACTGTCCCTGAAGTCTAAATCCAGTGCAGTAGGTACCACTGTGTACCAAGTTTCAGATATGCCCTTTCATCAATATCAGAGAAGATCACATGAATATTTCCAAACTTTTATGAAGAATCTAAAGAAGTGCAGGAAGCCATGCAACCTGTCAAGGGGAACACTCTGACACAACATCCCATAGGCAATTTCATGAGTCTTCATCCAGGGATTTAGATCTGAAAATCCCAAAAGAAAAAGTATAGTAATCACCATCATTTCAAGAGGGGTCCCACATCTCTGGTGCTAGTCCTCCAAATTATAACACATGGAGGACATTCAATATTTCTTTTCTTGAGGATAGTCAGCCTGAAGTATGTTTGATAGCAGGCCGAGAAGATGCAGAATCTCACAGGCGACTGTATCCAACACGACAGCAGAAGCAGGGCTCTCAGTCTGAGCACTGTACTGAAGGCACAGGCTCTCTCCAGGGGCTCTGGAGCACAGGCCCGCGCTCCTCCCCGTTTTCATTGGCAAGCCCTTTCACTTAGCGAGCTCCCTCCTCCCCCTTTGCTCATTATTCCAGCTGGAAAGACTCCAAGGTCGACAGTGAGGTAACGTCCTAGTTTTCGCTGGCCAGAAACCTTCCATTCTTTTCCTGTATCAGCACTTTCATAGCTCCCCAGCTCTAGGCCAAAGTAACACTGATGGGAAGAAAACATTATTCTTGGCCTAAGCAGGAGTCAAGAGAGAATGAGAAATGACTGGAGCTCTCGGAGACATCCAGCAGGGCTGTAGTAAGAGAGCCTCACAAGTGCCTTTACACACATGATAGCGACTCACACTTGACTACGCCAGACCATAACACGTTTCTCAGCAAACTGCATGCAACACGTTACTTCAAGTAAAAAACGATCAGCATGACCACTAACTATTGTGATATCACGTAGGGATCAGCTCAATTCATCCAACTCCTGTTGACAGCAGAAAAAAATATTAACACTTGCCTTTACAGACTAGCTTGTACTGTGATTATTTTAAATAAAGTTGATTCTGGAATGATCTTTTCAGGGGTAATATTGTGGTTTTGACAAGCAGGGTAACGTGCTGTAGATGAAAATTAGATGTGAAAATTAGCTACTTTGGATTTACATCTCACAACTGATTAGATTGTTCATGTTTCATTAAGTTCAGCACTACAATACAGAAAATACAAGAAAGAGACAGGCATAAAAAACTTTGATTTGTGGTTATCTTAATGCATTCAGATGTTAGTGATATCCTCACCACAATGATACGTAGCCAGTTTGGAATTGGCCAACTATATCGACAACAGAGATGGCGGTGGGACAGTCATCTTCGTTAATGCACATTCTTCTTTTGTCACCAATTGTATTGCCTCTCTGTCCCAGTACAGAAACGCCATGACATTGTTCAGCATCTCAGTCCCCGAAAACCAGGCATTAGTTTCAAAAGTGGGAAGAAAAAAAGATCCTTACCATTACCATTGCTTTCCACCATACGTTAGACTAATCAGAACTTGGAAACTTCACTAGAAACCTCCAGGCTTTTTGATAAGTGGTGACATCTTATGTAGAAAGCACATCTACAGTAGGCCCCCAACACCTTAAATTATTCTAAAAACTTAGATTTTGTCATCTTTCACAAAGTACAATGGATCATTTCAAATTTGTTACATACCACACACCTTCACACGCTAATTCAGTAACAAGTCAAGCACAGAAGAAAACACAACAGCCATTAGACAAGTAAACTATTAGTCCTTTGAAAGGCGCTGCGTCATATAACCACACAGCGTACGTGGCCTCCTGAAGACATTCTGTGCAAATGTTTTTTATAGTTTCTAATGAAAAGCACGTCGCAAAGCAAGCTTCAAACAATCTGAGCAAAGGAAAACCAGCAAAGCTGCAGGCTTTTATCCCTTCAGTTTCTTTGTACATATGTTTTTAAAAAGTTCTGTCTTTTCTATGACTCATTTCATGAGCCATGTGACATGATGAATGATGAAGGATGAAATCGGGAACTCTGCAGAGAAGCACAGAAATGCTGCCAAAAGCCATTTTGTAAAAGCCTGCTTTTAACAGTCTTAACAGTTACAGAATCGATGCCAAGATACTGTCTAAACTTTCCAGATGTCCATTTTCCCCAAACATTTCCTCATGTCTTAAGATATGTTAAATGTGTGTATATACAGTATAAGCAGATAGTGTAAAGTCATGAACATCATTTTGTTTACTGCTCAGACTACACAATGGAAGACTGCTCGCGAAAACATGTGGGGTGTTTGTGTTTTATGCAGTGTCAGGAAAATGATCAAATTTGGCTGGCACTTACATTTAAGAATGGGCTTTACCGTTAGCAAGACATAAAATCAAAATGTACAGTAGTTTAAGAAATGTTGCAGGTGAAAAAAAATGAGTTCAGAAAAAGAAAAGGATTCCCAAACTCTGGTGGTTTTCAAAATGTTACTGATAAAAACATGAATTTGTCTAGTACATGTCTAGACTTTCTTTTAGATCAATGGACTTGTAAGACACTGGATATTGTCCTTCGTGTAAAGGTGATTTTCACTGGTTCTGCTGAGCTGCAATTCTGTGAGTTGCGGTGGCAGCAAAAACCAGCATTAAAGCAGGAAACATCTGCCTTGAACTGAACGATAGAGAATGACAACTAAGGGGAACAAATCTCAATTTTGCAGATCAGTACTATGAAATACTCAGGGCCTTTTCTTGCCAATGCAGATAAATCTATACTCTGAAATCCCCAGAACCTATAAAAACAGAATGAAGATCTAACAGGGATGTGAAATAATTTATTACAGAGAGAATACTTATAAAATACTCTTTCATGTCAGGTCCCATTTTCCATCCAGTCGTGGAAAATGATATCTCAAAAACAAAATTCTCTTATTTCTAACACTATTTTAAAAATAGGGAGAAGAAATGTACTATATAAAGTTCAAAGCTTTTAAGACCACACACTGCAGCCTCAAAATAAGCTTATTAGAATGCATATTATAGGTTATCTACACTATCATTAGACTCTTTATGAATTAAAAGGTCACCAGGTCATCACTGTATTTGCAGCCTCTTCCAACTCATTTAAGAAATTATAATTAAAGATTCCTTTCCAGGCAGGGAAATAACCTGCACTTCATTTTTAAAATGAGAAATTTTAATTAAATGTACCTCAACACACTTCAAACAAATAACAGTTTATCATAAGAACAATCTACCTGCTTCAAAATGTAAAAAGAGATCCATAATTGAAGAATGGCATCATTGAAAATATATTAAGGAATGTACAATTTTCATGAGAGCCATGCAAAAAAATCCTATATCCATTTAAACATTCCCTCTTGTTTAAGAGATGCATTTCAATAATTTTAAGATCTTTCCATTCTTAAAAACACACACTGAAGGTAAAATGTGTGAGATCACATTCCAAATATCCTAATTAACAATTGATTTGTAAAACTGTTGTTACAGAGGGGAAGAAATTCATATCACAAAATTCTGAATTAACACCAATAGGGCAGGTGATCAGTCAAGCGTCACACTTTTCATATCCAGGCTCCCATTCCTTGCCAAAACATAACACAATACTGCTGCTGTACTGTAATTGAGCCTGGACATGAAACCAGGTACAGCACACTGAATGCAGACTCCTTCCTGAGGATAATGTAAGTCACAATGCAAGTCTGCCACTATCACTATCTGGACAGCCATGTGACTCACTCATCTACAAAATTAATAAAGTGCAGTTAAAGTATTCCTCTTTGTCCTGAAGGCCTGTGAACGCTAGTCCTCTTCTTTCCATTCTGCTGCGTGGTCAGCGCTAAGCACGAGAAACTGCAATGGAAGTGTCCTTCACTACAATCACAGAAAGTTCTGTCTGCCACGTGTGTGACTGATAAATCACGCCAAAGCTATGCAAGGGATGGGGGGAAAAAACAGACAAGAAAGAATCACACAAGTACAGCCAAGATTATTTTCCTATCAGGAAAATACTGCTGTGTAAAGTCCCAAAATGGACCGAAAACAGGCTTCTGTATTCTGGAATCTTCAGATAAGGAACACTGCAAAAAGAAGCTCACCTGTGACTGAGGTGGATAATCTATGATCAGGAAATATTTGCTCACATTTACTTTCTGTCATGTGCTATCGCAAGGTGCTCCTTAAATTTGTGTATGTCTTATCCAACTGCTGCAAGATGGCTTTTCTTTTACTCACAGTCCTACATGAAAGCAACATGAGCAAGTCTACAACATGCATTGCCATCAAATGTATTCATATCATGATAAGATGTAAGTGAATGTTAGCTTAAACAAATAAAGTTTTCATTTGTTATCACAAATATGAGACAAAATGTAATACAGTATTTTATATCACTAAAACAAATCTGTCCAAGACAAATACATTTTCTTCTAAATATAAGGTGTAAAAATTGTCCACACCCCAGTTATCAACATTTGCTGATCTGCCTCTGGCTTTGATTACACTAGAGCAGGTAACTCCTATTGTGTTTATAATAAGTTCAGGCTCTTCTCAGTAGGGATTTCTGACCATTCATTCATGCAAAACATCACCAATTTCTAAATTCAAATGATGCAAGGTGACTTTGTAAACTTTTATATAGTCTATAAAACACGTTGAGTTTGATAGGTCTGGAGATTCTGATGGCCAATCAGGGATTTTGATTTTAATAATAATAATAATAATAATAATTGCTTACACTTATATAGCGCTTTTCTGGACACTCCACTCAAAGCGCTTTACAGGTAATGGGGTCTCCCCTCCACCACCACCAGTGTGTAGTCCCCACCTGGATGATGCGACAGCAGCCATAGTGCGCCAGAACTCTCACCACACATCAGCTATCAGTGGGGAGGAGAGCAAAGAGTAATGAAGCCAATTTATAGATGGGGATTATTAGGAGGCCATGATTGGTAAGGGCCAATGGGAAATTTGGCCAGGATGCCGGGGTTACACCCCTACTCTTTTCGAGAAAATGCCCTGGGATTTTTAATGACCACAGAGAGTCAGGACCTCGGTTTTACGTCTCATCCGAAGGACGGCACCTGTTTACAGTATAGTGTCCCCATCAATATACTGGGGCATTAGGACCCACATGAACCTCAGGGTGAGCGCCCCCTGCTGGCCCCACTAACACCTCTTCCAGCAGCAACCTTAGTTTTTCCCGTCTCCCATCCAGGTACTGACCAGGTTCACACCTGCTGAGCTTCAGTGGGCTGCCAGTTGTGAGTTGCAGGGTGATATGGCTGCTGCAGTCATATTTTATGCTCACCTTAACATTTGACAGTCATTTTGAATGGGGGATGCAAAACAGCCCTCTCAGAATAGATCCATTTCTATTCTTCGCAGAAATTATGACATTCTTTTTAACAAAAACCTCACCTTTCTGTATCAATCATACTACTGGTGAAACTGCCCAAACACTCCACTTGTGTTTCCAGTGATTACATGTAGTACTATTTCACTAGGGAGTCACTCTGTTGCCATTTGGCAAATTTGGATGCTTTAATCTATGTTGCCAAGAAACTCTGCCACATACCCCAGATGTGTGGGGTCAACCTCGAATTGTAGTCATGAACATGGAATTTGGAACTTGAAAACAGTTTAGTGAAGATTTCAAATTGCTGCCTTTGGGTGAGACTTAGCCTCCCATGTTATTTTGGTGACACCACATTAGGGTAAATCTTTTGTTACATCCTTGCTGAAGCTGGAATGACTTAAAGACTTGTTATAGCCTTCAATAGAGTTGCCAAAGTTGATAATCTTCTTCCTTAGATCTTGGAATAATATCCGACTTTCTCCCGACGGGATCTTAAGTCGTTAGCACCTCTACTGCACAGTGCTTATTAAGGATTACAGGATTAGACTCACATCTTTTATTTTCACTTTATTTCCAGGATATGAATTCTAAAATGTTTGCAGTTTTAACATTTATGTTAGTGATAGATTCAGTTCTCCTTTTCATACATATCTGTCACTTCCTGTAAATGTTGAAAAACCCTGGCACACACCTAGTTTTCTTTTCTAAATCAACTTTCATCCACAGGTCATTGGCATTATGAAAAAATAAGCTAAGATCACTTTATTGGCCATATACATTTTCTTGCATTAGAAATTTGTCTTTTTGCATTCCCCAGCTTGCTCTCCATGAGACACACAGACAGGGAGAGAAGCTTGAGGTCAGAGCGCAGGGTCAGCCATTTATACGGCGGCCCGGGAGCAGTTTGGGGTTAAGGGCCTTGCTCAGGAGCCCGAAGGAGTAGGATTCCTCTGCCGGCCACGGGATACGAACCGGCAACCTTCCAGCCACAGATGCAGATCCTGAACCACAGAGCCACCGCATGCCCCATTTACAGGTGTCCGTATTATATAGATGTGTGTGTGAAACTTCAAAAAATCGCCTCCCAGATCTGACCAAAGAACACAGCATTAAGGCCAATATCTCTCAAAGCACAATACAGGCCAACAGAATCCACTCCCCTTTGCATCAACGAAAGACAACAGTATTATCAGCACTAGTTTCCCCAATTGTACATTTACCTATTTAGCAGATCATCAGTACATTCAATTACATTTTGCATCCCTGTGTATTTCTGCTTATAGCTTAGTGTTCCCAGAGACAAATAAATGCAATAAATCAGTTGAATTCTGAAGTGGGTCTGATTCAGTCTGCAACCGATATCCTTGTTAAGTACAGATGAACTTCTCTGCTAACTCAGCATGTAACAAAAGAAACATTTTAAATGAAACATTTTAACATGTATTAGTGTTTTCCATAATATTGGCTAAACTGAAAAAAAGCATTCAACTTAAGATATTTTTTTACATGTTTGGACAGAAAATGCAGGTGTGACCAATTACACAACTTTCCTGTGTCTATCATATGGGCTTACGGTTTGTATGATTGAAAAGAGTGAAAAACAGAAACGCTACAGCCTAACACAAAGTTTGCTTTACCCAGCTACCAGAGCCATCCACATCACAAGATCTAAGTCCATCCAGGAGTCCCAGATATTTGATACACCCCTAGAAGCTTTCAAGGACTGACTGCTTTGCCCAGAATCAAACCACAGGGCGCAGTACTCTGCTCATTCTGAACAGCTTGGATTTCGTCTGCCTCAGAATTCTGGAGGGAAACCCAAACAGAAGAATGAAATTCCCTCTTCTCAAAGACAAAATGGTTGATGTTTCCCAGAGACCCGAGCTCAAGTCGCAACGAGCAAAAAAACTTGAGGGCCTGTTGTGACAGGACCTCCCAGCTCCCTCTCTTACAGAGTAGACAATGTAGGAGATAATTATAATGTCCAAGTCCAAGCAGGAGGTAGAGAGAACCTACAGAACCTGGAGAAAAGCCATGGGACTGTGAGGCAAACACGCAAACTCCACAACGGAATCAAAGGTTCCCGATGTGGAATCAAACTCCAGATCTTGGAGCCATGAAGCAACAGCACTAACTGTCATGACGCCATGCTGCCCGTGGTCGTGCATTAAACAGTGTGAATTACGACTGACAATCTCGTTTTCTCTCATTCGGCCTCCAAAATACTTCTGATTGTTTGCAGTCTGCAAACATTAAAAACAAGTAATAGGTTTATTCCATGCTGAAAAAAAGGGAAGAAAGAAAACACAACGTTTCAGCAGTGTGCGACACACCTGAAGAAGGCTCCACGGCCGAAACGTTGTTTTCTTTCTCCTCTTTTTTTTCAGCATGGAATAAATCTATTACTTGTTCCTTTGCAGCCTACGCATGCTGAAGCAGCTACCCACCTGAAACATTAAAAACACCAGCTTTCCGCATTTCTTAAATAGAGTGTTCGCCAGTGCAGGAATAAGGGACACATCTATGTATATTCATCTTAATGCAGGAGGTGAAGGGCTCAGTCTTGGAGCCACTGCAGGCCAGCCTGCAAGCATGTGGATCTGCTGCTGGAGGCACCCAAACCGCACTTTAATTTAATCCTGATGAATTAGCCTGCTCCTTTATGACCAATGCAGATCACCACAGCCTGGCTCAGGAACCGAAAAGGTCTCTCATGCATTTATTTATATGCCAAGTACTTATTATGAGAAGAAGTATAAAATAAAAAGTCACATCCATGTAATAAATACTGGTCCCCTCCTTACATGTTGTATAGGAAGAAAGATACAACTGGCAACCATACAAGGGATAATCTTATCAAGACCCTCCTGTAGCAACAACGGCACATTTCTTATCAAAAGGATAAAGGGCTTCACTCACACAACAGCAGTGTGCGGATGTCTCCCAACTGTGGCAGACAGTTGTTTTTGTGGGGGAGGGGGTACAATTGAAATACTGCATGTTGTTTCTTAAAGCGTGGCAGTTCAAAAGCAATCAGGCAAAATGTGTTGACTTTTGAACCACATGTGATTAACTCAGATGCCTTGTGAAACCTGGATCAATGGGGATCGAGAGCTCCTGGCAGGATCAGCAGAAAAAGCAGAAATCGTTCACATTCAGCGCTTGCTATCCTCGCACCAGCACTAAATTCAAACACCTCTTTATTAACTAGGCAACAAGGGCCAGGACTAACAATCTTCAAAAGAAGCCTGGAGATAAATCAATTATTCAACAGTACTTACTTAGCGACATTTGGACAAGCTCACTCTGAGGGGATGTTTTACAGGTCTTTTGGGAAAGTTTGCAAGTCACCAGCACATGGAATGACTTTCCAAGGAGCCACCCTCATGAAGCGAGGACTTCCTGAGCACTGCTGAAGCACAGGCTATAATTAGAAGTGCCATTCACACAGCACAGCCCTCAATGGTGGGTGTGTAAGCGCTCAGCAGGCAGGCAGGCATCAGCAGTAGGATGGTGAGTCACATCAGTGCAGCACGACCCACCCTCTTTGACTAATGCAGCTGTCAGGTGGGAAATGTGAAGCTCAAGAACAAAAGCATTGTGTTACACGTCACGCGTGTAGACAAAGCTAACCTGTGCAGTGCAACTTAAAAGCAATTTCCTTAACGTTAATGAACTGGCACCACTCCTTAAGGTAAACAAAATATGCCATTTTGTTCTCTTTTTAACACGTTGTGGCAGGCCTGATATAACATCATGAAGCACTGTATTGGCTTTCTCTCGCCAGACTGCATCATCCTGGGTGTCAAACTCCAAACAACGATTAAATAAACCGCACACAGCAGGTCTCCATGAGATTTCATTTTGACGCTTCATATCACTGACGTTGACATGACCACATTAGCAGCGGGCTGGCCCAGGGCTACTACCATTCCCTCTCAAACGCAGTTAAGGCCGAGAACTCTGTTCAGCTCTCTGAGAAAATAGGCTGTAACTGTTACAGCATGGCGAGCAGATGGAGAAAGCCGCGTCTTGCTGACAGGCTGAAGAATCCAAAAGTTTGATCCCAGTGAAAGCTCATGGGAGCAGACGGAGACAGCCGAAGCAGGTTGGAGAACACAGGCTGATGGGGCATGCCAAAAGGACAGGCATTAGCAGATCTGTAATTGAAGGCAAGCAGAGCTATCAGGGCTGATTCTGGCAGGGTTACCAGACAGGGGGCTTGAATTCCCTACCGCTGGTCCGGTGCTTGGCTGGACAGACTGGGTGCCGACAGGCTGAGCACGTTCAAAACAGACAGATATATACTGGGGCAGGATTCAGGCTGGGTGTTCTTCTAGAAGTGGGCCATTTATACTGATTTTTAATGACTCGTCCGAAGGACGGCACCTGTTTACAGTATAGTGTCCCCGTCACTATACTGGGGCATTAGGACCCACATGGACCGCAGGGTGAGCGCCCCCTGCTGGCCCCACTAACACCTCTTCCAGCAGCAACCTTAGTTTTTCCCAGTAGGTCTCCCATCCAGGTACTGACCAGGCTCACACCTGCTGAGCTTCAGTGGGCTGCCAGTTGTGAGTTGTAGGGTGATATGGCTGCTGGATGTTTTCCAGAAAACAGATGTTTTCTTCTTATTAAACACAATGTATGGTACAGAATTCCATCAGTGCTTGCCTCATGATCACAGGCTTACTACAACAAGACTTGTAAGTATTAGGTGAAATCACTCACTACCACACTGGGGCAGTGCTGTGGAGCAGTGGCCAGGGTTCTGGACCTGTAACTGGAAGGCTGTAGGTTCAAATCTCAGGTAAGACACTGCTGTTTTACCCTTGAGGAAGGTACTTCACTCAGATTCCTACATTAAAATACCTGGCTGTACAAATCAAAGTTGCACTTAATAAAAGCATCAGTCTCCTAAAGTAGCGGTTAGCAGTACTCGTTCTTTTCGGTCTTAAAGATTTAAGGATATAAGCTGGGATTCTCCATCTAGTATATCTTGCCAATACTGATGCATTTCTTGATGTCAACATAGTGGATAAAACTGATGGAAAACCCAATTATATTGAACATCCCCCCCAAAAAAATCCCTTAATCTTACACGATAATATAGGTGTGTGCACTTCATAATAAGGTTTTCTTATGCCAAAAAAGGTTCTACCAGTGATTCACTGTAGTTGTTAAAAGTTTGTCTTATTTTAAAGCCCAATTTCTACTTATAATACAAAGGATTTGAAGACTGAATTTAGGCCAGCTACTCCCCTGGTGCCATGCAGTAGGAAGACAGAATGTAATGTTCAGCCTGTACTTCTCTCCCACTGGTACTACACTGCAGTCTGTCCATGTACTTTAACAACTAGTATACTAATCTTCACAACTAGGGAAAAAACAGCTTTATAGAGTAACTTGTGCACTCTATTTTGGAAAGATTAACTTTTGGTATTGATAAAAATCAAATAAATGTTCCCTTCTGAAACACTGATCATATTCTGTAGTCCAAGAAGGAAGAAATTTCCCCCCCGGCTATGTTTACAACACAACTACAGAACCCTTGTTTTCTGCTTCATACCCTACAACTATAAATTTAAATCAGCCTTCCCCATGTATGACCTGTGAGATGTTAACTAACTAAGAACTTAAAGTGAAAGTGAAAATAAAGTGAAAACATAGAGCAACCTAACAAAACTTAAGTAAGGATGCAAACTTCTACAGTGCTATATAGAGTACAATCATACATTACAATCTTAAATACTCTGGAAATCAGAGTCAAACAGACATACACTGTGCTGCTGGCGAAGTGAGAAAAATCGTAATGCTTACTATGGAGAATGGAAAAAAAACACGAAAATTAGGAATAAATCCTGGAAATCGATGCTCAGGATCGCAATACTGTATATATGAGAGACACCAAAGAGAGAACATGGCATGATTACTCCAGAACTTGGTATTTCACACCATATACCCAACAGTTTTATTACTTTACTTGGCTGACATGTTTTGACACCCTACTTTTGTACTCATTTGTACAGCTAGGCATCTTACTGAAGCATACGGGGTGTCTTGCCTTGCGGAAGGGTACGACTGCTGCACCCCAACTGGGATTTGAACACGTCAGACGTCCAGAGCCCTAAGCACCATGCGATGCAAAGCCTTTTCTGTACTGAAGACACAAGAAAGTGTCACTACAACTTGTCTGTGAAACAGCTGTAGCATTTGCAGGGACTATGTGCATTTCAACAGAATAAAACACAAACATCAGCGTTCCTTTACTTATTAAAAGGCAAATAAATACAACTCATCTCTCCATGTGGAGCCAAAGCAGTCAGATCTGCAGTGCAGTGCTGGTTTGGTCTCATCAATGCAGTTCAGAAGGGAAGGCGAGATAAAACTGCCGTCTCGGTCTTTCAAGCAAAGTAACCAGCTTTAGAAGAGAAATCAGAACTGTGGCAATACAGTCAGCACGACTATGCGCACAGAATACATGAAACACAAAGACTCTTTTCCCTAACAGCATTAGGGTCATAAATAATGCCTGACTAATATCATCTGCAGACTTGGGATGCAAGCAAAGGACAGCTTTTATTTGCCTTACAGTGAATGCAGTTCAAAGGTAAACAAGACATGCACAACACCAATTAATCTCCCTTCACCCAGATAGAGCTTATTAGGAGTAAATGGTAAAACACATTAAAAAATAAAAAGGACTGAGTCAGCTTGCCAAGGTACTTTATTAGTGCACAGTTGGGCCTAAAATCCCATGTGTCAGACTGTAAAGCTCCTTGGGCAGAAATGAGTTGAATTCAGAAAAGATTTTTGGTTTCAGCTGTGACATTCTGCCTTACTTAATGGTCTAAACCAATCCAGTCCAGCATATTGTTTCACTCAGTTTTACCTAAACTAGAGGTAAAACTAAAAAACAAAAGCAAAAAATATCCCAGGAGAATAACTACCAAAGTCTTTCAAGATTCCAGTAACATTTTCATTTTTGTTCTCTCAAGTATGAAGAGGAAGTGCAATCAGTCGTTTCATTTAGAGACTTGAACAAGTCTTATAGCCTGGAGGGCTATAACTCAGATCGTACCTGCATTGTATACACAGTTGTGTCTGGAATACCTAGTAGAAATGCATGACTTGCTGTAGCGCTGTCAGAACTGTCTGAGAGACCTTTTATTTGGGTCCTATTTTTCCTTGCAAGACTGGCTGTTATCATTAAAAGCAAATGTGTGCAGCTGAAGGTTTAAAGTGCAGTTCTGGTTTTTTTGCTTTCCAGAATAAAAACAAGAAAGTGTCTAAGAGGTCAGCTGTACCTTCTTGATCTTTCAAATGGCAAACAAGGGGTAGCAATAAAAGGCCAGGCTGGATGAAAAGTTGGCTGTTCCAAGCAGCTGGGTAAAAATATGAAAAACAACTGGTGGTGGCAGATGAAACCCATTTACAAACGTAAAAAAGGGCTATGCTTAAGGCATAATTAATATCACTCTTAAGTTTTTTCTAGAATGTGACTTTTTAATAAAAACATAAATGCAAACACTGCCAGGCACACCAATTCCATCAGAAAACACCCTTTTACCAAGCAGAATAATGTCGGCACATTTCAACATTATTTTTAGCTAAGATTTTTAGCTTTGCTTTCATTTTCAGCTTAAGTCAAACCCATTAAGAGTCCTATTCAGATCCTCTTTTTGGAGTGTTTCACACACAGAAACTGGTAGATACAGCGAGAGCAACTGGCAGGATGCAGCAGGGTTGATGCACAAATGAAACCAGATGTCAGGAATAGTGTTATTCCACACTGGTCTTTAACCTTGTTTTCAGCTGATCCTGTGAAATAGTTCCACACAATACTGCCAAATTAAACACAGCATTAAAAATGAAGGAGATGCAGGCGTGCGTGGTGCTTCCAGAGTACCTTCAGCTCCCTGATGGGCTACTGGTCACCCCAGGACCATGCTGCTGGTGAAAACAGAAGGACATGAGGCCAAGGATCTGACAGAGAACCGAACAGCAGGAGGGCAGGGCAAGGCCTGCAGAAGACAACACAGTGTGTGCTTTAGGCACAGTACAATAAGAGTCCTAGCGAAGCTTGCTAAACACAGAATAATGAAACACGGACTGCTACTCAAATTGAACGACGTGATAACATTTTCGTTTGTCAATTAAAAAAAATGTACGGAAACTTTCAAAAGAAATGCTATAGTTTTCAAGAGACTGTAGCCTTTTAAACTGCGATAGATGTTCAGTTAGGCTCGGCACTTTTGATGAACCCTAATGCAAGAGAGAGTGCTGTCACTTTTGACTTCACTCAACTAGTGAACAATACTTAAGGATCAAAACTACTTAAGAGCACGTGGCCATTTTGGCAAAAAGGAAAGGAACTCCCAAGACACACTGGACTAGTTATTTAAATCAGGGCATATTGAGTTACAGTGCAATAAATAGTATTTTCAACGCTGAATGTCATTCTCATAACTATAAAAAGCACAAGGCTTCAAGTGACTTTTAGACCCTAGTTAAGTGTGCGGGATCTTATAACCTCTATGTGTACTTGACACACATTTGGATGTCTACACCTACTTTACATCTGGGGATGTCTGCATTATTTTCACATAGATCATACAAACAAATTACCATATTCATTATACATGATGTGATTTTTATCTTGTCTTTGCGCTGTATATATATTGTCAGGGTGTATGCTGTCTACCTTAATCATATTCAAATGATGAATTATGTAATTTTATAGATATAATACTTTTCTGAATGTAAAACAGACAACCAATTTGTGGCACAAAGGCATAATCAGGGGCATAATGTTTCGTGATCATGTATTTACTGGAAAAAGGCTGTTGTGGTAAAATAATGATTTCTGAGTGGGTGCTGTTATCAATTTCAAAACCAATAAAAGACATAAAAGTGGATATGGATAACATTTTATATAATAAGATTTGCTCAAATCTTACTACGTTTTCTCGCCGTGTACATTGTCTTAATTAATTGATTTGTTTTGCTCTACAAACTTTGTGTGTCAGGCATTTTTCTTTGAGGCTTTGGAACAAGACACAAAATCTAAACATCCCTGAAACTTTAAGAAAGGCCAATGGCTCAACATTTTCAGGATAAGAATCATTTGGAACCGACGGATACAGAAACTGCCATAATGCAGTGAAATGTATATCCCCTGCTTTCCATAATTGTAAAATTTCAAGACACAGATGGAAAGACTCAGTAACCAAATACACGCATGTTCTTAAGAAACCTAAAAGAATTTCTTAACCATTGGTAGCATACTGCCAAGACCCCACTGAAGCAGAAATGCTCAGTCACTTCAGAAACATCATGTACATACAGTATGCACTGTGTCACATTAGTATAGAAAGTAAGTACTGTATTACAGAACAAGGTTAAAGCCCATATGTGTATAGGAACTTTTGTTCATTCTAGGATTTGGAAGGTTAAACCACTTCACCTTGTCAAAAATCATCACATATTATATTCTGATCTCTTGCATCTCTAAGTTATAAACCATTTCCATTATTGCATATCATAAGAACAACCACTTTAGGATTTCCTCAAAGCCAGGTATATTTGAATTTCTAAGCAATATGCATCATTCGGGCACACAATCTCAAAAGATTTCCAAAAAAAAACTATAACAAAATATAACAAGATATGAAATGTTCCTGTTTCTTTTTTTGAAAAATGGAAGCTTCTTTCTCAAACAAATGCCCTTTTAATACCTGCATTCCTGAAGACTTAATGGAAAATGGAATCCTTAGCATGACATAAAACTCATTAGAATGGTCTCTTGATTACCAGGTGTGTCCAACTGGAACTTTCAATTGTTTTAAGCACATTCCTTAAGGAAGTGTTCACAGAAAGCCATCTCTCAATTTTTCCTGTTCTTAACTTTCCAACATCTGTTCCTGATTGCGCTGCAGGGATGCTGGGCTTCAAAAGGGGCCCCTTCAATTCAGACCAAAGAAGGCCAAAGCTTAATTCAGAAAGAAGAAGAAGAAATACACACTTCCTGCTGCTCTGGCTGAAGTTTCACAAGCACACAAACCAAGAGCTGGTAGATCCTTACTAATTGTTTTAAGAGCACACTCTCTCCTCTTTCATTTTGCTAGAGCAAAAATGTTATAAACTCTCCCACAGAATCCTGTATGAAGTGCAGTATTGTGATGATGATGCCCACTGTAGTACCAATTTTCATTTCATATGTGTCTCACAAAGGTTTTCTGTTGGGACTACAGTTAGTTATTTACGTTAATTAATACTGTCACATGATCATAAGCCAAAAAGGTAAAATACTGCCAGGGTTAGAAGGACCAGCTATCAAATATGACAAAAATGACATTGGTGCCATTTTTCAAAGGTAGATCAAAGGGACTCTACATTCTAGCCTTTACAGTGTGTGCATTATTGTTGTGTTTTTATATTGTTATTGTCTTGTGCTCATATAAGTGACTTATTTCACAGACTTGATCATATATACTGTATATATAGCAATAGCAATAAAAAAACATCTCAGAACAAAAGTGTCCTTAAGCAACACTAGTTACTGAACCTTCTTCATCTTTCTCTTCTTGTAAATCAACTGCTCTGTTCTTCCAACACTTAAAGGTCATCTTCCCTCAAAATGTAACAGTCGATTAATAGGCATCTGGGACCTATTGAAATACTCTGCAAACCAGAACACTTATGCATGGGGGCAAACATGCCAGACTGATAATTTAATTACCCCTGTTTTGTGTTTGGATTTAGAAGTAATTTTTCTGTGCCCCAAACCACAACATTTGAAACTGCCAAGTCAGACTGAAGATCTATAAAAACTCTTCTTTTTCGGGTCTGTGCGGTTCATGGCACACTCTATAGTTCCTCTTGATGAGACGTCCACTGTGGGCAGTCAGGAAAATTAACCAAACGGACTGACATTGGAAAAAGCTGACAGGAATACCAGCTGTTTCTCGGTCATTTTGGCTAAGATCTTCAACCTAAGGAGAGCTGTGAATAAAGTCCAACTAAGTCTGTGATGAGGAACTGGTCAATACTACGGCCTTTAAACAGATATGAATGGTTATTTTTCACTCAGGTTGAAACCCTCCAGTATTCTTTACAAAGCTCCTAGTTTAACATGCTCCTAAACAATGGATATTTAATTCTTGACAGCCACAGAGAAAGAAATGTATTCTGTTCTTTACTGTATTATGCCATTTCCATTAACATTAATCACAAACCTAGAGAAAGGTAGTAAACTACCTCTTCATGTTTTTATCCCACCAAAGAAAATTGGTAATTCTATAAAAACACAAGCAATATGCAAGATTTTAGGTGCTCATACTGAAAGGTTATGCACATCCATGTCTAGTTTATCAGTTAGGCTCAGGGGTGCCGACAGAACAAAAAGAATTTGTCCTCAGCTGCGGTGGCAAAATGATATAACCTTTTACTGTATTCCCCCAAAACTGCCCCCTGTTCCTCCGATTTCGGAAGCTAGCTCAGGCGTAGACACGTTGCAAAAGCTGTAGCCCGAATTAGGAAACTCGGTAATACGGTAGGCATAGCGTTTCAACAGCTGGTAACAGGGTGGAGATTAGAATCTGGGAATTTGAACAATTTGCAGGAAACCGTTTTCGGATTGGACCTGTAACGAGGCTGTCTTGCATATATTGACAGTGTAAATAACGTGTTTAAAAAGACAATTTAAGACCCGTTAGAGCCTAACGCAAACCGACTTTAATTCTCCTCAAGACACAGCTTTGCACTGGCGGGACACGTATTTTAGTTAGGCCATATGTGAAACTATCGTAGCTATATTAGACCGGACAATGTAAAAGGGTGTTGGTGAATACAGGTTTAGCCCTTAAAGTCTCCCAGTGTATAAACACGACAGGGTCTGTCGACCTGTTCAAGGTTTTAACAAGGACCGTGGTTTACGCTTAAGGTCGAACACAACTTCATCTTTACTGTAAAACTGTAAACACCTGGAAATACAATAACGTAGGTAACAACCACTGTCAAATGACTCTTCAGGTAGAGTATTATGGAGTTTAAAGAGAAGGGATTTAAAAAAAAACAACACAATTTACGCGATCATGTGCCGATGACCTGCACATCTACATGCATTATTCAAGTTTATTGTGCACACTACATGCTCCTTGAGTGAACCGTACCTAGACCCGCTGTATCGCGATTTCAAGTGTGAGCTAAAACGAATGTACGAAGAAAATATTCATGCCTTGTTGCTACAATAAAAGCTTTCACAGGATAACAAAGTGCGGGCCTACCTGAATCTGGGAGAGTCTTTCAGACATTCCTCGAAATCCACAGTCATCTTCATCTTCTTTAAGATTAATTAAGGTAGAAAAAACAACAGCTGCTTTTTTTTTTTGCCTCGTCCTAACCTAAATGAACACTGCTTATCTTCTTTTTTAAAAAAAAAAAAGAAGTACAGTTCACGTTTAAAGAAACAAGAACGATCAACACTAGCAAACTAAAGGTAAGAAAATAAGTAATACCCCCCAAAAACTGTGCCCACTCATTGCAACAACCTCCAGGAACGTAGTCTCTCACTGGCTACTACAACCTTCAACATAGCCTAAATCAGCTCCCCGTAGCTTCCCAGATCCCAGCCATGGAGACGGGTTGAATGCTAGACTCCCCAACCAACCACAGCGCTCTCCTGACACTGAAGAGGCTGGACTTCTCCCCGTTTCCTGTGAGGAGATGGACATTGCTGCTTATACCGAACACCACAATAGCACAGTGTGTGTACTCCCCCCCCCAGCTGTGCATGAGGAAACTGAAAATAAAAGTCAAGAGTCTATTGTATTTTTTTAGCCTAAGTTTAGTATTATTACATTAAATACGGCACCATCCCTCCTTGTCACAAGTATGAATTTAAGCTTTGTGCACAGGTACTGTGCTAGCTTTTTTGTATCCAAATATTATTTTACGTTTGCTGACACAAAATCCAACACCCATACTACAACACTTGTGGTTTCCCCAGTATTGGTATATGAAGTGACTATAATTGCAAATCAGGTTGCAAAGTAAGAAATGCCTGAAGTTATCTGCAGTGAGAAAATAGTGAATATTTTGCAAGGAACCTGTCGATTGTCGACGAAATGGAGTTTCCTATGGGGTTGATGACTTGCAAGATTACTTGCATATCAAATGGCGCTGCTTGTAAATGTTTTGTAAAAAAAACTGTTTCTAACAACCATCAATTAAGTTGATACATTTTCAAAGCTAACTAATATTTCCATTAAAACTGACTTATGATTCAAAGTTAAAAGTTCAAGTGCATTGCAATTTACTTCGGAAGAGGGCCAATTTAACTGGAAAAAAAAGTGCTTTGGTCCCTATCTACTGTTGTGACAGAGCACTGGAGAGTGAAAATACTGTACTTCAGTTTTTTGGGCTTGCACACTTGCCTGCTCCATAAAATAGTTTGCCTGGTGTTGAAAATCAGGCTCCTTGACGTTTGGTGTGGATCTGTGTCCCAAAGTGGAAGCCAATGTGTTTTATACTAGTAAGTGGAGGTTTACTAAAACTGAACTTCTCGCTCCATATTGGGGTGATTGTTAAAATTACAAATAGTTTAATACATTCACGTGGGTTTACTTAAACTGTATTTCACATTAGCCGGTGACTGTCACATTAAAAAACACAAGAAGTTTAAAAAGTAAAAAAAACAACTCAAACTACATTGTGAAGAATACATGAGCATTCACATACTGTCAAAACATATTTTAAAAATTTAAACTTCCCATGCTCTCCATTAAAGATTCCCGATATGTAAGTTTTGTATTCAGATTACACGCCTCCAAGATATAAGGTGACGAGCAAAGTACAAGATGGACAGGGAGGAATATTATTCTTTATTCAGCAGCTACAATCTAAATTTAATCAAAGACCCGAAAGCGATCCCTAAGCAACGCACTGTGCTCAAGGTAAACGCGTTTAAATGCATCTCAGCTGTGTGCCGATTTTTGAAAATACTGCGCGGCATCGCCATCTAGTGGAAATTCACTTTTATATGGGAAAAAAAAATGTTTCCTCGGGATTTACAGGAGCAATATTTTGAACGCTATACACAAAAATTAGACGCAAATACATAAAACGTAAACGTTGAGTCCTAATCTTGATATGCAACGATGATTTCAAAACTACGAGCTCTCCTCCTAGGGGTAATCAAATAGTCATCTTGCCGTTTTCTTTTTCATGAGTGTTGGTTTTCTATGCTGTTCGTTAGACTGTTGGTAAAGATGGGAGGTACTGGATTACCAGTCCACAGGAACGCTCGTCGTATGAGGTATGTTACTCAACCATGCTGTCAATGTCAATATCAGCGCTACTTTCAAGAAGCAGTCGGATAAGAAGCTTGGGTCAACGAGCTACTACAAACCAAAAATATAGAAGGGCTGAATGTCCCTTTCTTTTACAAACTTTTACCTTAACATTTGTGAAGACAGGAACATTTGCTCCTAAAGACTAGATAAGGCTTGTTTAATATAACCCCCATGCGGTCATAAAAATAAGCCCCTGAAAATGTACAATTTGCATTAAGAGCTGGTATATTCATTTTCACTGAAGATGATAAATACAAAAGCAATTAATACAATAGACATCCTTGAAAATTTGACTCGTTGAGTCTGGTGTTCCTCAGGGTTCAATACCGGGCCCCTTACTTTTCAGCATTTACATGTTTCCACTTGGTCAGCTTTTCGATGGCCTCAACTATTATTTCTATACCGATGATACTCAAATATACATCCCTACCAAACCTGACACTGCTGTGGCTCTCTCTATTCCATCTAATTCCATTTCCAACACAAACTTGGATGACTCAAAATTTCCTTCATCTTAACTGACAAGACTGAAGTCATGCTTATTGGCACCCCCATCAACTTTGTAAAGCCAGTGCTGTAATGCTGTAACCTTGTCTGTGGATGGTACTGTGCCTGAGCTTTAGTCTAAATTGAAAAACCTTGGGGTGATATTTGATTTAGGCTTGACATTCAACTCAAATGTTCTGTTCTTTACCCCTCTTCTCCTACTGTATTCAATACCACCATCTACTATCTCCTCTAACTGTGTATTCTCATCCTGCTTATCTTGTGTATTTTTTTATTGTTGTCATTCCGTAAAGCACTTTGAGAAGCCACCTTTAAAGGCACTATATAAAATAAAGTTTAATATTATTCAAAAGGAACAAAAATTAAAGACCATATGGAATTGCTGAAGAAGACAATATAGCCTGTCTTGGTATTATGTCTTCATTTATTCATGGAGACCAAATATTACACATATCCTTAATTTTAAGAACATGCTTTCTGTGAAGTTCCAAAAGAATAACAGTCCAAACCGTCTTCAGTCAACTTACAAAAAAAACAGATGTAGTACTCCTCACGTGTGGGAAATTTGTTTCATACTAAAATATCATCCTTCAGGAGAAACTGAGAATAAAACAGGCAGATCAGTTAAATTAGAACCACAGAAGATCTATACATTGTCACAGCCAGGTACAATCAAAGGGAAATTATGTATACTGTATATACATAAATATGGCATACAGAGATGTTTAAATAATAAGAAAACCATGTGGCAGCCAGATCCATGCAAGCAAATGAGTATGAACAAAGCAATACATGAGAATGAATTACAAAACATGATTGTAGTAATTTTACAACTCATTTAATAATACAGGGTTAATCTAACCATAGCTATCCAATAACAAAATCAAATACAATCTCATATGCGGTGTAGAGACTAAAGGGTACTGATTCACTTCCCAGTTAAACTGAATTTCATTTTTTTTCCCTACAAGGCTTTATCCCACATTGACTACTCATCCAAGAAATGGATACAAAAGTAATTTTTAAACAAAGTGTAAATTTGAAGGCAAGAAAGAACACCAGTCCCAAAGGTAAATGGGCATCCCAGAACAACCTTTTTATTATCAGAAAACCTGACTTAAAAACCATTATTAGAAAGACATGATACTAGTTACACTGTCAATAACCCACACTTGTCAGCTGTTCATATGAAAACAAGCAAAACTCCCATGCTGCCCTGCTTTTAATACTGAACAAGCAAACACAACAGTGCCAGTGAAATAAACAAGAGTTATGACAACACTTTTGCTTTTAAAAACCTTTTTTGTTTTAGATTTGCTGAAGTCCCAATTTAAAAAAAAAATATAGCCAAACGTAATGAGGAAATCAGTGCTAGATCTTTTGAAAATATATGTCCATAAAATATGTTTGCATTAAAGTTGGTTTGAAATGCATCTTAATTCCTCAGGCAGCAAACATAAAAAAAAACATTTCTGAAACAGTAGCAAATCACTCTTAGAAAGTCACGAAAAGTGCTTCTGGCTGTCGCTGAACCAGGTAGCCGAGAGAAAAAAAACAAGAAGCTGAATTATCTTACTGTAGTGCAGGTCAAGTGGTATCTCCCTTTCATATGGGAGAGCCCACAGGCATTAAAACCTACCATACAGCAGGCAGCAAGAACTCTATGCCATTTTCCCCATATTAGTCTACTTCCTTAGATGAACAATAACTATAATTATAATCTTGGCAACAGAAGAAACAACTGTTTGGTCGATATGCTTCATTTACAGTGTTCATAAATAGAGATGTGAATGGCAGGATCGCAAAGCAGTGTCTTCTTCGATCAGCTGTGAAGCAACTACTCATGTCTTTTATTCACTTAAGTGAATCTTATGTTCACCTAAGAGCCAGAGCAAATGTGTTCTTTTTCTTCTAGGAATCTTGTGGATCAGCTGCAAAGAAAAAGAGGGGGATAGTTACTTTTTCTATGAAATAGAAGTATATCCAACAAAGCATAATGATTTCATCTTCATTAAAAGGAGTAAACAGAGTACTAAAACAGTATATATAAATTCAATCATAGTAAAATGATGTCAAGGGTTTTCCGGGGTAGTAAAAGCATGGAAAAAAACACTACAGTGTCAAATTCCTTAAATAATGCTGTGTGCAGTTCTATCCCTGAGTCACCATGAACTTTAAAACGAACGCACATTAATTGAATCAACATTTGATCTAGAGCCAGATTCAGGAAGCTCGCACCTCACAATTTAGAGACAACAGTGATTAGAGCCAAACAGATCATCACTGCAGGATAGACCTGCTGTTATAAAGCAATATTCATAGGTCTTATCAAAACAAATTAAACTCCAGGTAAAATAAATCTGTATGTGCTTTCAAAACTAAGTGCTTTTGGGTACTTTCCATGCTGACTGATGTTCTATCAGATGGGTGTTAGATTACTATTACACACTCAATGCCTGTATAAAGGAATTCAACATTTTTAATCTACAAGTCTCATAAAAGAGTAACTTACCATGTTCTGGTGGGTCTACACTGATGTCTTCTGTCTCTGTATCTTCCTTCATCTCTTCATCTTCATCCTCCTCTTCGTCAAGTTCATTTGCTATCAGTTGCCTGGCCAATTTAATGTTCAAGCCTTCATTGTAATGCATCTTCCTCATCATTTCAAACTGCTGCCTTTTTGCTGAATAAAAAAAAACGCAAGATCTGTTAAAATCTGTGAGGAATCCATGTTGTGGTTTATACATATAAACAAGACATTTTTTCAACAAGATACCATTACAGTGAAGAGTACAAAATAAATGCAAGCAAGGAACATAAAAAAACTATATATAAAGAAGCTGACTGTACAGTTTTTTTGGGACATTAGGCTCAAGGACCTAGTTTTAAGTCGAAGAAAATGTGACATGTATGCAGTTTTTAAATCTCACCTCTTCTCTCTGTCAGTGCATAAAGTTCCTGTTTTGTAAGCTGTCAAAATGCTTCAGTAAGCTTATGTCATCGATCGAGCTTGATTAATTCATTTATTCCTCGTATAATGTAGACGGATAGACAGTTGTGTAATTAAGTGGTATTTAAAAGTAAAAAGGTCATGGAAGACCACATATTTACTTTATGGTCAAATTAATAAATATAGCCTCATTCCACAAACATTGGATTTTCCTTCACAGTATAATTAGATTCTAATCAAGTGGAAAAGAATGATGCAGGTTTTCCAGCACTAAATGACTCTTCAAATAGTCCGGAGGCAGTATGACGTATTATAAGATCCTAAAAACAATTATGCACAAGCTTCCCAGAAACACTAACTTAATTTGCAGGGGATGTACTTGATAAACAATTACTATCAATCTATATAAGATACATATTGTACAGAATAGTGCAGAGTGATTTCAGATACACTGGCAAAGACAAAAACAACTATTTCAAAAAATCTTCCACATTACAATTATTAAATTGAAGCAGCAATTTCTTTTAACATGCTACAGCAGTTTATTGTTTTTCTTCATATTACTTTCATGCACACTGTGAACAGCACATTTGTCACTGTCAAAAGTTCATAGTTTTTATTTTCTCTTGCATCTTATTTAAATCTTATACATTTTCTGTATGGGACTAATCAGCAGAAAGCACCGAAGCCACAATCCCAATGCTCTGTAACTCCACAATAAATTCAAGAGAAGTAAATAGACAGAGAAACGACAACAGCACAATACTTTTATAAAAATAAAAAAATATGAAGCATAATTTCTACAGTGGATCATTCAGGAAACCAGACATAAATAGAAATGATTTATCACAAGAATAAATTAATGTTATTATTAACATATTAATTATATGTTAATAAATAATAATTACATTTATTATTCTACAAAGTTTGATGGAAAAAATGCAAACACTTGAAGTGCAGGGCCCAAGGAGATTTTAATAAAAAAAACAAATTTCAAATCTCAAATATGGCTTTAGATTACAAAATGCATCTCTCATCAAGGTTCTCCAGATCCTCACAACAAGCACGAGAAAAAAGAAAAATGGATCATACATCCTCCAAGCTAATTAGAAACAGACAAGTGTATCATTTCCTTTCAGTTTCTAAAGCTCAGTGCTGTAAGCATGCAGCTGGGAAGAAGGAAAGACGTCTCTACACCAATCAACCACTGTAGGTGTACAGCTGGTGGCAATTAGCTCCAGCTTCAAAAGTGACCATAGCCAAGGCAACAAGGAGATAAAGCCCACCCTGTTCTTCTGGTGTCAGCTCCTCTTCCTCTTCCTCACTGGTCTCTTCCTCCTCATCCCTTTGGAAAATCTTGGGCTCGTCTCCCTCTGCTGCTGCCAGCCTGCGAGAAGCCAGCAATAGGTGCGGTGGTCATTATGCATGGCTGAACTGATTAAAAAGCGCTCAAAAACAAAAGCAGGTCAGATATTTCTGGATAAGCTTCGCTCACTTGGTTTTCCTTCATGTGCAATTTACTGTTAGAATCAGCTGAGGTGGAACATTCTTTTTCCGTCCATAATTGTCTTAGAAGAACTGTTACCTAGTAATCAAACATGGGCCAGTTGTACTAAAAGGATTCAAGCAGAGGTCTGGAAGCCAGTTGTGCAAGAACTCCTCACTCTGAGCACAAATCCAGCTCAAATTAAAATCCTGCTCTCAGGCAATGACCCTGCCTTTTCAGAAGGACAGAGATACATCTTAACATTTTTCCTTTGAAAGCAAAATGCCGTGTGAACTAAGGCACACAACACCACATTACAGTTTGAAACTGGAGAAGATACAGATGCTATATTAAAATGGACACTGTAAACAATTACAAACTACAAGTTAGTTTAACATTGCCATGAGTCTAACCATAAAAAAACACTCAGGATCACTATTGCTATGCTCACTTTTTAAAACATCTAATACTGATATTCAGTTTTGTGGAAAGACGCATATGATGTCAGGAAATTGCTCACATCCACCTGTATCCACCTGTAACACATTTTTCTTGAAAACAAAAATCCCATATAAAAATCATATAATGGCTGGTGTAAATATATTCTATGATATATCCACAGGTGATATTTCATAAAAGGGGAGAAAAATAGACTATAATAGAACAAAACAGACTGTTAAACATGGATGAAAGAATATTCAACAAAGGATGCCAGTCCAGAGGCACAAGTCATAAATGGATATCTATTGCTTCTAAGAGCTGAACAGCCTATCTGGAAGAAACACTTATAATTACTGGTTAAATCGGACATTAGGAGAAATATCTATAAAATCTAATAAAAACTGCACAGATACGAATAATATCCTAAAATACTAAAAAACTAAATACCAAATCCTCTAGGTGGGAATGTTTCGTAAATACAAAATCCCAAAGATCTCTACTAAGTAAGCTCTACTAATGAATTACTTCTCCAGCACATCAGATGTGCTCTGTTTTTTTAGATGATTAATGTTCTGCCTTAATCTATATTGTTTTCATAAATTAAATGTAGATCTATGGGTGCCTAACTTTTTTTTATCACAATCTGATGAATTAAAAGAAGCAGAGGGTTTTCTTGGCAAACATCTATATATAAAGAATTATATCTATTTGTTAAGAGGTTAGCCACCTCCTGATAAGCTTGGGATTGGTCAAAAGGCATTAAAAAGACAGAAAAGGCTTATTTTGCAAGAGGACACAGCAACACAATGTTGGCAGGATCACATACGTCTTCTTACTTGGACTATCAAAGGCAACGGCATGACAAACAGTCTTTGCAAACCTTCTAGGCCCTGCAGGAAGCTGTTTCACCTTAAAAGGCAATCAGCTAGTGGAATGAAGACAAAGACATTGCGAGAGTGGATGGCCAGCTGCTATTCACCTCTCGGTGCTTCTACAAGATAAAGTGTCGGCCAAGCTGAAGTGAACAGCAGCCCTGGCTGCCAGACAGGTCTACAGGCCTGAGCCACTCCAGCCTGGTGGGGTCAGCCAGCTTTGACTCCCGTTTTAGGGCTTGCTATTAATCAGAGCACTGCAGCGTGTTCAGCTGAAGCATTCTTCTAGGAACTTAATCCGATTGTTTTAGTTTTTAATTTACCGGTACTATACTGAATGAATTGCATTACCACACAGAAGAAATCATTTCCTCCGGATCCTAACCTTGTACCTCCATTACTGAAGCAGGACCAAATGGACATATTAACAAGATCAGCATACAGAAACTACTTCTACGTCCTTGTCACCTTCCAAGCCTGTTTTACTGAGCTATACATTTCTTTCATTTCTTTACTCTAAGAGCTACATAAAAAGCAGTTTCTTTACAGCCTTTTGACTACCCTAAAAAGTCCCACGACATTTCATTACTTGGTCATTCAGAACATACATAGCAAAAAATACTTTTTTCACTTGCTCCTTTTACCGATTTTATAGCTCACTGAAATTCCATTATCAATTCAAAATTTTCACTGGGATTACATAGTGTAGACTTGCCTAAAAACATGATATATAGGCACAATTTAAATACAGACTTTATGTTACCTGGCTGTTACTCTCAGCTTAAAGGCTGTTGTCAATATGCATGCAATGTTTTTTTTAATACTTTCTGGTCTGGATTTGAGGAATTCATCTGGCCTACGTCTTTACAACAGGGCCACTACTTAAAGAAGATACTGTTTCTCATAACAAAACTTGGTTATCTACAACTTTAGGGAAAATGTAGCAGAGCCGTGGTCAAAACCAGAACAGAAACACCACATCATTGGAGTTAAAATCAGTTGCACATACTGTAGAAAGTATTAGGTGCTTCTTAAAAACAAAAAGTTAAAATCTCTTTAAAGTGATGTACAGAAACCTAGACCACTGATGTTGAGCACAAAACAAAGGTCTGACAGTAAATTATTTTCACAAATATTTACGTTGCACTATAACAATATTGATGTTATTTCAGTACCACAAATTCCAGTGGAAAAAAAAAAAGACATTGCCACCAGGAACCAAGAAAATGAACCTTAAACGCAGTTGAATGTATGAATGTACAATAGAACCACCATCAGTACCATTTATTAACTAGGCTGTTAAGCAAGCAAAACTCTGTGCATCCGTGTAAAAGAAAAAAATCCATTGTAGCTACTAATACACGCAGTTAAGTATTTGAAAGTGTAGGCAGGGCATTAGTGTGCAAGGCAGTTACTTATCTCTGCATGATCAACAAGGACCATCTGGCATGCCTCACCAAAGGGCTTTCAGTCATGTTGCAGAACATAAATGAATGAGCACGTCATCATGCCAACGGTCGAAAATTCTTACACGCAATGCTTACTTCATAGCCAAGGTGTCCGCAGTAAGGCCTGTATTAGATTCCGAATCACTCAGAGCTCCTTCATCATCCTCATCTCCCACCATCCTGGAAGATGGGAATTATAGGGAACACAATCAGAAATTATTCACATAAAAATGCCACTAAGCCTGCAGTATCAGCGTAGTAACTTTTTCAATTTTCTAACATGCAGTTAGTCCTTTACAGAATGGCTTAAGCACAAGTAAAAATTATAAAGGAATTATAAGCTAACCTTGTGCTCTGCATGCTCCAATGAACATATTAAATCCAATTACTCCCGTGAGGAGAGTCTTTATTTGACATAATTGCCATGTTCCCCGAATCAATGTTAGGTCATTCTATTTTGTTTTACTTTTCAAATTGATTGTGCTAACTCCTTTGGCAACCTGCGAGTACTTGCTCCTGAAAATCCAGAAATATTTAATATTTTATTGCTTCAAAGCAGACATTTCTGGAAGCTGCTTCTCTCCACCTACCTGTGGAATGGTGTGCTGGGCTCATCAATTTTGATTAACCCATAATCTTTATCTGCAGGGTGGTAGGTAGCCAAGATGTTCATTTCATCCCATTTCTGTGACTTCTTTCTGAACAACAAATGGATTAAAAGGTACGATTAAGGTGTTGTTTCAGTGGGGGGGAACAGATGTCCCATGTAGAACACATTGGATAATTCATCCAATAATGAATCATTTCATATTAATTTATTCAAGCAACAGACTAATTACCAATTTCAAAAGAATGGGATGTATACTGGAAAACAAAATTAAGGATAATTTATTCTTGATAACTTATATAGCTAAAACAGCTACACATTAATTAACTAAAAACATTTAATTGAAGCAGGAATTATATCGTTTTACATATTCTGTACAGAAAACTACACACTGAGCATTCACACGCCTGTAACACTTTCATTTGTATAACATGAGCAAATAAGACAGGAAACAAAACTTCACACAGAATCCACAGCTTTTACATAATTCCTGCTTTTATCCACCCAAATGAGAGAAGAGAGTCAATGACAAAAATCTTTGTTCAGAGTTGATAGTGTAGCCAGTTCCCTCCCTGTTTTTACACATTTACACAAGGCACAGCATTCTTACTGTACTTATAGACGAGACTGAGGAGGGACCCAATCCAAGTGTTCAACATTCAGTGACAGTCAGTGACAATGTTTGCCCTATGAACTTCTTCAGAATCAGAAGCAAAACAGAAGAACCAGGGGACACAAATAGAAACAACACAGAAATGCATTTAAAACTGAGAACTGGCAACATTTTTACAGACTCGCTTCCTTCAAAGGGCTGGATGGGATTCTAGAATCTCATTTATCTATGAACGACAAAATGGTCAAAATGAGCCAAACACCCTCCACGTTTTTAACTTATGATTTTATATATTTAGGAATATATATATTCTAAAATTAACCTCAATATGATCCTATGTATAGTCAAGTGATCTGTATCAGTAAGTAATCAGACCATTATAGTTTATCAACATGGTTAAGACACAAATTGCCATCTATTGCTTTTTGTATTTCCAGACATTAAATCTTACTTAGAATTATCACCCCAAGACACTAGAAAAAAATATGAACATATGTTTGGAATATTTTTTTTTCATTCCAGCTCTCACACTTGCTCACAAACTCAAACTTCCTTCAGAAAAACAAAAGGGTTTTATTCAGATCACGGCATCTTGTTTTCAGTTAGAGCCGCTTACCCTCATCTTTAAGAATCAATAAAAAAATTCATCATTGAATAAACTGTTTAAAATAACTGAATCTCAAAGAGCAATTTTCTTAATTATATCATCATTATCATAAAAGAAAATCGTTTTAAACTTATGAAGTCAGCTAGGGCAGATAATGCTAAACCTCTAACAATAACAGCATTTAAGGATTCAATTATCACTGCAAGTGTCACTCCTAACAATTAGGAGCATTAATATGGATGCTTAAATTGTGGCAATTCCCAAGCCAGGCAATTTTCACATATACACATATTTCCCCTGGGAAAGAAATGAATGGGTTTCCGGGAATAAGTGACAGTGAGTCAGGAAACATCACTTGGGAAAGTTGTGCACAGTTAATAGATTAATATTATTAATATAATAGATTAATACTTCTGAGAGCGATGAACTCTCATTGTCCCACCTAAAGTACAATGCCAGTCTGCTCTGAATACATGCAGCTAGACTGTTAGAATTTGGAACACATATGCAGAATTAAGTACTGCAGGGCGCCATCACTAATAAACTGGTATATTAAGTACAAACCAAAAAACACATCTCTACATAATGCTTGCAACTACAAATGATTTCTTTATATTATACAAATTAAATTACCTTTCCCCTAAGGCTGTAGCGGTCTCTTGTACTATTTGTGAACTGCTACATCAGCTACAGTATATATACTTAAGACATTAAAGGAAAATTAACAATATAAAAAAGTATATAAAACACATCAAGTCTAATACAGTAGCCCTGCACAACTCATTAAGGATTGTAAAGCATTGCACTACCTTCAAATTAGAAATTGTAAGCTGGTGTTCTACAGTACAATAAAGCACACAACAGTTTTAGACAGGTGCTTTGGATCTGGAAAAGAAGTATCATTCTGAACTACAGCATATGAATATTAACTACTAAATATTTAAAAAACAACAATCGCATTGGCTGGGTCCTCACTCGATAGGTGCTCGCGTTATGAACAACACATAAGACAAGAAGAAGTTATGACAAACTATAAACATAAAAAAAGAACATTCAAGTTTTATTTTCAGAGGTAGCAGTCTCACTGTAGAAAGCAATGTGCAGTGCAAACACAACCTGCCCACCAATCCGTCATTCACAAAGACGGGTCAACTTCTACACCGGATGAGATAAGGTTTCTGTGCTCTGTGCACAGTTAAAAGTAATTCAAATCAATGAATAATAAATAAAGTCTTGATAGCTTTAGCATTGAGGATATTGAAAAGCACGACCCATGCAATGAAACAGTAGACTTAAGGATCACTTTTGGGGAAAGATATTAGTACATTGTACTGTACTGTCTTTTCATTTGCTAATTTCAGCCCAATATCACTCACCATCACTTGTCATGCATCCAAATCCAGTTTCAGAGCAGAATGTGAAGATCATGCAAGGAGACTGACTTTGTTCATTAGATACAGGCCTTACAAATTCAAGAGGCTATTTTTCTTCCTGGGAAAATCAATCCATTTTCCACCACAGGAAAAAACGATTGTTTGAGTTCAGGTGCACAGGATTTCTATACTGTACATCCCGAGGTTTGAGAAATTGGTTTGTCAGGAAATCCCATGAACAGCTCATAAAAAACCGCATACATTCAATGGTGAGAATATACTACACAGCAGTGCAACAGACACACTGCAGGATAAATTCAGTTTAATTGAAAAAACCTTCTAGTAATACTTCTTAACAGGATTATAATTGTTTTCTATGCCTTTGATAAAAATTAAATACCTCAGATGAAACATTTTAGAACCAATATAATGTAACAAAAAATAATTTAACCCTTACAAGGTCTTATCTGGAAAATGTCTATTGAAAGAAAAGTCTAAGGAATGTTTTATACAGTTTTAACAAATTTAACTATATAAAAAAAACTCAAATGCAACACAGTACCCAGATATGGATTAATAATCCAAACTTTAAGTATTAGAATAAAGAGCTATATAGTATATGCGTGAAATTAAATTCTTTTCCATTTTACCACCATTTCTTTTCTGTAATTGTCATGCTCTTAAAAGCAAGCCTTGATAAAACAAGGTTTCAGATGACAGAGCAGGCCCATTTCAGAAACAATCAGCACTGACATTCCCTGAAGATTCAGAGTGCCCTGTCCTCAGCAGCTGTTTCATCTGCCTTCTGCACACACACTGAGCACTACAGTTACCAAGTCAAACCTAGATTTACTGAAGAAAACTTGGAACCGAGCATCCGAGAAAATGTTAACATCAAAATGTTTGTCTTGAGGCATTTTAAAAATAATAAACAGGTATATTTCTTGAATATGCCCGTGAACTGAGCAAATGTTAGTGCACGCTTGGACGTGGGGAGGGCACATGGGGTGACGGCAGGTTATTTTACAGGTGAGGTGAAATGAACCTGATACTCTCAAGGTCGTCTGGTGCTTTTCATCACCTACAGAAGGTTCTCCAAAGATACCACCTGAATACAAAGCATGGGATTATCAGACATGAGCCTGCATTAGAGGGAGACTCTGGGAAGAAATATTACAGCTGTAAAATAACCTTGCAATAAAAGTCTAGCATCAGCAGGATATACAGCATAATTCCTTGCATTTACAGTTGCTGTACAAAGTACTGACCCCTCTTGGACTTCTACGACATTTTTGCAGTGTTACAACCTCAAACCGCAACACATTTGAACATTTTTGTTTGTACGATTTACCAAAACATACTTAATATATTGATAGGATGTAATCATTTTAAACGTAGAAGAAAAGCTTATGAAAAATAGAAAACTAAAAAATCCAGCTTGGACAAGTTTTCTCCCCCTCCCCCCAGAGATCTTGGGCATTTAGAAATCAGTTCCTCCTCATTTGGCAAGAATTACAGACTCAAGTCTTTTGCGTTGTGTTGTAACCAGCTTTACACATCTGGTGGGTTTAATGCCTGACCACTTCCTTGCAAAACTGCTCCAGCTGTTGCAGGGTAACGGAGGGGTGGTGGCATAATGAAATCTTCAGGTCCTACCACAGATTGTCTATGGGATTTAAGCCTGGACTTCCACCTTTTCTTTTCAAGTCACTGCCTTTGTGTTTGGAGCCATTGTTCTGTTTAAATATAAATCTCCTGCAGACAGTTCCAGGTTTTACTTCAGGATCTCACAGCCAGCAGAGGAATCCTACTCCGTTGGGCCCCTGAGCAAGGCCCTTCACCCCAGCTGCTCCAGGGGCACTGTACAATGGCTGACCCTGCGCTTTGACCCCAAGCTTCTCTCCCTGTCTGTGTGTCTCATGGAGAGCAAGCTGGGGTATGCGAAAAGACGAATTCCTAATGCAAGAAATTGTATATGGCCAATAAAGTGATGTTATCTTATCTAATACTTTGCTCCAATCATTCTGCCCTTTATTTTGACAAGCCTAGCAGACCCTGCCGACGAAAAGCAACCTCACAACATCATGCTGCCACCGCCATGCTTCAATGTGGGGATGGTGTTTTGCGTGTGACGAGTGGTGCTCTCCTTTCACCAGACACAACACTTGGCATTAGGGCCAAAAAATCTCAATTATGGTCTCATCAGACCACAGAATGTTTTCCACATTGTCTCAAGAGGATCCTACGGGTCTCCTTGCATGTTCAAGATGGGACTTCACGTCAGCCTTTTTCAAATACGGCTTCCTCCACTCACTCTACCATACAGCCCAGATCTGTGGAGCACCTGAGCTATTGCCGACTCACTCACTGTTTCTTCCATCTCAATTATGAGACATTTTAGGCCTTTGAGCGTTATTTTCACCACTGTTTCTCTGACCAACGTCTTTCTTGTCTGGCTGCCGAGACCTGGTCATTGAAGATCCTAAGTGCCCTCCACTTCTTGATACTTGATTTGCCTTTGAAATCTTTTTATATTCCTCGTCCGACTACAACTCTGTTTCTTATTTGTTCCGGAAGCTCCTTCGTCTTCATATCGCTTTGTGTCCAATGGTGGGAACTCACACAGACAGGTGTATTTAACCTTACAAAGACAGGCGTGTTCAATCTGGATGGTTAACCACTTTAATTGCACACAGGTGGATTCAAATCAACATTTGTACAAGTTCTGAAGGCAACTGGGTGAGCCAGAGCTTATTAAGGAGAGTTAATGCTAAGGGGCTGAATACTATTCCCAATTAAGATTTTAACCGTTTTTTAACTTTTAACCAATTTATTTTTTTAGCTCCAAACTTTAAAACACATGGATATTGCAGAGGACGTTGCACAGCTCGAAAGGTGGAAAAAAAGAATATTAAGTCTTCCAGATGTGACACGACAAAATATACAGGAATCAATATTTTCTACACTTTCACTTTTTACGCCCACTGTATATAGCGCTTTCCATACAGGAGGACTCACTTCATCCCACCACTGATGAGCTGCAGAGATAAGAAAAACAGTAAATAAATTTAAGACCAGAAAACAGCGACCTTGTGCATTTAACTAAGCGTATGCCTGAGAGTATACACCTTTTACTGATGCATAGCATTAAATGATTTTATAAGCAATTTCTCACACAAGTGTGCAAATCCCTCAGTATCTTAAGGATGTTTTGTAGCTGGGTAAAGGAACAAAAAAAATGATTCAAGCACATGTTAAAGAGAGAAAAATGCTGGTCTGGAAACATGCGCTTTTAAGTCAAGTTTATTCCTTAAAGAAAATGGATTCTAAACAGAAGCAGAGCGAGGTTTCTCTCAATGGGCAGGAGTAACACCAATCTACATTTTCTCTTCCAGGGCAGTGGGCTGAAGTGGCTCCCCAGCAAGAGGTCGATGCTGAAAGCAGTGCTGTTGTGAATCCAAGAGCTTCCATTTCTGCGGATCTGGCTCCTGGTGTTCCGCGCTCGCTTCCACAGAGGCTATTTTTAGGCCAACAGAGAATCCTTGGTATAATATTGAAACTGGGAGTATAACATTAATTTATATTATAAGCTCTGAAAGGAGCTTATCTTATTTTGAAAGGACCAACCGTATGATACGATCAGCAGATTTAGGTATAATAATATTTACATGGGGGGGGGTTTGCTTACTACAGTGGATAAAATGCTAACAGTTATAACTGCACTGTGTGCCATGTTAAAAAGTCATAGTTCATATGAATATAAAAATGTCACCATCCCCTGATTAACTACTGAACCTGATACACTCGACAGTAAAATAAATCAAGCAAGCCGCATCCTTACAAACCCATAAAGATGTTATTTCACACTCTTGGAGGGGGAGGAGGGGTAAAAAAAACAAGTCTAGAAAAATGCATATTTCTGAATGACGAAGAAAACTGAAATGAAATACGGTTTGGTGCCAGGGAAAAGCACAAACAGCGTGTGGACCTGAACGGCACAGGCAGACTAGCTTCCGTCACTTCCAGTTAAAATTAGCTCCCGGTTTCTGAAACACAGCCACGGACACGAGTCCCCAGCCGACTTCATGTTAAAAAGGGATGACAGAGTGTACAAACCCAGCACAGTCTGCGACTCCGTGGGCTGTACTACTGTCGACACGACACAGAAGAATCCACCGAATGCAGAAATGGAAGACGATATTGAAGAGCTCTGGATTTGTAAGAGAAATAACTTGTTGTTTATGCCAGCTGGCACCCTTGGGGGATATTAACTTCCTGCAATTCTTTTCTCATTAGAAGCCGAACAATCCTTTACATTATGAGCAGTATAGTCCCAGACGTAGCCCAAGGCTGAAGGAACATCAACAGACTGGAGCTCAACCACGATGGCGGGCTTCAGCAATGTCTATATGCCCACCCCAGTACCAAGAACCCGGATCCTTCACTTTTACTGGAATCCTGGAGCGAGAACAACATGTGCTCAGTATCTGACCCATAATCTATAAACACTACATTCAGCCCTGTGCCCCACCGGATACATCTTTAGAGCTCCCTAGCTCAGGGGTGTCCAGTCCTGGTGAACTGGTTTCTCTGCTCGTCATTCCAGTCTAGCTCAGACCATCTGCCAACTGCCTTAACGGGACCAACTGAACAGTCTCTCCCAGTCCTCCAGGGGCTTCTACTTAAAAAAAAAGAGACCTTGAAATGAATCATGCGCTTTCCTGCACACTCCACTCAAAGCGCTTCACAGGTCAAGGGCTTGACCAAGACGGCTCCGGGAGAGTTGAAGGAGTTCACAGAGCAGCCATGGGTGAAGCTCTCTTCAGACACGAGGCCTGTGCTGTTGGACAGGCCACGGCGCCGCGGGCACTCGGGGGCCCGTCGTCACTCAAGCCGTCACCTCCACCTGCAGCTCCGCTGGCTCAGAGGCGGCGGCGGCGGCGAGAGGAAAGCGTGTTTTTCTTCCGTCTTTTTCTGTGCCAGGCGTTCAAAGGCGTAGCAGGAAGGTCCTGCAACACGGACACGGTTACAACGCTTCATCCCGGCAGCTCGGCACTATCGCTGAGGACTCGGGGGATTTGAAAACACGCACATCTGTAGGCGCCGGCACACACTCAGTGTTAATCAGTGCGGTTAAAAATAAGATCCGCCAGTTTAGAGCAGTGTGTGCGCAGAGTGTACTTTCCCTCACTCATTTCTTCACGATGTGGAGCACTGGAATACCATCGGCACAGAACAAAAACACGTCGCATCTTAGTCCGTGACCAGCTAATATTATTCAGCGACAAACGGGTTTGTTCTCCACTGCGGAATGGGAATTGAATTAAATTAAGTGAATGGGAAAATGTTCACAGGCTGTTGTTGTTGTTGTTGTTGTTTCCTTTTTTAGCAAAGTCTCCATCGATTTGTTTTGGCGCTACCTGTGCCTGGATCGTAATTGATAGGAGGAATACAAACCATTTCCAAGACACCAGAACTCAAAGCGGTGGCAGTAAACTGTCAGAGCGCAAAAAAACAAAATTCACTGGAAACTTTTCGCCTTCACAATCTCACGGCGGCTGAGGCGCGTTGTGTAGCAAATAAGATTTCCACAAGGCGCATGACAGAGATGGTAATTTCCCCTAAAGCTCGAGTTCAGAAACACCACCTTACTTCTCAGGTACCGGAGTATCTCCCCGTTGCCGGTAACATTACAGGTACAGCAGCAGCAACTCGCAGTAGAAAGCTTGACGCCTTAGTTTAACTCAACACTCTCGTCTGTGGAGCAATCTGATCAGGATCTTACTCGTTACCGCCGGTTAATTAAAGTCCCGCAAAGAGGCAGAAGATCATTTTACCTTGCTACGACACAACTTTTTTTTTTGTTAACCCCAGGTTGAGCTTCAGCAGCTCGGTTAACAGCTCAAATACGGAAGGCCAACTGCGGCGTGTATGTTTTTACTTTTAATTCTCTCTCTCACTCACACACACACACAGAGACGTCTATACTCACTGCTGATCCTCGTCGAAAGGCGCCGGGGCCGCTCTCTCGGGGATCTCCACCACCGGCACTCCGCGGCCTGTCTGGGCGCCGGCCCCGCTGTGCTTGTTCTTCAGGATCCCTTTGATGGGCCGGGGCGCTGCCATGCCACTCGCTTGGCTCCGCGGGTCTTCGGCTCCGAGATGTGTGTCCGCCGCCTTGTTGCTGTCCGGGTCGCCTCGGCACTCTGTAATCAAACACACACTCCCCTTCGAAGCCGCAACACTGCCGCCCTCCGTACCTCACTCACACAGGCGCACGCAGCCGCAGCGCGTACACATCCCGACTCCGCCGCTCGCTGAACAAACCAGAAAAATACCACTTGTGGGGCGGGGGGAGACGCCCCTTCCCCGTGCCATCGCGAGAGCTGGTGCGCGCGTCCCTCATTGCTATAGCAACACGACGCCGCCGGAAGACTGCGAGCCCCCCTCCCAGCACCGCAAGCAGCCATCTTGGTTGTGGCACATCGGCGCCGGGTGGTGCGTTTGCCGTCGGATGTCTCTTCTTCTAAATGGCAAAGCATAATCAATGTGACCTTTCGGTATGAGTTTGCTAATTTCATTGAATTAAGATGGTACTGGTTAACGTATCTTGATTGGAGCGATAAAATGTTTTTTTTTTAAAAACTTGCTTAACATCTTTTTCACAAGTCGATATACTGAACTTTGACACACACCGAAAGTGGCCCATATTCTTAAACTATCTTAACTCTCAGTTTATTTAAATAAAACCAACACGTTTAATTTATGATGTTATATTTTTATTGCAAAACACTGCCCGTTATAATACAACTCTATTGTGAGTTCTTCTTTTTTCACAATAATCGGTTTTAAGGTCTGCCAACTTTTTTATCCCTATTTTTCACCTTTCATTATTTTCAAGTCATTTTTCTTCAACGATTTTTACTTGCCCGAAACTTTGTATTTGTACTGAAATGTTCTGTGTGATTAAAAAATATTTTAAAAATTAAAAAAGACAAAACGGGTAAATGGTTGATGTATGAATACGAATGTAGAAAGAATATAACTACCTTCTTTTGTGTATTTTTCAGTAACAGAGTAACCCGAATATAAATCGCTGTATTCTGGGACTAATAGAGTTCTGGGAATAAAAAAAACAAAGTTTTTATATTACCGTTCCAGGGGACGTCTTACAAATATTATTAAAAAAATAGTTTAGTGAGAAGTCAGTTCTTCTCCACATAATGTCAGCATTGGTAATTATTCCTTGTTCATGTTCATAAATGACCAAAATTGCAAGAACATTCATTTATTACATTTTCAGGAGAGCGACCGTTTCTGAAAATTAGTATAATTTATTTCTATTTTTTCTGCTTCAGGCACTTGAAAGAGACTGTTTGATTGCTGGTTGAACATAATGACATGTGTCCTTGCATATACAGGGACTTGCTATAATTTTAAAAAAGTCCAAATCAAGTTCTTTGCTATCTGTGACCCCCCCACCCCCTTAACCTTAGTACCACCTAAAGGTAATTGGATGATGCACTGGAATATAAAAAAAATTTGGTTTTAGAAACTTTCAATCAGAGCATATTACTACAGATGCATTCGTTTGAGAATTGTTTCGGGAGAGAGGCAACTTGTTTTGAAAAGCTCGCTGAGAATGAAGTACTTTTGAACATGATGCATACCATTATTAATATTGAATCAAATAGCTGTTTACATTAATTACATTCCATTAAATTTATATATATATTATTTATATATATATTTATAATTCCATGTGAGTTATAGAAAATTATCTGTATACAAAATCAGAGGACTCACTCTATGAAACAAAGTCTCTGTTTGGTAATGCTGAAATACAGTATGTTTTACTATTTGTAATATACGCACTGTGTAGATTGGTGACATTGGACAGGACACATTTCTGAAATGATTTTCTCTGAAGCAAGTGGCCAGCGTGAGTGCTCCCGTGAGCCTGGATGTGCAAAGGAAATGAGAATTCAATTCTCTATGCTGTAGGAGAGAGTAAGGGCCCTCTGCATGCCAGAGAATAATTGCCAGACATCAGTTCAGTCTGGAGGATTATGATCAAAGCAGCCATGAACCAAAAATCGAATATGAAATAACAGAGTGGAAAGGACAAGTATTTAACCTACCAAGGACATCTAAGTATGTCTCCATTAACAGTAGTGTTCCTTGTCTTCTTTACTTCAGTATTATTGCTGTCTACAGAGTCCGCCTTGTCTTCATTTTTAATTTGTTTCAGCATTTTCAATCATTTACAATACACCACCGTTGACCATGAGGAAACATATTCTCGTTCCAGTCGTAAAATCATCAACAAGTGGCTTTTGTTAAGGTCTTTATTTGATATGCCTTTTAAAAAATAAAAACATGAATGTATGTTATTCTTTGCCAGTTAAATTGCCCGAAACTGCTTTTGAAAAAGACTGTGGAATGAGAACAGAGAAGGATTAACTTCCTGTCCTAGTTTGTCCTGTTCACATCATTTCAAAGATGACGTTGCTATGGCAATGGACAGGCTTACAGACTCGCATGGACACCCACGCCATGATTATACTGAAATAAACTATCAGCTAAAATGTCATCTTTATTTTAGGTATTTTCATTTTAGAAAACTGCCGTGGCATATCAAAATTAAACATCTTCATTTTTGCATTACTAATGCGTTAAGATTGACATCAGTGATTATTTAAACACTGAGTCCTGTGCTTGAATCACATTATGTTTCAAGTTAGCAATTTCACCAGTAACAACGCTATAGCATTTCTTGATCCAGGCATCTAGATATCCTGTCCTGAGTGGGGTGTAAAGTGGTGGAGTGTTCTATCACGCCAGCACTGGAGAAGAATATGATACTGAATTGTTGCCAGCTCTCTAGTGTCCATTTTTCAAATATCAAGAATTTCTGTTTACTTTCCAGGACTAAATCATGGGACTAGAGTATTCTCATGAGAATTTTCATGTCTATAACTGCGCAAGCTTGTCATCTGGCCTAACAGCTTTTGGGGTGAATCTGAACATCTATAAATAAGGAATTTGTGGGGCCTTTTAAACTTTACAGATGGCAGGAAAAACCAGGAAGCATATAGCATTGTTACTCACAACAGCTAATCTGTAACTTAAAAAGATCTCTAAAGCAATGGAATAATGTGAGGCCTGAATTCTCAGTATTACTGTATCTTTAGATTCAGTACAGAGCATATTTGTACCCCTTTACCGGCCTGTCTGACATTTACATTTTCAATACACTACGTCATTGCACACATTTTACAGTAGAAAAGCATGTATTATATACATTTAGTATATTTAACATATCGTGAAGAATTCTGATATTTATATTCTCAATTAAACTCAGCTAGTTTGTACAGCTTCTTTGTAGTTTTAAAAATGAATGGTATTTGAATTTTAAAATGAATGTTATTGTATCTTTTTTCTTTTTCTGAAGGCCTGCCGTGATTTTACATGAATGTGCTTTTTCATGAAGTTTTTCTGCAGGGTTTGTGAGAGGGTAACACATGCATTTGAAGGGAAATGACTATTCTTCAACGTTACAAATATGATTCACCATTACAGGGCTGAAATTCTAAACACAAAGGAGCTTAGTTTCCTTTCTCTTACAATAAAAACAGTGTGTAATTTAGTAACTGCAAGGTAAAGGAATTGGTGTTTCAGACACTGCTGAGCACATAGGCCATTGGTAAGAGGCCCAGGACGAGAAGGCTGGTCTTGGGAGCCCCAGATCCGTTGGGAGGATTTTCTATGCTGCAGGCCTCATATGGCTCTATGCAGGCCGCAAAGGCCATGACATGTGCGATGTAGCTTTGCTCCTGCACCCCGTGGAACAGGTGAGCCATAGGCCCTTTGGCAAAAATGGCAACATCTTCTGCTCCGTGAGTCTCTGAATCAAGCAACACAGCACTCTGCTGCCTGTAGGCTTTATCTTCTAAAGAAAGAAAACAAAATGGGAGTTTCAATTCCACAGGATCTTTGTAGAACCATTCTAGATGTACTACCTGTTTTTTCATAGTATGTGGCCTCTATTTCATCTTCTTAATCAAACTATCAAGGCCATTATTCAGAAAGGATTTCTCCATGATATATAACAGGCTGTGTATGCAATGGAAACATTACTCTATTTATTAAGTCTTCACCTGCTACAGAATAGGAGACAACCAAATTCTGTTGAAAAGCTGTGGTTTGTATGTTATTGTGTAGCTCTTAAACATTTCTGCTCTTCTTGGTTAAAGGATTCCTATTATTTCTTAGTTGTTGGATCTTATCAATTAGTACATTAATGAAGAGGCTGTCTTGTTGGCAAACATTTCTTGAATACAAAATTTTGCAAGACCAAGCCTTATGTTATAATTGTGATCAGACACTAGATGGAGCTACAACATTCTCTAAAATCCAAGCAACACAGCACAGGTTTCATGTTCTCTTAAAGTAAGTAGAGCTCATTGCTTTTTTTGGTTAGGAATCAGCACTACGAAAACAGTACTGCAAATGTATTGTCAGTTACAGGGTAGGGACAGACTATCTCTAGCCAGATTGAGCCTGGGATATTAAAATGTGGCATGCTCAGAAGGGCCCAGCTAGATAGTAGTGACTCTGACAACTATGCAAAAGCAGTAAAATAAAGATCGTAATAGTTAAACTAAGCACAAGCTTTCTATTGTCCCAATGAGTACTAAAGAAACCTCACTAGCCCTGGGGTATCTGGAAGAATAAAATAGCTAAATTCAACTTAACCTCTTTGCAGCAGCCAAAACCGTCTGAAGAAGGCACTTCAGGATCTTCATAAAAATTTACAACATGATTGTAGCATTAATGTCAAATGTTGCTTCAATCCCCGGTTAAACAGCTAGGAGCTAATCATGTTATATACTAATATAACATTTAAGTTTATTTATTATGAAAGTTTATAATGGCTTGAAGGTACAGTGCTAAAATATTCTCGGCACGTACGTATGTTAGTAATATTTGGAGCTGGACGGGTTCCATTTTCCATTATGTATCCTGGGCCATTCCCATACAGTATAGTAGTGAAGGGTTTGTTGTCATCAGCATTTGAAGGCGCCAGCCCTGAGAAAATTATGGAATAACACAAGGGGTCAGTAAATAGCATAGTACATCACAGTGAGAGAACCTCTGCAAGACAAAAAGTAAAAAAAAAAAAACCTGGACATTACAATGCAGTTATTAACAAGCCTCTATATTTGGTGCTAACAAATAATTTAAAACAGATAATTTCATTGGTCTGGCTCATGTAGGCATGAGACCACCAACATAATTTTGTTAGGCCCCAGCCTTGTATGTGCTGTATAAAGAACATTCCGTCTGTAGTATATTAATAGTCTTTCTAATGAGCTGTTCTGTATTCTAAAGGAAAAAAAATCTGAGAATGAATGCAACACAGAATTTGTCTATATAGCATCATTCATCTGCTTGTGTTTGGGAAAATAAAAATTTGTTCATGAAAAAAGATTCACTCGTCTGCAAGATTCTGGAATAACTAAAGGCAAATGCATTCTTCACTTTTGCACACCAAAGACGGAGTTTCCCCGTTCCGCCTTCCCCCCAATGGTGAAGACATGGGAGTGGTCAGCTGTGACCACTGTCAGAGTGTCCAGTTCACTGGTCAGCTCCGCTGCCCTCTCGATCGCTCGGTCAAACTCCACTGCCTCTGTCAGGGCATATCTGGCTCTGCTGTCGTGATGTCCGTGGTCGATTCTCCCCCTTGAAATTAAAATGCAGGATTATAATACACAACCATTTTCAAGAACCGGCAGTTTACAGGCGCTGTCTAAAGCCGTGACTCCTGTTTTTCACAGAAACAGCAGGAGACGAAATCCGATTTCCCAAACAGATACAAGCTGCACATCATCTGAAACTGATCGTGTTGGTACTTTAAGGCAAGAGTTCAACCGTAAAACGACTGAAAAATATTAAATCATATGGGGATCCTGACAAGTAAAAGTATTTAATGTTATAGTGACAGCTTTATTGACAGGTTTATGGGCCTTTCTGTGCCACCTGAAGGTATAAAATGTGTTCGAAAGAAGGAATATTAGAAAATCCCCATTAAAAATAGCTTCTCCTGATGAGCTACTGCTGACAGAAACTATTTTTCTCAAGTGAAAAGGTATATATTAGTAAAATAGCATTAATTATTGGACTATTCAGTGTGCATTTTGTCTCCCTTTTCATTGATGTTAAATTTTTGGAAGGTTGTTTTCATCTCTTACAACCTCTGGATTGTGCTGCATTAATGCTTTTTTGTACTTATCTTCCACGAAGAGGAAGAAACCTTTGGGGTTCTTTCTGAGAATTTTGATGGCTTTCTCTGTCATCTCAGTGAGTGAAGGGTCCTGTGTCTTGTTGCGGTCCAGCTCATACCTGGTGTCCTTTGGCTCAAAGAGGCCTTGCAAGACAGAAGAGAGGCAACACTAAGATATTTATATATACTGAACGGTGGTGCAGTGGTTAGTATTGCTGCCTTGTAGTGCTGGGGCCCTTGGTTCAGTTCTGGACCTGGGGTGCTATCTGCGCGGCGTTTGTTCTTCCTGTGTTTGTGGGGTTTCCTCTATATCTCAGTTTTTTGTTCCAACAATCCAAAAACATAGTGGTAGGTTAATAAGCTTTTGGGGAAACTGTTCCTGGTGTAAGTATGTTGTCACGACAGAAAGCCTTCAGATATTAATTTCTATTGCTAACTGCACAAAACATCTGAAATCTGATTTGAGAGAAAAGGTCTGTGCCTCAGAATATCAGTTGTACTAATTTTTTGACTTATGCAAAAAAACAAACAAACAAACAAACAAAGAAAATAATGTGAAAAGCTTAGCCACTTCCAAATGGCAAGGGGCAGGAGGTACATCTGGAAAGGAGTGACGTTGTGCTAAAATAACACAAAAACTCATTCTGGAAACATATAGTACACCTTAACATACCACGTTGTATCCCCAAGTATCTTATACTGACTTTAGGCTTTAATTAAAAATTGCTGGAGATGCAGTGCCAGCTAGATAACCCAATACCAAACATCTCCATATTATTAACATTAATGAAAAAGTCCCTGCCCCAGGGTATACAGACAACAAAGGCAGACTTCTGTCAGAACTGGCGAGGAGACGGACAGCAACCTGCTCTCTCACTCTCAGAAAAATGGGTCACTCCTTGGCCAGTTTTAGGCCGCCCGCACAGCAAGAGGGCAAGTGTCATGTTCCTTTGTTTACCTACTTCATCTGATCATGAGTGATGAATCGTGGTTTAAAAAAAATAAATGAAAACAAATGGATTACTTCAAGTCTTTTCTTTTGAGTTAGAATGTTCCATCAGTGTTGACGTGCCTAAGAAGACCCTTCGGATAGATGGACACTATTTTTAATGTGCTCAGATTCAGGTTCCTGATATCTTACCCATCAGGTACTCTGTGGCATTCTCATTCACAGCATCAAATTCAGTTTTGTTCCAGACGTACACTGCTTTCTGAAACAATCGTGAAAGAGAGAAAAATTTGAATGTAACTATAACCCAGAATAATTTTGTGTTCTTTGAACATATGGTGCACAATGAAAAGCCTTAGAAGGTAGAAAACATAAAAATATCCTGCTGTAGTTAAAAATGTTGATGGTCATTATCAGGCATAGTACTGTTGCTGATACAATTTCAAGACTCTCTTTCGTTAAAATTGCTGTGGGTTAAGCCACAAAAAGGTAAGCCAATGGAATTGGTTGAAAGAGAATTAATATCCCACCCTAATGTATAAGCGTTGAATATGAAATAATAAATATAAAGATGATTATCTCTGAACTGGGGACCTGAAAAAAAGATGATTTCTGTGCTGCTTTAGTTGCATGTTTACTGTTGGATACTGAGACTTGATAACAGATCCATTTTACTCTTAAAGCAGCAATGGGTGACAGTCAAGGGAGGATTTCAATTACCCAATTAACAGCAGACGAGCAATTCTAAACAAACATAGCCAGAGGACAGTGCCTCTTCTCCACCTTGTTTCCACTGGTCTTGGCCTTCACCCACTCGTCAATGAGATTGATCCCGTCCCGTCTATTTCCTCTCGCCGATGCGGCGCTGTACTCGGGATCTTTTGTTCCGTTGGGGGTCATGTACTGTCTTCCTCCTCCGAGAATTACCTTACACAAAAACGCAACCCATGGTCTAATACTGTAGGATTCCAGTATCTCTGGATTTGGACATGAGTGCTGAAATGACAACTTTGATTGTCACTACGCTGTATCTGTAAAAGCATGTCATTGTGTTAAGATGGATTATTTCGAGGTGTGCTTGGGCCCTGGGTTAATTTCCTGGGGTGCTATCTGTGTGGAGTTTGTTTTCCCCGTGATCGCAGGGGTTTCCTCCAGGTGATCCCATTTCCTCCCACAGTCCAAGGACGTACTGATAAGTTACTTGGTTATTGGCCCAGGTGTGAGTGTGTGTGTTTGTATCTGTGTGTTCCCTGTGATGGACTGGTGTCCTGCCCAGGGTGGGGGGTGTCTTGCGCCTGTTGCTTGCCGGTAACCCCTACTGAATTAAAGCGATAGAAAATGGATGGATTGTTTCTCTTTATAGTAAAAAAAAATTACAAAAAGATTTTCATTGCAAAGCTGACTTATTCTAAGTAATGAATAAGTCATTATTTTTTTTTAAATCCTTCCTCAAAATTTAAACATCCATCTAACTAATGATGGGTGTAAATATTAATTAGCGTATCACCCAGTCCAAATACTGCAGAAGACAGTTCTCGCTGCTTCTCTCCCACCATAGTCTTGAAGGAATGGTTTCTCTACTTACTTAAAGACAAATGGGGCACTAAACACACTGGCCCACACAACACTTTAAGCAGGAAAAGACAAATTCCTAATACAATAAATTGTATATGGCCAATAAAGTGATCTTATCTTATTTTAGGATTAATTGCATTTAACCCTGGTTGTGATCTGTTTGCATCTTAAGTCTGGCTGTTCCAGTACTTAATATTTTGCTTGCATGTTCTAATATGCTATTGTAGGTTATGGAGAGATGTGCAGTGAAGTTATTCTATAAATAAACAGCAAATACAATATAGTGCATTAAACATTATACTGCAGCATATGCATATACTTTTGACTGGCTTACATTGATGTCACTGTTGTGGATGAGCTGGGAGGAGATGTCTCTGCAACCTCCTGCGAGTGCATCATTGGGCAGATCTGAATCACTGTACCAGTTCCTGTCCACACTGTGAGCGTAAGACGCAGCTGGGGAGGCATGCTGGACCCGCGTCGTCGTCACAATGCCAACTGATTTTCCTGGACCGCATCAGAGAGGAGAATGTCAGCCACGAAGATGAACTACTTTCACGATTCTGGTGACAGAAACATCAGGGAACCATTCTAGTGAGCAAGAAATTTCGGAGCAGCACGGTGGCACGGTGGTGAGTGCTACTACCACCGAGCTCCAGCGTCCTGGGTTCGTTTCCTGCTTTCGGCACTTGTCTATGTGGAGTTTACGTGTTCTCTTTGAGCTACTTTGAGTTTCCACCTGTGCATTTGGGCTGAATGGCTCCTCCAAATTGTCCTCCTGGGCACCACATGTAAAGACACTGGTCTACCTTGTTAATGCCCATGAGCAAAGGGGTATATAGAACAACCATTCCTGGTTACAGGACTACACAGAGAGAAGAAACACAATTTCCTGATTTCCCCTTATCCCATACAAAATCATCTGAAGTATTTTTCTAATATTTAATGTCTATACTAAAAAGGATATAAAGGAATCAAAATGAATAAAAAAAAATAAAAAAATCTCATGCTGCTCAAATATCTCTTTGCCTTTTGAACAGTATATAATTTATATTTGCAAGTATCCAGTGTTTTCCTGTGCTTTGGTTCCTCTATATGATCCATAAAGGAAAGACCCTACATGATTAATGAGAAATACATTTGTTTCACTTTTACCTCCCTTAACAACATCCAGCTACGTTTCCATTAGTAGCTTTATTTCCAGGGCTAGTTCTAATTTATTAAGGCTGTACTGGCCTGGACCTTACCTGCCTTCCTGGCCCTGTGCAGGATGGAGGTGACTTCGTTGCCTTTGGTGGTGTTGCACTGGTAGCGCCTGGCTGCTGCACTGAGGCCCACAGTGCCATAGTTCGCCTTCACACCACAGAGGTACGCCGTGGCTGTCCCTGCGCTGTCGGGCGCCTGGTGGTCCACGTTATAGGTCTAGGAAGGAGGGAAACATGCAGCAAAGTCTGCACACATGAGCAAAGTACAGTAGCATATGTCAGCTGCCTCTTCATAGGCAGTTAGCAAGAGAGGCTGTTCACACTGAACATGGACACATATACATGAAGGAACAGGTAAAGATTTATTTCATGCTCAAAAAAGGTGTCACCTAAAGAAGGCTCCACAGCCAAAAGGTTGTGTCTCTTTTCTTTTTAGCATCAGGTGTTAGGTAAGAATGAAGTTTCTGGATTTCAGATTCAGACAGACAGATCCCCACCAACGTTTGGGAGACATAAATGTATTTCTCTGACTTTTCTTATCAAGCTGCAAGAGGCGTATTCGAAAGAAAATCTGAAAATAATGAGAAATAATGAGAAAAGTTCACTAAACTAAAAAACCTAATACTCCTCCAGCATTTAACAAGACAGGGTTTTTAGAAAGTCATCTTGTAAATTTTGTCAACATCTTCAGTCAAGCAGGACAGATAGAGATGATCAGTGACTGCAAATTCTTTTCTAAACAAATTGTTGGGTTGGTACAATGTTGAAGACATTGATGTAACAGTGGTTCATATGGTCTCCCAGTATAGGTCTTTATGACCCCACTGTCTGATGGTTTTTATTCCAACTGAGCTCTTAGTTATTTAATTGAACTCCAAATGTAACATTGCTAATTAAATAATTTTGTCTTCATGTTTACTGTACTGTAGGTTTGCCAGAGAAATTAATGATCCTGAAAACATTCAGAAAAGCATATTAAAAACTGAAGCTTTTTGAGAGCAGCAGACAATTAAACAGGTGGAGGCAATCAAAGTACTAGTCCAATTAAGGATTCAATTAACCAAGCAACAGTCCAGCTGCAATGAAGTCCAGCAGACATGGGGGCCATGAGGACCAGGGCTGCACCCCTCTGACCTTTGAAAGTGCCAGGTAAGGAAAGGTGTCCATAGTCAGGACGGTCTCCTCGCCAGGCTTGCCCTCCAGCTGTCCCTTCAGGATCCTGGTGGCAGTCACTGTGGAAACCCCCATTCCTGGAGACAGCCCAGACAGACACCACACTGTTACCACTGTGAAGCCCCTGAAGGCACCCTGACCACACAGAAAGTGCTGGCGATTGTTGCCATCTTTAAACACGAAGTGGTACGTAAGACATTGTTATCAATTCATGCCCCTCTAGCTGGTTTGAGAGTACATTTCTTCTTCACCATCTATTCTGCAAGGCAGGACTATACCCTGGACAAGACACCAGTCCATTGCTGTGCACATGTACACCCAAGCACTCTTTAGAAACACCATTAACCAAGGTAGAATTGGCTCTTACTGCTCACTTATAAGATCATTTATCAGAAAATAAGTTGTAAGAACCATATCAGTCTGGGCATTGTGTTGAAACATCTTATAGGATTACTATAGCTTTATTGATGAATGTTGAATCTAACGTTTTTATACATTCTTGTACCACTTCCGATGAGCCAGAGGCTGAGGCTGCACCCTAGACAGGATTCTAGTCCATCGCAGGATCACACACTCATACAGGCATATAGTGGGCAAATTTGGAGACACCAGTTAATCTGGACAGCATGTCTTTAGACATTGGGAGAACCAGGAGAGAACCAGGAACACTGGGAGAACATACAAACTCTCACCTTGTTGAATAGATCTGATAGGGCTTGTAGGTACTACTGGAAATACTTTATTGTGGTTGCAATCTTATCAAATTTATCAATATTTTTGTCAGCTGGGTAGAAGAATGTTTCTTCACTTCCTACATCGGCTTTGTCCCTGACCTCTCCAGGCGATACGACCAGTTAGAGCATTTTCTGCACCACTTCACCAACTTACATCCATCCCTGAAGTCTATACTAATTGACATATCTTCCACTACTATTCCATTTCTGGACATAAACCTGTCCATTAACCAACCATAATTCTTAACTTCTGTCTATTACAAACCCACAGATTTACACAGCTATCTCATGTACAGCTCCTTTCACCACACGCATACTAAAAATTCTCTCCCCTTTCCACATTTCCTCAGGCTCCAACAACTTTGCAGTGACGACATTGACTTCCAAACCAAACCTTTAAAATACACTCTTTTTTCATCAACAGAGGAAACCCCACCAATGATATTGACAGGGCCTTCTCCCAAGCCATAAATATCAGATTTCATAAACCCAATTAGGATCTCCTGACCTAGCAACCGCATTCCGTTGGTGCTTCCCTACCACCTTAACACCTTTTCTATCCCCAGGACCATTAACGACAACTTCACCATCTTACAGGATGAACCCTCCACTGGTACCCTTTTTTCTGACTGCCGCATCACCTCATACCGCCAATCACCTAATCTGCATAGCCTTCTTGTTCTCAGCTCCCTTGACCTCCCTCAGCAATCATCCACACCAGGCATCACCTGTTAATATCTGTCCAAAACCACACAGATTCAAGGCCCCTCTGGACAATTATGGATCTTGTACTTCCAGCAACCTTATATACTGCATCTCTTGCACAACATGCCTAGTTATTTACATTGGTGAAACAGGATGGAGACTGGGAGATCATTTTAGGGAACATGTCAAGATCTCTCCAAGCCCATAGTTTCCCATTTCCCCTCTAACGACTCCTATTGCAGAAAGACATCCAAAAATCTATTCTGAAACTAGGTCCACACCTTCCCCCTTCTCTCAAAACAGACTTTTCCTTCTAATCCTTTTTATTCATTTGCAGGTTTTGACTTCACACCTCTCTTGACTTCTCATCACCTGCGTGTCCTCTCTCCTGCTCCCACCTCTTCTCCACTCCCGGCTTTTGTTCTCTCCTGCTTAATCAACAGCCGGTTTTCCTCTCTCTCACACCTGAAGAAGGCTCCACAGACGAAATGTTGTGTTTCTTTTCTTCTCTTTTCAGCATGGAATAAACCTATTACTTGTTCCTTTGCAGCCTATGCATGCTGATGCAGCTCCCTACTTCAATCTTATCTAACTGATAAGAAAACAGTTTGTTTAAAATGGACATTGCTCTTCCTCAACTTTTTAGTCACACCTAAAAAGAGCTTCCCAAAGAGCATCCCAAAAGAGCTCTAATCCTAGTCCCATTCTTCTTAGTCTCTATCTTTTAACATTGTATCATGTTCTTTGTAACAATAGTATCTTTCTTATCCTGTTTTCTTTCTTATCCTGTTGATATCCAGTTTTGTGGTTATACGAAGCCAGCACTTAAGCAATATCTACCTTGTCACTTGTTACGCTTAAAAGATGCTAAGAATAAAGAGCTAAAATCAGTAAAGCTACAAAAGCTAAGATGCTTATAAAAGCTCAAATCAACAGCCAAACAATTAAATTTAATGTTTAATTGGTTTTTCAACTATATGCTACACCATGGATAACAATGGGGAACTTTCAGTGTCTTTTCACTAATATGTATCTAAGTGCTGCTAATTCTAGAGTGTTTTAAAGATTTCTATATTGCTACTACTATTAACATTACTACTAAATTCTATATTCTCTGTTATCATTCTGCACTGAATTTTGTTAGGATACACTTCCCCCTTTTCTTATTTTGATGTTTTTGCATTTTATGCTGTATAGAATATATGCTGTATGTTCTAACAGTATTACTGTGTCTTAAGTGACTTTCAATAAATGCAGCTCTGAGCGGGTACACATTTTTGGGGGGGAGTACACTGTGGGATCACACTTGGACCTGGAAGGATCACTTAATTTGTTTTAAAAACAATTAATTAGATATGCTGAACAAGATTGATTATTTCTGCAGAATCTTCACGGTCCTTGTATGAAACTTTCACTTTAGATACACTGTCTGCCCATGATCCTTTTCAGTGGAGGTCTCCTGTGCTGTGTGTGGTTACCCACCATCCCCCAGGAAAAGGATGAGGTTCTTGGCTTTGCCAGCATTGGGCTTCAGTTCCAGAGCTTCTTCCAGAGCCTGCCGTCCTTTCCTGTTCCAGAACCGGGGGTCTTCTTCAGCCACTAGGGAATCGCACACAGTACAGCACAGACATGAGTGGGAAATGTTCGGAGCAAACCTAGCCAGTTGTACAACAGAGGAAAGCATTTAACCAGCACATATCCTAATTTCAACTTTTGCTAGAGGCAATTTCCATGCTCTGTGGCATACATACATTTATTTAATAACAACTCCATAAATAAATATCTGCAAGGTGTTTTTAGCTTCCTACGGTATAGACCATCTGCATTTTAACCTCTGGCTGTTGCTTTGAAATGATCTGTTTTGTGACATACACTGCTACCTGTAATAAACACTGTTATCCACAAAAATGGATTCGAAATTCTTACAGTATACCTTTGTAATTTATGTTAAACCTGAATAATGAAATTAACCACTTTTATGGAGGATACCACCTCAGGAGGAGTGACAAACAGTGCAAGAGTAGCAACAGATTCAGACTGCTTTAAAAAATCCAAGACTGGGAGGTGACATTCAATGTAGACAAGAGCATTGTTCCAGCAGACAGCAAACATAAGTATAATAACGCATAAATTTAAGATGGGCAATACTGAGACACTGAGGAGGCTACCTATGAAAACCATCTTTTGAGTCTGTGTAATACATAATTTTTCTCCATTATACAATGCAGAGAATCTCTAAGGCAGGCAGAATGTCAGTACAAACTGTAGAGTTTTAGGTGCAGAATCAAATTGGGTGATCTCATGTTAAACGTCTACACACTTATAATACGTACAAGTTTGGTCACTGCATTACAAGAGAGATATCGCTGCCTGTTCTGGAAACAGTCCACAGGAGACCAAACAGCTACATTCCCAGACTAAAAGAAATTAACTTTTTTAATCTTGAGAAGAGACGACTCCAAGGAAACCTGATTCCAGTGTTCAAAAGCCTCAGAGATATTGGGTCAACCCCCTTGTTTTATTTTGAGATCAGCAGTCAAACATAAATCAGGGGACTCAAGTAGCAACTAAGGGTTGGGACGTTCTAGACTGAAAACAGGAGGCTAGGGTCTGGGACGTCTGGAAGGTTCCTTTCAAGAGATGGGTGGATGAGCTCCTGAGGTTAGTTACCAACTAACAAATCAGTTTGAAAGGCTTCCTCTTGTAGTATTCCTTTCATTCTTATGTTCTAGAATTCTAGGCAAATGGAAACATGCAGAGGACACTCTTTACAGAAATATGGTGTCTGTCAGCTTTCCCATATATCCACTTCAGCTGGCATTTAAAGAAAAGACAAAAGTATAGAAAAAGAAAGTATAAAGTAGCAAAAGCAGAAGAACAATTTAGAACGGATAAAAAACCTCTAAGATGGTCACACGTTTTCATTTACAAAGTTGACATTTTGTACAGAATCATATCATACTTACCAGGTATAACCGAACAAGAAGGGTTGATGGCAAGATAAATCTGTAGCCCTAGCAGAAGAAAGTGGGATGGAGCCATGGTGTGTCTGTGCTGCTGAAGGTCTTGTTAGAAGAAGAGCTTCGTTCTTAACTCTGCTTTACAGACTGATAACACAGATCAAAGATCACTAGAATCATAAATGTACAATGTTGGTTGCTTTATTAATTCTTGGCATTTTATCTTCCCAGGCCAAATGAATGAAAGTGAATCTAAATAAGTGTATGATTATTGTCAACAAGGGAATTACTCCTGCGATAAGGTTGTAAGAACTGTGCATTGGTATAGATCGGCTACTGCCCTTCACCCAGGTGGGAGTCGTACAGTTGTACATGAAGTAGGCGTCCTGTACTGTATGAAAGCACTGTGGGGTCCTTCAGGGTATATTGTATGTGCAAGAGCAATACAAAATGTCTTGTTTTCAGCTGTAGTTAAATGGATTTTGTAAGCTAACACCAGCAGTATGTAAAATTTTAAATCTATGTCTAAAAGAGAAAGGGAATTTCTTCAGAAGGCACAAATAGATATAAGACTCCCAATTCAACAAGTAAATGTTTTGCAGGTATAAAGTTCTTGTTTAACCCTTAATATCAGAAAAACGTTACTCCTTTCACATCACCTGTTCCCACACAGAATTGGACTTACTGTACCACAATACTGTACGAGATCTTGTAGAGGGAAAATCATACTCTTACAGCAGGTGGAAAAAAAATGGAATATAACATTTAAAATGTATACGAGTGTGGCAAAACAAAACTCTGTTGTGCCAAAGTATTCATTATCTCTAATTCAGCATTTTTAGTATCCCACTTGAACTATACTTTCAGTGTGCTTTTTTTCTAACTGTAGATACTGCATTTTATTAGTACTCAAAACTACTTTTCCAGTCTTCATCCCAAGCAATCCTGAGTGGAGTGCCCTTGGTGGGACTCCTGGCAGCCAAAGCTTCCTTCAGGTCAACCTACAACATTCCAGATGAGCATATGATAGGTGGCTCCAATTGCTTATCCTGCATTTTGTCTGCATCACTTATAACTTTGTCATACTGAAATATATAATAGTGTTATCTAAGTTGCAGCAACCACTAGGTGTCATCTCTGTCGGTATCTTACTGTGTTAATTCTCCTGACAGCAGAGTAGGAGAGCCTCCAGGAAAACTCCTGGCTAAAGGTCAGCATGAAGCTGATTCTGCTGTTTATAACAGTTCACTCTTGTAACTCCAGGTGTGATTTTTAACTTCATCACACATGAGAGGTTTGTGAACAAGTAAAATTCGATTCAAACTTTATCACCCTCCTCTAAGGTAAATTTGTTCTGCTGCAGTGTCTGACACAAAAGAATCTCACCAACAATACTCCATTTCAGAAACATCTTCTACAACCCTTAATGAAATTAAAGGCACTCATTTTACATTATTCTAAAATGAAATTGCAGAGGGAATAAACAATTTGGGATGATACACAACAGTACAGTATGTACTGTATTTATAAGTAGATTCCAGGGTTGAGCTGTTTTAGTTTAAACCTTCATGAAACATTGTGTTTATTCATGTGTCTTATTAGAAAAACAGTAAAACAACCCCTTCTGTACTCTTCTCCCAAACTGTCTGGGATTTAAAGTTAGTTTTATTTATCTCATATAAGACTCTGATTTCAAAAGGCTTCACTCTCATTTTTTTTGCAGAAAGCTGTCAATATGGAACATCCTAGAGTCATATCGGAAGAGGACTTAATTACTGAAAATTAACAGAAATCATTTGCTTTGCATTTAACCGAAAATCAACACAAAAGCGGTTTAGCTTTGATTGCATTTTGTGATGACCACTGATGATATTTGAGTTGTGTAACCGCTGCACCATCAGAAGCTGTGTCAGCATCAAAACCCAAGACTGCCATGAGTAACCAAACAATTATATATTAAAAATCTAAGAAGAAAAAGAGTGTTATGCAATTTCTAGTCTTATGTATGGAGAAATGCTGTCCTCAATTGACCCGCTGGGTGCTGTAGGAAGACAGCGACGGGAGATGACAGCTAGGGATGATTTAGGCGGCACCCTTCCCATCTGACCTTGTTCATGTGCTCAGCAGAGCACCATCCTTCGTTTAAAACAGAGAGATTAATTCCCCTTTCAGCTTCAATTTAATTTATTTTGTGCTTGCTTTCTGATAGTGCTGGTCTGAAAAAAAATAGTAGGTCATTGCATTTAATTGAGGACGCTTTCATTGAGGTTAATGCTGTGACAAAGTGTTAAGTACATAGAGCAACATGACCATTGTGGTTCACCGTTAAACAGGAGCCTACCTGTTAATGCCATTCTTAATCCGCACGTTTAGGGATTTTGTTATCCTAGCCTTTTGATGTTTTTCCCCATTTTACAGTTTTACTTTTTTCTCCTCACTTGAACTTCACAAGGATATGCCCCTGAGGTTATATACAGCTTAAGATATCATCATCCAAAGAGCAGTCTCCATGCCTGGTGCCCATTGTCAGCTGTCAGAATTTAGTGGAAAACATAAAATAAGATCACTTTCCTGGCCAAATACAATCTCTTGCATTAGGAATTTGTCTTTTTTGCATACCCCAGCTTGCTCTCCATGAGACACACAGACAGGGAGAGAGCCTGGGGTCAGAGCACAGGGTCAGCCATTTATACAGCACCCCTGGAGCAGTTGGGGTTAAGGGCCTTGCTCAGGGGCCCAACGGAGTAAGATTCCTCTGCCAGCCGTGGGATTTGAGCCGGCAACCTTCCAACCACAGGCGCAGATCCTTAGCCACAGAGCCACTGCACCACCCCCCATGTGACAAAGAGCACATATCTTTGTCCCTCTCTCTCAGAATGTTGACTTGTATGTGGAGGAGTGTTCATTTTACAGAAAGTCCAATTAAGAGAATAGCACCAGGGACAAATGCACAGGGATGGCATAGCCTAAATAATCAAGAAAGAGTCACGTCCTAGCAGCAGTATCTCTTGCTTATTAGACGAGATGACGCAAATTTCTTCACTCATTTCCTTGTTAAATTAGTCCACAAATGTGCTGCAATGCACTTTCAGGGTTTTTCCCAGTTTCTCTTCTTGTATTTCTCTGCTCGTGCTGTAGACGCACTGTGAGCCCTAAAACCGCAAAGCGTGCTTAATTTCCTTTTTATTAGGCTTTTCATTAACCGCACGCAACTGGAAGTCCTCTGCAGATGCACTATATAGCCAGGAGAATGAATCCTCTTTAAAAGCTGAGATCAGTTTTGAAGCTAAAAACATGCAGTGATATTTAAGCTGTGATTCCTGTCATTGGAACTTCTAACTTAGCAGGATGTTCTTATTCCTGCTGTATTGTTTTTCACTAGTACCTCTTTGTCTGAGAATCTCACATGTTCTATAATTTCACAAGCATCTTATGTGTCACTAAGGCCCATAAGTTAAAAAAAACCTACAAGTAAAGAAACATGCAATTTTCCACGAAAATAAATGAAATGAAGGCATTATCTGCATGTATGCAGCATAGTGCTGTTGTAATCTTTCTGAATCAACAGCTAAATAAAAACATGCACTTTTATCAATTTGTATATATTATTCAGATAAAAAAAACTGGCTAGGCCACCAGTGTTCTTCAAACACAAATCAGCATAAAACTACATTTTAGATTATTACTAAAATTGTTGAACTGAAGTGGTGAAATGTATTGAAGACATCTGTGGTTTTTATTCATTTGTATTACAACAGACAATCCACAAGAAAAAAATGTCGATGTGTACCAGAAAAGTAAAAAAACATTTCTTAAAGAAACAATGATATTGGCTGTTACTAAAAGGGGTGTTTCAGAAGGGGGGTTCAGTCTTTTCTGAAGTCAGCTTCCTTTTTCTCTACTGACCTATGAGTGCTGGTCAGGGCCCTGTCTTGCAAAACACCCTAGGTTTAAAAGCCCCTTCCTAGAGATCTGAGCGCTCTTGAATTGGTGTCAGGGACATTTCACAACATGAATCACCGCATGGAGCAAAGCATGGTCCTGGGACTACTAGCTGCATTTCTTCTAACAAGTGTTCTCTCAGGTCAGTCTGACATGTGTGTTACTCGCAGCTTTAGGGGTGCAATGATTTTAACTGGCAAAATTGCATGCATTTTACCAGACTCTGCTTGATATATTTTTAATGGTTAGATTAGTGTGTTTGTGTCTCATATGCAGCTTTCCATTTTTTTCAAAAAGCGAGCATTTATTGTACCAAAAAACATGCATTGATTTTACCATAGCTATACTGTATCAATCAGAGTACCAATCACTGTGCCTTGGAAGAAATGTAACATTTTTTAGGTATAAGCCTTTACAAAGCACAAAAAGAAATGTTACATTTCAGTCACTAACCCTGTCTGAATGCATGCATTAATGATTTTGCTCCTCCTAATGGGGCACTCACAAGCACTGGATGTAATTGGGGAATATACCTACAGTATTCCTCTCTGTAGAGGACAGGAGAGTGACAAGCCCTGGCCTGATTTTACCTCTGAGCAGCTACACCCATGCAGGAGAAGGACCCAGCCTACTGGAACACCCAGGCCAAGGAGACACTGCAGGCGGCTCTGAAAATGAAGCCAATCTCCCACCGCGCCAAGAATATCATTCTCTTCTTGGGAGATGGTAAAACGCAGCACAGCGTCAACCCGTGTCACAAGAACATTTAAAGTGGGCAACACAAAGCAAGGCTTTCACAATTTAATCCGACTCATATTCATGGTTTGCACATTACCTCACACCCGGGGGACACTCATCACTAACTTATCTTTCCGCACCGTGTTACAAAATAAGCAAATTCCTAAGGGAGAAGCTCTACTTCAGCAATTCAGGGAAAAATGTGCATCTCGCAAAAGGTCCTGAAGTCCTTCATGTGTTCCAACAGACTTAAAAAAATAACAAGCATGAGTAATTCCTGATGGACTCTCCCTGTTATTCTAAAAGCACGTCCCGTTGCTGACAAAGCCCGATATATCCTTAACATTAATAATAACACCCGTATCTGCCTCTGTTTTTACTGCTGAAGCATTGGTTCTCCTTATCTGTATGATCCACTTGGCCACTGGTGTAGGATTCTGAGTGTTAGGAGATAGAGAAGAAGGGCTGATGTTTTCTGAGCTGATTTCTTTACACAAAAGCAAAGCCCAAAGGGCTTTTAAATTAGATTATCTCAGATCAAAGGTTTTGATTTTCACTTGCATTTCTACCTGTTTCTAAGAGAAAATCCAAAATAATTTTGGTCTTGTCTTGTTCTTGTAATTTTTCTTACAACCATAAACTAAAGTGAGAATAAAAGGGAAGCACGGTTAATCTTGCTTTAATCAAAAATTAATTAGTTAAAGTATCTATAACAAAGATAACAATCCGTAATTTTTGTATATTTGTACACCAGCAAGAGAGTAACGCCAGGCAAACCTGTGCTAAACCAATTGGCTAAACTAATCAATTCCAGATTCCCAGACTGCTTTGCGTACAAGCCACAGTTTAACCCATGACCACAGTGGTACGCTCTGTTTAGTGGGGACGCTGCAACAGCCATTTGTTTAATCCGCAAACCACATGCCAGTGGTTTGCATCACAAAAGTGAATGCAGATGACGAATTCAACATATCTGAGCATATGTGGAGCACTGTAATTTAAAAACCCAAGAACAAGTAGCGCAGTCAACTCTTTCTCCTCTATCTGCTGCTATGGATGAGGGCACGGTCAGTGTCTCTTACAGGAATGGGAGTTTCCACCGTTTCGGCCACTCGGATCCTGAAGGGACAGATGGAGGGGAACTCCGGTGAAGAGACAGTTCTGACCATGGACACCTTCCCACACCTCGCTCTTTCCAAGGTGAGGTCAGCTGAGGCTCAGGCAACCAGGCTGTCTGTTATAGGATGGGGAAAAAAAGGGATTAGAAGAAAAAAGAACACTCACAGCCCAGTAAATAACACAGTATTGTGCCCTTATCACTTACTGATTGTCTTGTTTGTCAGGTCAGTTTGCCACACTGAAAGGCAGACAGGCGCAAAATGCAAAATAAAATTTGACAAAGACTAATATTAAAACATTGGTCACTGGACTTCAGGTTAGATTATAACTGAAGAGAGAGGGTCCAGTTGAAATATCTTTCCACAACATATTGGAAGCATAGTCGCAATGCGACGGCAGAAAATCAGTTTTAATTGCATAATTACTGAGGTTATTGTAAAAGTCGGCATCAAGCCGTGACCAGGTACTTGTCAGTAATTCCCATCCCCCAGCCCCCGTACAGCAGGTCCACAAGTGACTGCGGCGTGTGCTTTCTCCAGACGTACAGCGTTGACATGCAGGTGGCAGACAGCGCGAGCACGGGCACCGCCTACCTCTGTGGAGTGAAGGCCAACGCCAAAACAGTGGGAGTGAGCGCCGCCGCTGTGGCCTACAAGTGCAATAGCACCTTCGGCAATGAGGTGTACTCAGTGCTGCACCGCGCCAAGGCCCAAGGTACAGACAGGACTCACAGTGATGAGCAGTGCACCGGCTTAGGCTGCCTGCTCTTGAGGGGGTTTCTACATGGCAGAATTCACCCTTTGCTTCCCTGAAATGGCAATGGCTGATGTTCGACAAGAGACAGACCCTCTAGAGCAGACGTCTCTAGTCCTGGGGACTCATACATCTGCTGGTTTTTGTTCCACCCGAACACTCAAATAATCGAACACTTAATAGACCTTATAATAGGTTTAGCTTGACATCTTGATGTTGTTTTCAGTGCCTAACCGTCTAGGAGGTTGCCTTGTAGCTTTTGAGTTTATTGTGTAGCTTAAAATCTCTAAGCTTTGGTTAGGAAAAAAAAAACTCTGGATCCAGCCAAGCAAATTGTTGGTTCATTTATGTAAAGACCTCGGCTGCAATGAATGTCCACAGCTCTGAGGGTCTCCGGGACCAGCACTTCGTTTAAACTGACCTCTTAGCGGGGACCTGCAGACCCATTCCTCAGACCGGTTATTAAATATGGGTAACAGAATATATTGCAAAAATATTGTGGTATTGCAAAAATTCGACAAATTCCGTATTAAGTCCAAAATCGTGAAGTTTGTGAAAGTAATTTATAGTCACCACGTTGTCTCAAACCCCTAGTCTCGTCATGGGCAAGAAACTCAAAACCTTACAGCATTCAGAGCCACCTCCAGTCCCATTTAGATTTGTAAATGCTGAAAGCAAACTTTAAACCACAGTGTATACCTTACCTCAGAGAGAAAATGGAAATCAATTAGTTTGCCAATTAGCTCAGCTGGAAGAACACTGAGAGTGAGAGTTGGGTAAGGGTTGGGAAACACTTGAGATCCTGGGGATCCCATGACCCCTGCCAATGAAGCTGTCGGCTATTTAATTGAACTATCATTAACTGAAGCAAGGAGTTTGCTTAATGGTTACCTGTTTGTGTCTCCTCTGAATGTAGAGATTTGCAAATCAATTGTAAAACCCAATAGTTAAAAGGAAGCTTCCAACGTGCAAAAGCTGAAAACAATTGAAGAGCTAAAAGTAATTCCATTATTACTGCATTTGTTTAATTGTTGTTTGATGTTGGCTCTGCAGCAACATTTCTCTCAAGATGTGCTGCCTCCCTGACAATTATGAGATGATTTTCTTGGTGAATGAACTCTGAATTGTCTTCATTATGATTAATGTTCTGAAGTTAGTAGTAAACAGACGTGACCCTAAAATAAGTCCAAGAACAGGTTCATGAAGCTTTAATACATCTACTGTACATTATGGCAAGAACACCTCATATCAGGAGATTCGTCTGGGGTGTGCAGCTCCAGTCCTGGGAGGCTAAAAGGTTTCTGTATTTCTTTTCACCTTTACTTAATTCGGCTCATTTTTTGCTTAAAAGGACAAGTTAAAGCCTTTCCTTGTTCTGAAGAAGAAGAGACCTATAACACCGGCTGGATAGCAGAAATAAGGAACAAGAGCTGAGCTCCTGACGTAATGAATTCAGCACAACTTTCCCAATGGGGACAGTAGCTGCGTATGAAACAGTCTCAGGTCTTTGTGTCTGGTCACTGCAGGCAAATCCGTGGGCATTGTGACCACCACCCGCGTCCAGCATGCCTCTCCTGCGGCCTCCTATGCCCACTCTGTGAGCCGCAGCTGGTACAGCGATGCCGACCTCTCCTCCAGTGCCCTCAGAGATGGCTGCAAAGACGTGGCCACGCAGCTGGTTTTCAACACCGACATAGACGTAAGGCCTTGTTAACTGCAGAGAGAGACTGTTGCAGAAAGGGGCTTGACTCTCTGCAGGTCTGAGGAGGTCAAAGGGCAGTGGACAACGCGCAGTTTTTAATCAAATGTCTCATTGTATATACAAACAGCAAACCTTCATTTTGTCTGTTAAGGCTGTTGGAGGGAGTACAAGTTCAGCTGAAAGCTGAAGTAAGAATTCACAGGAAAAGCCACATGAGGTACTCTGTGAAGACCAGTTTGCTATTTTCACTATTTCTATCACTGTTAATGTATTTAATTTATTGAAGTTTGAAGTGTTGTAGTCTGGTTTTCAGTAAAGGAACAGTTACATTAAAAAAAGCAGCCATAAATTGAGAACTAAAAAGTCCAATGACAGGTCATTTGTCGATTTAATGTCTGTAACACAGCTGTGCCCCCCTGATCTTTGCCATCTTATCGTCGCCCCAAAGGTCATCCTAGGAGGAGGGCGGATGTACATGACTCCCAAGGGGACCCCAGATCCCGAGTACCCGACATCGTCTTCCCGCCGCGGCAAGCGGAAAGACGGGAAAAACCTCATTGAGCTGTGGCTGGAGGCACGGAAGGTACTGTTCATCTCGGACATTTACTGTGCAGAACAGAGGTTGCTCTGCACTCTCATTAACTGCCCTTCTGGACGATGAGCCTTGAAGAGGACCAGACCGTTGAATCATTCCCAGTGTTCAGCACAACCACCTCCTTCATGATCCAAATCGCTAAATCATCAAAGTTCTGGACCCGTTAAAATGATATGAGGAAATGTCTGTTATTTGAATAAAATCCTAGCAGTAATCTTTTCTTATTTTTCTATTACAGTCAAAGAATGCGCAATACGTGTGGCACAAAGAACAATTCGATGCCGTGGATGTAAATTCAACCAACTGTCTCATGGGTAATGGCATTTGTTTGGTGCTGAACAGACAGGTAATCTGTAGCAGGGGATAATTACGGATTATTTTGCATATTACAGACAGAAAAGAGAGAAATAGTACCACAGTTTGTGATATTTTCCAGTTTTGTGAAGACATTATCATGCTACTGTAGTTCAACCCCTGATTTACAATTTCAAGTTAATACTTAAATATGACAACAAGCTCTAGCACACAGCTTAATGCTTATGGCCATTGCTTGGTTTTATTTTATATAACAATTTATTAGGTTTACAAGTTTTGTAAATCAACAGATCCTCCTCGTATTTCAATTATCTTGTTTTTATTTGATTTAGTCCTTCCACGTAAAAACTTGCAATGCAGAGGCCAGCAAGAAGAAGAAAGTATAACCATATTATCTCACCACGATAAACATTTATCACATTGCATGGGTTTAAAAATCATATCCCTATGAATACTGAGCCCCTTCTTTGCGTTGAGAAGTTGAGAAGTTAAAACAACATCTTTTGGATTCCAGGTCTTTTTGAGGCCAAAGACATGAGGTTTGAGTTATATCGCAACTCCACACGGGATCCTTCTATAATAGAGATGACTGAAAAAGCCATTCAGATCCTCAGCAAGAACCCGAAAGGCTTTTTTCTCTTTGTGGAGGATAAGTATCCCCTTACATTTCCACACACAGCACAGGAGACATCAGCCTGAAATCCTGTGGACCTTGTTTATTGCCTAAAATGAGCAGTAGAATTGCCTTATTTCATTCTTTAGCAGCAACCATGATTTTTAAAATAATCTTTATGCTAGGAGGAGGACGTGAGGCTGCAAGTCTTTCAGATTCAGTGAGTCAAATGGCCTGCTCCTGCTGTACCTGAAATGAAGCAGAAAGTCTTATTTCCCATGTTTTTCCCCATTTTATCAGCTAGGTTTCAAATTCATTGGGGACAATTCCAGGCCACCTGGAATGTCATTGGTTCAGCACTAATACCAGTCAATGGTTTTAGGTGCTATTGGGCTCTTGCCTTTGACACTGTCCTTCCCTCTGTAAATAAAGACTGGAACTGTGACTACTTCTTATGGAAGGCTTGGGTTTTGTGCTGATAGTAGTGTCACACTACTATATTTTTGTAAAGTACTCTTATCTACAGTACGTAAGTGAGGATGCATCTTATGGTATTGATCTGATTTAAGAGGAAGAATTGACCATGGACACCATGATGGCATTGCCAAGCTGGCCCTGACAGAGGCGGTTATGTTTGACCGGGCAATTCAGCGTGCCTCCCAGCTGACCAGAGACTCCGACACGCTGACCGTCGTCACCGCTGACCACTCCCATGTCTTTACCTTCGGAGGAAACACCCCCAGAGGGAATCCCATTTTCGGTACGCTCCTCCCAATCATTCCGGCTGTGTGAGCATTCCCATAATACGCACAGGGAGGGCCTGACCAGAACAAGAAGTGTCTTAGCTGTTTAGATATTTATAATAGAGCATAGCTTAAAAAAGCCAAAGCAAGAGATTCCTTCAAAACTAAAGCCAGTTCCTAAGCAATAGGTTTGTTAAAATGAAAGATAATAAAGGAATTTTGCAAATTGTACAACTTTATGTCTAATTTAACTTATTCTTTTTTCTAAAACTCAAGCATTTGGGGAAAAATAGCCATTAAAATGTAAAGTGTACAGATCTTTTTTCTTTAGGTCTAGTCCCAGAGATGGCTGAAGACAATTTGCCATATACCAGTATCCTGTATGCTAACGGACCAGGATATCTGCTTGAAAATGGCACAAGAGCAAATATTACTTATGTTGATTACTGTAAGTGTACAGTATGTCTATGTGTACTGTATGTTCAGATGTGTATGTCTTCTATTCTTTAAATTGACTAACACCTGTACAGGTAGAATTTTTAAAATAAGTGATTGAGGTTGTTACAGACAAATTTGCACAAAAATACTGAATCATCACATGTCACCCTTTGCCAAAAACTTTATAACAGGAATTTGTTACCAGGGAATGAATTTTAGTAAATTCATCTGGCTGTGTTAAATAGATGCTTCTCTTGCTTTCCACACATCTGATGTTGGATTATAGTTGTTGGTAGTAAAAATCTATTTATTTGCAAAGTAGACAACCTTACACAGGATGAGTTACTTTAGTTTTCCTCTTTAAATAGTTTAAAAAATACTGTAAATGCACTTATTACATTTATGTATGTAGTAATTGTATTCTGATATTTTTATTAGTAGCACAAAACAAAAATCGACAGGAGGGATCACATTGTACATATACATAGTTCACGTTATTTTGGAAGTGAGGGTCGATATATACCAAAGAAGTGGTGCATCATTATAGCAATATACTGTAACTTGTATTCCTCAAGGCCGATAATTAAAGTAAGGGACAAATTGTCAACTGTTCACATCTATAGAAAAAGCAAGATATTTGTACCCCTTTTCAGCTACACATTAAATTATCTAGGTACTGTATTATTTTGAACTTATCCATTAATATGTCATCTGAATCACAGTGGATTGTGTCAAAAGACAAGAATCATGGCAGGAGCTAGGGAACTGTGCAAGTAATCTGCATTCCAGACATTAAATGATACATAATATATATCCACATGGTCTGGAGGCCAACCTAGTGCAACAATGTGATAACTGGCTCCAAATCCTGTTACAGTGTAAGACTTCTGATTGCTACTCCCAAGTTAGTGAGTTAGTTGAAATAAGTAAGTTAACCCTTTTATTAGTGTAACCTGGTGGATGGTAGAGGTAATTAATTGACTTAGTTCTACCAAATTACTCGTGACCTCCAGAAATTTCACAGAAACAATTATTTTACCATCCCCTTTTCGTAGATTTAAGATCCGCCTGCACTTTTAAAGACACTGACGATAGTGGCCCTGTCCATATGCATTACAGTTAAAGCTTTTTTCTATATGGCATCTGTTGTCTTTTTCTTTCTCTTCATATTGCACCTTATCAGTTTTTGATACAAGTTCAAAATGAACCAGGCTCGTGTTAGCATTGCCCAGTGTTTTGGATGGGAGTTTTGCGGTTCTGGGTGCTGGTCTCTCACTCCCCCGTCTGTCTCTCTGCCTCTGCTCCGGTCTTGCCAGTGGATGAAGAGTACATGCAGCAGGCTGCTGTTCCCCTGGACTCCGAGACGCATGGTGGGGAAGATGTGGCCATTTTTGCCCAGGGTCCCATGGCTCACCTGTTTCATGGAGTGAAAGAGCAGAACTACATAGCCCATGTGCTGGCCTACGCTGCCTGTCTTGAGCCCTATACCGACTGTCCCCCAGAGCCCAACTCAGGAAGTGGCAGTCATGGCTCTGTCAGCCTCCTCCTCGCTGTGTCCATTTTACCTGGGTTCCTCAGGACATGAAGCTTCTCGTTTCCCAAACCATCAGCAACTGAAGTTCTGCAGGGATTACATTAGACACTCCTACCCAGACCACTACACTTGGAACTCTCCTTCGATCTTGGTGAGGTGTCATGACTCCTGATCTCCCAGATCCGTGTTGTTGCCAGACTGTGTTTGGCTCTAATGTCTTGCCAGGATTGAAACTGCTGACTCTGAACGCCACGACTACAAGTGACGTGTTGACTCGGTCCTGTCTCCAGCATACTGATAGCATAAAGGTGTTGTCCCCTTGATAAGTGGGGTGTGTTAGCGATTTTCTGTATTTTCCTTTCTCAGTTTTCACCAGGCTTAACATTCAACAGGTTAAATCACCTCAACACCTGAGCCTAATCAACTTTCCTAACTAATAATGTGATTTACAGACGTCAACTGAATGTATCACAGCCAATCATGAGAAATCGATTAATGAAAATGATTCCAAAAACCTTTAATCAAAATCTATTTTTATAAATACATGCATAATTAGAAAGATATATTCTATATCTGCTTAATATTTTTACTGTAATCATTTCAGTCTGCAGGATTTATAAGTGTTATGTCTTTGAAATCTGTTCTAACCTCAGAGTCTGTGAATTCATGCAAGAGATTAAGTCCCTCAATATCCAATTTTTCTTTCAGCTGTATTAATGCTCTTTAGTATCTTGGGTTCTTATCATCGTCTTAGTGAAAAACACTTTAAAGACAAATTGAAACAAACAAGTTATGGAGTTCAGAATTTTTCCAATATGTTAAAACAGTTTAGTAGTCAGTAACTAGAGTAGCAGGCATTTTGTTTCCTTTAAGGAATGTACGTCCCGCTTATTAGTATTTTTTTTTTTCAAATTTAGCAGGTGGTAAATTGAGATGAAAAATAATGGCAGTGTAATATTGAAAGGAATTACATTTTTATCCTGTGGTCCCTTCTTATATCTGTCAAGAATTTTTCATACAATGACAAAGTCTGCTGATTTACAGGACTTTCAATCTGAAACACCTACTGTATGTGGATATGAATGTGCTTTGTATAAAAACAAGTTTCTGCAATGGACACTTGTGAATTTTGTATTGATCAGTAAAGCAGGAAAGAGGAACATTTTATTAAAACCATTTATTTCACCTTGCTTACAGTATTAAATCTGATTTTGTTTCACGCTAATGACAGCTGATAATCAAATTGGATTCACTTAGTAAGTGCATTATTCACTATGTTCTTCCCTGTTTAGGCTGTTCAGGCAACACAATGTTACTGCTTTTGATGAGCATCATTTTTTGAGTTCTTCAATTTTATTTTGTTTGATTTTCTTCTGTATGGAATACCAAATTGCAGAGGAAATATATTGATCATTGAGTGACCGGGTGTAGAACAAGGTTTTTGGGTAAATTAACGATTGGATTGCACTAAATAAAAAATAATATTTATATTGAAACCTTACTTAGGGAAGTACAGTTTCCATAATACTAACCAGCAAAGGAAGTTTATCTCAGAATAAAACACATCTTAAAGATGGCTCCCTACCACTGCAAACACAATGTCTTCAGTCATACTTCCACAATGTTTTTAATTCTTTTTCAGGTATATGAAAACATCTATTTACAGCACATAGCCAATATAGTTACTGTATACTCTGGGCAATATGATTAAATATCAGCTACAACCTCATCCATTCTGGAATGACTTAACCAAACCCCTCACATAAAATGGGTGTGCATTGTTTATCAATGTGGACAATGAGATAAGGATTCTTATCTCTCACCTCTTCTGTGTTTTATTAACTTACACCTGGAAATTAATGTCAAAGTCAATTGCTACTTTACAGCAAACTGCCACGCAAGGAGATTTTTCAAGTAGCTACAGTAAATGGAGGAACGCCTGAAACTCAAGACTCTTGCCGTTTCGTGTCGAGATGAATTTTGAAAACTGTTTACATAGCAAGTCTATTAACCAGATCATGTCAAAACCTCAAACCAAACCTCATTTACATTAAAAAGATCAAAAGCATACATTAGTAAGATACGAATTTACTGTATCTGACAATGTTTAACAACATCGCATTATCTTAAAAGTCAAAGCTGGATATTTTCTCCAAAGCACGAACCAAAGTTCACAGAGGCCAAACACCACGTGTCTGTAATTAACAGTTCATTGTACCTCCTGCCAAAGACATTTTCAAATGTCAAAGGGCTTGGCCCTGCGTTTCATGCTAAGCCGATGTATCGCAGACTTTGTTCCCTGTCTTTTTTCTTATAGCTACTGTACTACTCAGTTTGAAGTATAGCAAGAAAGATTTTTCTCTTGACTCTCTTGAAAGAAAGTACTAGAAATCACAAGTTTTAGTTGCAATGAACATGTTCTCTGTGAATGATCTCAATATAGAAATGAAAGGCTCAGCAGAAAGTAGTCAGAATGTATTTAACTTTACACAAAATTAAGTGGAATAACAGGAATTTAATCAGCATTTCAACATTGTTTTTCGCATATTAATTATGGTATTTCACAAGTGTTTTTTCCAGACTGATCTGAAACAGACTGCCCATTATGATTTGTGTGTACAGTATGGGAAAAAAAGAGTGTTACAGTGTCAGAGGGGGTAAAAGTGCTTTATTTATATCCACAGAGCAGCAAGATGATCAAAGTAAACAAACACGTCAGACATGAGTGGGGTCTCACTCCTGCCCCCGCCCTTTGTCATGGCACACGTGTCCAATCTGAACTCGCCAGTTGCCGTCTCTTCACATCTCAGATCACGGAGCCCATGCCTGTACCCTGCCGGGAGAACGAGGGAGCGCAGACCGGCCACACAGAGGCTCTGATGCCCTGCTGGGCGACACAGGAGGTCCTGTGCCAGCTGGAGAACTGGCATGCTCCTCGGTGATGTCACTGCAAGCCGCCAACCGCCCAGGGAGTTGTACGGGTCTCTCGATGCCATTGGAACCCAAAACAGCCGTTTCTGCTTAACCCCAACTCTACCCTCTGGCAGTGTCCCTACCAAAAAGATGCCACCACTTGGGCAATCTAGTGAAATGACTCAGACCTGATGTTACAAAGTCTGGATTGTGAAGCTGAATTTGTGCTCAGGTTAAATGCTTTTAAACAGCACAAATCCCCCCCACCTTTGACGTATAGCAGCATGAACATTTTTTATAAGGTCTACAAGTTACACCCCATCACCCCTTTACAGGTTACACTAGACAGCACCGCAGAAGAGGGAAGAGAAACTAGTTTACGCAAGCAATCTCTTCTGCCGCTAACAGTTACTATTGCAGACCTGACTCTTGCTGTCTTGGCTGAAAAATAAAAATAAAAATAAAAACACTCCTGTTTTAATAAATAAATCAGAGGAAGACTAACTTGCATACTAATTTTTATCCTTATAGGATGTCTCATGTTCATAAGGCTTCATGTAGAAGAAAAAGCAGATTTCCTTCTTCCACTCCATGAGATAATTGTCTTTAAGTTTCACATACTAGGTGAGTCAGACTGCTTAATTTAAATTACTGCACATACAGTGTGTACACATATAACATTAACAGTTAGAAGGGGGTGTTGTATCAGTCTGAAAGCTCCAAAAGAAGCTGTAAAGGTTCATTCTGAGAAGTAAAAGAAAAGCAGAATGGTTTTCTTCAGGATTAACACTGTAGCATACTGTCTATTTTAATTGCAAACCATTCCTAATTGGAAATGACTAACTACACATCGCTGTAGTACTCATACAGTCATTATCAAGTATTCAGGTGTACCAGATTATGCATTAGTTCTTGTTATCTCATCAGGACAATCAGGCAAATTTGATGGAATTACATTGCTACAGTAGATATAAAATGAGAATAAAACTATAGGATGCTCAGAAAGGTTAAAATGTTATTTCTAATTTGGAGGATGCTGTAACACAAAATTCAGACAAAAAAGTTACGTCAGACTTTGGCCAAAAAAAGATTTTAACATGAAGCTCTTAAACTGCATCCAAATTAAGGTTTTTATGCCAAAAAATAAAAACAATGGACACTTTCAAAAAGCCAAATTACTTTAAAAAGTCAAAAGAAAATAATTACAGGTTTGTGGGCTGTAATAATGAAGTTTGACAGTACTGAAATGTTTCATTCTGGCACAAATTCTCACAGGAACAGATGGACGTGCCTTCATACAGTAGTTAGGAATATCCATTTCACTGATCAAGCAAAGAAAAGTGAAAACATGCCTCAGAATTAAAAGAACATCTTTTCCCCAAAACATTTCAAATTAAAGTTCCAGGAAATATATGGGTACAATAAGGCAAAACGCTATAAACCTAAAAACCTGAACAATTAAATAAAACCCCAAGAGGATAGATCATTTAAAATAAACAGGAAAAAAAACAGATGTACAATACATAGAATTTTGGTCATGCTAACTTCACCATCATGCAGACATACTCAACACATCTACTGGGAATGCTTTATTTACAGCTCAACCAATTTAAAGATGTTCTGACTTCTGAATATGTTTACATTCCACGTGATTAGGAATATCACAGGGAACCATTCAGCACAAGCCTTCTGAATTGACATTAATAAATAAGTCTTTTTTTTCAAAGCAATATAATGCATTAACTCTTCTTCAGGTAGCAAAAAAAGCAGATACAATAAGTAAAAGACAAGATTCTTCCATTATTTTAAAAGGTTTTCAAAAGTGTAGCTGAAACACAGGGAAGCTCTTTGATTAATTCACTAAAAATTGAAAGTAAATATTTAGGGTAAAAAGCATAATTATAAAAAGAAAATGAACAAGAATATTTGTGGCGTCTGTAGTGCTTTAACATGTCATGGTTCAATGTATTGATCTAGACAGGAACTGTCCGCTAGCTTCACATTACTCATTATTGTAAGATGAACAGGACACACTTGGACCTACTGTATTAACAGGACTTTCTCCTTCATTTATAGTTTTGCACACAGATGATGTTAACAGACATCATAAAAATGTCAGCACTTAAAAACACTAAAAAACACTTGAAATTACAAAAAATATTATACAGAATGTAAAACTAAGCCTCAGAGTAAAAGTTACAGCACTTGCATCGTGAGTGCAATTCACAAAATCATGTTCAATTTTACAAGCACTTGTAAACATTAAAGTAAGAAGTGGCAATATCATTCCCTAAACAGGTGAATGTCCATCAAGTAAACATTTTTTATATTCTATACATGAAAAAAATAAAATCAAGATTTGCCATTACATTTCCAATATTGAACAAAAAATGAAAAATGTATTAACTGCATTTATGTGCCCAATTCCGCTGTATACAGTGCCTTAAGACATTATAATTTAATTCTGTTTAAATAATCAGAACCTTTCTATGATGTCTTTTGCAGTTGTAATCAATTGAGGCTTTCAAAGTTACTCTGTAAATGCATAAGAAAAATGAAATGAGGTATTTAAAATGTCTTCAGTTTGGCTTGGCTTCTTTAATGAGAATGTAAAGTAATAAAAGTCATCCACCTAACACAATGATATATTGTGATGTAAAATTAATTAGGGGGAACAGTTCTTTCTTCATTATCAAATCCTCAGCAGAAGGCTCCTACAATCTCGAAGATTCCTAGTAATTTTAAAGCTTCAATAACTTTAAAGCTTCTTCCTAAAACTTAAATGTCTCATAAAACTAAGTTTGCACAGACTATACACTGAATTAATTAGGGAAATCTATATCTCCAATAATAAAAAAAACAACCAGTTCATTCATTTAACTGCTTTGGCCCCCAGTTCTATTTTATCCCCCAAAACAGTCAGCAGAGAATAAATATGGTTCTAAACTTTACCAATTTAAAAAATAAAGTAAAAAGATAAAATATGAAAAAGATGGTCTGTGCTTGTGAAACACTTTTAAAAACAAAGCCTGTGCCTCCTCATTGCAGGTCTGGTATGTTTTGTACTTTTTTTGGCTCTGTACTCAGCCTTACTCGGAGTCTGTGGAGTTCTGTGATGTTTTCTCAGAGGGCTGCTTCAACACTGCGCTGTATTTCATCGGGGCTCCATCGGCCTTCAGCACCACGTCCACCAGAGTGAAGATGGAGATATCCTGAGAACAACAGAACAGTTCTGGCAGTGAGACTCGCGTGGAGGCAGCAGCTCTCTCTCTCTTTTCATTTTGCTGACATCATAGTAAGTGACACACGGAAAAAACATTTTGGGTACAGCAATCTGTATGGCCAAACGTAATCTGAAAGTGTTTATGTTAGACGGGAACATTGCTGAGCCAGCAGCCATATCACCCTGCAACTCACAACTGGCAACCCACTGAAGCTAGGCAGGTGTGAGCCTGGCCTGTACCTGGATGGGAGACCTCCTGGGAAAAACTAAGGTTGCTGCTGGAAGAGGTGCTAGTGGCGCCAGCAGGGGGCGCTCACCCTGCAGTGTGAGTGGGCCCTAATGCCCCAGTATAGTGAAGGGGACACTGTACCGTATTAAGGCGCTGTCCTTCGGATGAGACATAAAACCAAGGTCCTGAGTTTCTGTGGTCATTAAAAATCCCAGGGCATTTCTTGAAAAGAGTAGGGGTGTAACCCCGGCATCCTGGCCAAATTTCCCATTGGTCCTTACCAGTCATGGCCTCCTACTAATCCCCATCTATGAATTGGCTTCATCACTCTGTTCTCCTCCCCACTGATAGCTGATGTGTGGTGAGCGTTCTGGCGCACTATGGCTGCCATTGCATCATCCAGGTGGGGACTACACACTGGTGGTGGTGGAGGGGAGACCCCATTACCTGCAAAGCGCTTTGAGTGGAGTGTCCAGAAAAGCGCTATATAAGTGAAAGGAATTAGTATTATAAACATTGAAACTGCGCAGGCGATGCCTCCAGTGTAAGGTTCACTGGTTAATGTGTCATCTTCCTCAACCTATTAATCGAGTGCAAACTCATAAGGACTGAAGGAAATCAAAAGGAATTTAATGAATTCTCATTTATTACCCCCTATATTAACTTTAACAGATGCTGCTGTTCTCTGAAAGGCCACAGAAGTCATAGTAATAAAGCAATTCAGACTTGAGCAGTGCACTCTTTGACTCTTTGGAACAGGAAAAACAAACACTATATAAGAAACCCATGCTTCACTGTCTTGAAACTAAGTGAATTCATATAACAATACATACAACACAATGAAATGTTTTCATGCAGCGCAGTGAGTAGAAGAATGCTATACTTAAATGGAACAGTAGACCATATGCAGTTTGACCCTGGATCAATCTTCCAAGCAACATGTCAATAGTCATGGCAAACATCAAACCCACTGCACCAAAAACATAGACCGCTGGTGCAGGGAGACTTTTCAGAGCAATGTCCCCACTGTTATACTTCTCTGTTAATATTTAACAAATCGAACAAGGGACATTATCAGTTACAACCTTTAGCGCAGTAAAAATGCACAAAAACCACAAACCAACACTTGGAATGGAAATTTGACATTATTAGCAAAAAAGTGGATTTAACACTTTAAGTTAATGAAAGAGAAGTGTTTCCAGTTGGTACATAAAATGAATACTATCCTAAACTGTTGAAATATGAATGGAAGAATAAAGACTGCTAACCACTTCCATTCTCATCCCCAGACAATTTACTACACTATTTTCACCTGGCCCCTGAGCAAGCAAAACGTAACATATTCACAATCAGGCTAAGCATCCCGTCGCTGAAGATGAAGGCTAAGGCAGCGCGCTTTACTGCTAAACTGGTCTGCTGTCATACCTGGCGAGAAGGTGTCTCTCCTGGGCCCACAGCCTCCCAAGTCAGTGTCATCTCTGGCTTCTTGCCCACCTTACGAAACTGGAACTCCTTCAGACCTTGCAAAGCCTGAGCAAGGAGCACAAGCGACGGGTCAGTCCACAGTCTCTTGATGCTCACTGTGGTGTTCATCGTGGTCTTTGAATTTTCAGTTCAAGGCTTAAGCACCAGTCAAGGACCCTAATGTGTTTCCTAATATTAAAGGGTCACCTCTATCTTTTCAGTTTTTTTCAGGACGGTCACAGAAAACATTTATCAAATAAAGCATTTTGTCTATGAATCTACAGTAACTGAAAGCTTGACATACATTCTTGTTGTCTGAATCTGTTTTGTTTGGTAATAAGATGTGTTTGCAATTTTTCTTAAAAAAAGAAACATTGTTGGTACTAGACGTATTTGGACCCACTGCAGGGCTACCATGTTTGAGTAACCAAGACAAAAAAGACTAAATTAAAGCTAAACCAGCACTCCAAACATGAAGAAAACGTGCCTTTTTCCCCACCAAAAAGTTTTTTGTTGTAGCTCCATCCTGATCTCAATGACTAGCGAATTGCAAACATCATTTGAGAGAGGACACTGATATTTTATGGTACAAGACGTACAAAAGTACAGAGTGCGAAGCATAAACTAAATAAGGACAAAGTCTGATGCAGATGTTAGGACGTAGCACAGGAAAAGGCAGATTGTGCTTGATGAGCCATTATCTGGAAACCATTAATCTCTGAAAGCTTAAATAAAACATGGCAAAGATTTACGTCCCTGTGGTATTTAATACTTGAGGAGCTGAGCTAATAAAAACATAAATGTGTTTAAGCGTCATTAAATTCCCATTATAACAATATAAGAGCAGGAGGAAGAAGATGTTTGTATACCTGTACATACTGTACATATTCAAACAAATTTAACAGTGCACATACTTTTTTTTCCAAATGTAGAAAGTTGACAAAGTAATGATGTTGGCTTCAAAGTAAAATTGTGAACCAGCTAACTCAATTCTCTAAAATTGAGTAAAAGATCTATTTACAGTATATGTGGAGTTATTTATTAGGACTTTGGGAAGAATAATGCTTTTATGTCTCCAAAAGGCTTTGACTAGCAAATGCTGCTTGTCCTTAAAGTATGAAACATAAATTGTAGATGATTCAATGAAGTGTGGACAGAGGCATGTGATATTATTATAAATGACTAAAAAGACAATGGGCTAGACACAGAACAAAGTACAAAAGACCGAAAATGACCAAGAAGAGGACCTCCCACAAAATGGCATGATGAACTAAGCAAGATTAGAACAGAGAATGACAAAAGTTTGTGGAAGAACCCTGAGGATTTGTTCATTAACAAACTGACTGAAGTTTCTGCTGCTATATCCAGTATATAATCATCAAGAAGGAGATGCGAGTCGGGTGGCACAGTGGTTATCATTGCTGCCTCACAGCACTGGGGCCCTGGGCTCAATTCTGGACTTGGAGTTTGTGTAGAGTTTGTAGTTTCTCCCTGTGTCCTTGTGGGTTTCCTCTGGATTATCTGCTCTCCTCCCACAGTCCAAAGACACACTGGGGGGTTAACTGGCTTCTGGGAATACTGGCTGTGGTGTGCGTGTGCGTTTCTCTGTCTGTGTGCCTTGCAATGGGCGGGCGCTCCAGGTGTACCCTGCCTTGTGCCCCTGCTGGCTGGGATGGGCTCCAGCTCCCTTATGACCCTGAACTTTATAAAGCCGTTAGAAAATGGATGGATGGATGATGGAAGGAGATGCGATTCATTTGAGAGAATCTGAAATGATGTGTGAACAGTGTGATTACCGACATTCCATAAATCTGAAGACCCCAGAAGGGGTCTGGCTTTGGAAACAACATGAATGAAGAGCAGAAAGCAAAGTGACTGGCGGCAAAGGCACCATATGCACAAGCAGCTATGGAAAGTACTAAAATCTGCCAAAATCTACCGAAAGTACTAAAATCTAGCGCTAAACCAGAAACTCAGACAGGGATTTTGATTAAAAGCATTAACACTGCAGCTCTCTACTGCTAGACAGGTGGTGGTACAATGACAGAAAAGGGTTACTTCTATGCGGGTCTCTATTATGGGTGTCCTCTGTTACTGAATGAGTAACTTCTTATGCTGTTTATACTGCACGGTCTCCATATTAAATCTCTTAAACACATCCAGAATAATGTGAAACAAAGTAGGAGACAAGTAATAATGTGAAACAAAGTAAGGGACAAGTTTCACAACATAATTACTACCCCGGGACTGAGGGTTGTAAAGCATATACACAATTTAATGAATTGGAAAATAATGTTAACAACAGTAGTTAACTTAATGTCAAAGGCTGCTTATAACTATTTTCATAATAGTGTTATAAAGGAGGGAAGTGGGCTATAGGCTCTACTTTTTGCAGCATCTTAAACCTATTTAAAGAACTAATTGATTAATTAAAGAACAAAAACTAGTGCTCTCGCTGTTGTCTGTTGTATTTTCCCCTCAGACAACACTTCCATTCATTGTGTTACATCATCAGAGACAAAAAATAATTTCAGTTCTCCAGTGCATCTGAATCTATCACGCAAGTATTCAATCATTCATATATTAGTAATGCAACCTTGTCTAGCAAGTATGTAGGTGATAAGTTAACATGCACAATTATTCCAAAGCTCTTAATATCAAAAGTTTAAAAATGTCTTTTTGAAATTATATGGAATTTTATACAATAGACACTTTCTACTGTACAATCTAGGAGGCAGACTTATTTATTGGGTTGTGAGTGCATATTACTAACAAATCTTAAATAAGGAAATGTAACATTATATAGTGTTTTAAAATAAATAAGCAACTTATTTAAAACAGAGGTAGTTACAAAAATACAGATCTCAGACAAAAGGAGGAATTTATATGCTTCTTGTTATAATATGAACTAAATTTTCCAGCAATCTTTCTATCTTTATCTTTAATCTTTAATAACACAGTTCAGGTTGATACTCACATTGCAGTAGATCCGCTTCTGGACTCCGTATCTCAGCACAAGCACATCAAACGCCTGGTCTAAAACGCCCATCACCATGGCTTCAGACTCCAGAGGGCCAGACTCCTGAAAGTACAAAAGGTGCACAGTTAAAAGAGATCGAAACATCATGACATAGAATCAAATCTTACACTTCAGGATCAAATGCAAAGTTCTGAGAAAACATTAGGACTAAAAGTATGGCGTACAGGTAAATGAAGGTTGACAAAACCAGCACAGCTTATTTATTTTCATCACCAAAATCTAGAAAGAGGACTTCACATAAGTTGCTCAACTCATGTTATGTTCAGGAGATTGTACATTCATTATGACATGTCAAACATATGGACACCTGGTCATTAGTTTAGGGCTGCTCTTCTTTATAGCCAAATAAAGGGACTTATTCTGCACTACAAATCTCAGTTCCCAGATTGCACTTAGTATTAAGTTTGGGCAGATTCCAAAAGCTTCACCAAATTAAAAAGCTTCACAAAAGGTTCTGATCATCTAAAGTCAATGCTTTCCCCCACCCAAAGAACTGCTCAAAGCAAGTAGAGAACCAAGAGAAAATGACCTTTAAAAAACAGAACTGTGTAGCTAAGTATAGAAGTGGTTAACAGCCTCCCGCTGTGATGGCTCATCACTATTTGTTTCCTGTCTGGGCCTTCTTCCACAGATGCCCAGAGCCCTCTCTCCCACTTGTCAGCAGCTACCCATATCTTCATGTACAGTTGTAGTTTCCAATTCATATTTCACCCACATGCACAACGTTTCAGAATCAGCAGGATCATTCTCCAGTGTGGGCTGTAACTGGTGTATCAATTGCAGAAACATTTGCACTTAATAATAACACAGATGTGCAGCTGCATGTTAAGCTTTATTACACTGAACCCCTGGGGGATCCCTTACTATAAGAGCACAGCGCTATTTAAAACCGAGTTTAATACCTCAGACTCACACTATCAATCCAGAAGCAGAAAAACTGTTTTGAACACTTGAACACAGCAATGAGTGTATCCATGTGATGTATTAAACCCCATGCTTTGTGGTACTGTGGTTAGTCAACATATGTAAAGTTCTGTCTGTCTGATGTGTAACTCAGATATAGATCATTACCCTAACAAAAACAGCAAAAAAGAGATCTGAGCTCAGTTCCTGGACACGTTTGGAAGCCATCTTTCTGTCATTGCAATGCGAGGCCTGCTTCTGAATATCCTCCACTGTCAGATTCAAACAGGGGCCACAGCCTGCAAAACAAAGTACAGAATACAGAGGTTAGCAAGTTAGTGAAAGGAGCAGAACCATCACTATCACATCACAAACAGGTTACACCACTGCAGTCACTAGCCACTTACACAGTTTTACTCTGGCAAAATTATTTTATTTTCTAAATGTAATCTTTATCCCTTATTTCATTTTGTTAAAAAGAGCTAATCCAGTTTACAAATATGTACTGATTACCAATCATAATCATTCGCTCATTAATAAACTGAAAAACCTTTATTATACCAGGTTTTACGACAGGACCTCAAATATAAGCAGTTTATATAAAAGTTGTCCATATACATCTCAACATGGTAATTAAAAAAATCTGTCCGAGATGACTTCTGTATACTCTGTATTAAAAAGACCTGTGACCATTCAAGACTGGAAACTGCCAAAAATACATTTCTAAATATTAGTTATTAAACCATGTTAAAAACTAACATTAGACTGTATGTTAGAGCTTTCAGAGGTTCTTGTCACAAAATTACTTGACCTTAAAATTAACACATTTTCCCCACTCACTTTCTGTCTAAGGACCTAAAACACAATATCAAGAACTGCATAAAAGGAAAGGACAACCCCACAACATATAGCTAAATGCTGCCACCTTGAGGACACAGCAAAATGCTGACTAGAGCTCTAAAGATGAATAAAGCTGAGTTTGTGGAGTTCATACCTCTGAAGAATATATATTACCAACAACCATATAATCTATAATAGCCTCTGTAACTCCTCATAATATCCTCCTTAGGCTTGGGATTTTGAGTCAAAAGTTGGGCAGAATGAAGAAACAGTGAAATTTCAAAGTACTCTGAATTCAGCCCCGTCTCTTTTGGGAAAATTAACGCTGAATGATTGTTTGGCTGATACACAATCCATAAACTGCTTTTTGCTTGTGTTAATGGGAATATTCTAGTTCTCTCACTTGTTCAATGACACCTTCCATGAGACACTAACAGGTGGAGAGTTTCTGAATATGACCAATGGAACAATGACCATTTCTAGAAACAGGAAGAGTTCATAGGACAAGACATTAGCAGAATTTAGCCTTCATGAGAAATGCAATAAAAGAAGACAGCTGGAAAGATTAATATGAAAATACTCTGGTCCATGAATTATTATTGCTGGTTGTTGTAAACTTAACTTGCATCTTTCATTAAATCTGTAGTACTATCTTGCCACTGAATTGCTGACAATGCCAACAAACAGCTGTCTGCTTGGCCAAAAAAGGCAGAGTCGTGCATCTTCCTCAAGGTGTACTTCGACTTCTGCACTTCAAATCACCACAACGCAGGAGGTACGGAATGACTTTCATCTTCCTCGGGTGAAGTTTCCTCCAGAGGGACGACGGCCCGTGCTGATTTCACCTACCCAGCGAGGCGGCCAGCAGCCGGTGCACGAGGATGTCGGCGTAGCGCCTGATGGGGGAGGTGAAGTGGGTGTAGAACGGCACGTTCAGGGCGTAGTGTCGGAACAGCGCCTCGTCCTTCAGCACGCCGGTGCAGAAATACAAGGCCATCTGAAAAAACACTCCCATTAGATGATGTCCCCCCAAATCTCATTTTACAAACAATTTCATGAAACCCTCAGAGACTTATATTTAAGGCCACAAATGGTGAAGATCTAATTGTGCTTGCTCCTTTTTGACATAGTCACGCACAAACAGACATGATAGAAAAACGTCCTATTAATGTAAAAAAAAAAGCTCATATCGACATGTTGCGTTTTAATCTGTTCCAACTATCCAAAACATGGGTGCTTAACAATTTAAACCATGCCTCAACTTTACAGTTACACAGACATGCTGCCTCAGAATGGAATATTTTCACAAGATTTAACTATTTCATCACCCCTCCCCCCCACATTTGCTACAAAGGGTAAAGAGACATCTCTTTGCCACTGGGACAAAATGAAGTGATTCAAGGCAGCTTTCATTGTGCGATTAACACAGAAAAAAATAAAGATAATTACTGGATTGAGTGGTAAAAACGAAAAAACAAACGTTGTAAAGGTGAAAACCCAAAAATAATGGGAAAAACCAGCAGCCCTGTGATAAAGTAAACAAGACCTCAGATACTTAACTATTTCACACACTATTAACACAGCTATACTGTTTAGCCAACATCCATGTCATTTCAAAGTATGTTAAGTAACTATTTTTAAGGAAGGTTCTCTTCCAATGTGGTAAGATGTGAAAGTGAAATCGTTTTAATCAGAGAATATATATTAAAGTCTAAGACATGGAAGAAACAAGTCCCTTTACTTAAATCTCAATTTCTCCTCAAGGAAACTAAAATATGATGAGACCCCAGGTGAATAGTTTGCTTTAGGCACAGAACTCAGACAGTAGTTCTATCGGTTTGACTTGTTTATGTAAAAGATTCCTCCTAACTCCCTGACTGTTCCAGATAGCCTCTGGGACCATTGCTCAGGCAGGCTGGAACAGGTTGCAGCTCACTAGCCTGTGAAAGCACACTAGGAATATTCGCAAGTAGACTGATGTTAATTAATCTTGGGCACCATGTCCTTTTTCATGTGTTTTCCTTCAAAGCAAAAACACCATAAGAATAAGGAACTACCTTTGATAACCTTATAAGCTCACCTGCTTCATTAAATCTCTGCTTTAAGATACATGTCTGAGTTAGTTTTACAAAAGCCCTGTATTTCAGAAGTTCTATATGTCTTGCAGTCGAAAATCTGGCTTTAAGCACAAAAATTGGAAATGCATCTTACTTAAAACCATACATTCCTTTTTCGAAACGCTACTTCCAATTCAGGGTCATTTATTAGTGTAACATGACCAAGTATGGAAAAAAAATCAATTTCAGCTACCCCTAAACCCTAAGAAGATAAAGAACAGAGGAACTACAACAAAGTCATACATACATTACAGTACAAATAAACAATATATAGATACTGTATGTCAACAATCTTCTGTCTGCAGTTTTCCTTAAGTGGTACAGCCGAAGTCCAAAGGGGCTAAGAAAACACAAGCAGTTTGCATAACGAACCAAAATGATCTTGTTTGTCCAGCTCATTGGTTTTATTTGCCCATATGAGCAACAGTGAAGCCTTAGCAAATTAGCTGCTTTATAAAAGATAATGAAACCAGTGGCAAGGCTATTAAAACTAGAACAGAGCTGGACTGGCATTATCATCTGCAGTCTCCAGCCACTAATCAGGTCTAGAGGTCTTCCAGGAAATTACAAAAAACAAAATCAGGACTGCCGGCTCCTTGTTTGATTAGGTATTGATTAAATTGGAGCAAAAAACCGGAGCGATACATCCATTCTATAATCGCTTTATCCCATACTAAATAACAAGGGGGGCAGGAGCCTCTCTAGACAAACAACAGGCGCAAAGTGGAATACACCCTGGATGGGACATCAGACACCAACACACATACCCAGAAGACAAGTAAGCCAGTAGTATGTTTTTGGACGGTGGGAGGAAACTGAATGAGCACCTGAAGGAAACCTTAGCAAATGCAGGGTGAACATGCAAACTCCACCCAGAGAATACCCCATATCTGGAATTGAACCAAGAGCCCTAGTGCTACAAGGCAGCAATGCTAACCACTGCACCAACTACTGCCATAATCCTTTTTAATTCAGTTAACTCTAAATCCATTTTTTCTTTGGTAAAATAAATGTTTTTGTAAAAACAGACTGTTATCAACTCCCGTTCAGGATCTGTGTTTCACAAACATCCGGCTTATCGCTATATATCTCGATTAGCAGTGAGTGAACAGGCATGGTCTGCTAATGTGTCTGTTTAGCAAGGCCAGTGGGTCAAAGGTCAGAGCCCCACAATCAGACATTACAGATCAGTTAAGAAATCAGACAACTTCCTGGGTGCCAGCAGACTTGCAGTGATGCCAGTGACAGACAAGCTTCTCCTCCAATCAGTGCCAACACTCCTGGCAGGTGGGTGGGGCTTGTATTGTGTAAAGAGATGATGAATGGCCTGATGAGGGGCAGGTAGGCGGAGCCTTTCTGCTCTTCCTCATTCTCCATCGTGCGGAAAAGGAGATTCAACTGTGAGGCACGATGTAAAGAAACAACTGGCAATTCCAAATTCGGTGGGTTCAAAACATTAAATTAGAAACAAAATAAGTTAAAACACACGCACAACATTTATGCACAGAACAAAAGCTTCCATGAATCAACTCCAAGGCACCAGCACAATCTATTCACAACTATATCATATTTGTGGTTAGCAAATTAATAAATCAAATGTTGCTTATTTAAAGCACTTTGTAATTACATGTATAAACTGTAAAGAGATTTTTTAACTCTATTAGAAAAACAGGATAAGCCCTGGGCAAAACTTTTTTTTTTGCTTTGTATTGTTGCTTTGTCTGAGTGATCTCATGTAGAGCTCGTTTGTTTAGTGCTCCTAGAATTTCTAAAATTAAACTCATTCTATATGCCCTAGCACCAAAGGCATTTTACTCATAACCATATCCTGATATTAATTTTCTGAAGAGTTTGCCTTGGATTACACTTGTGATAAAATCCTGTATATTTATTTATCTGATTGCCTACCAGCCACAAAGACATTCTCTTTTTGAAGAGGCCAGTGTTGAATAATGGCCCTTCTAGTGCTTTTTTCTTTTAGTGTGTTTTATTTTATTACAAATCCAGTACATTGGATCGTGCAGTTTCATATTCTTTGCTACTAAGCATGTCTTCTTCCAAGAAGTAAAACCAAAAATGCTATTCCTTTTCTAGGAAATGGAAAGAGATGAGGACAGAACCTTTTATGTCCATAACCACAAAAAAACATATTTCAAAGAAGCCTGAGTATCTCAGAATATACTATTCATTTCAAATACACAACAGTAATGGCACACCAAATTCTATCCATTTGTTACCAATTCAGACTGAATGTCTGGGTTTTCAGTTCTTCCTGCTCCCCAAATTAGTTCATGCAACAGTGACTAACCGCCAGGATAAACATTACATTAAAGCTGCTTAACCTTAAAAATGAGGATTGCGGAGACAGATTTTTAGGTAAAAAAAAATAAAAACCTGGATGAAATCTGCATGAAAGCACAGTGGGCTCTCCAACTGTTCTTCTATCTATGTTTAGCTATGACTAGATTGTTTATAGACTAGTTTGTTAGTAGGTAGCACAGTGGCACAGTGGTTAGCACTACTGCCTTGTAGCACTGGGTAACTGGGTTCAATGCTGGACCTGAGGCTCTATCTGCATGGAGTCGCTATGTTCTCCCCGTAAGTTTGCATGGGGCTTCCTCCAGGCACTCTGGTTTCCTTCCACAGGCCAAAAACATATGGGTAGATTAATTGACTTTGGGGCTTTTGGGAAAACTGGTCCTGGTGTGAGTGTGTGTTTCTGTGTTTGTGTCAGTTTGCCCTGCGATGGACTGGTGTCCCGTCCAGGGTGTACCCTGCCTTGCGTCTGGTGCCAGGTGTTCCAGCTCCCTTGTACACTGTGTTGGAGGAAGAGATTAGAAAATGGATGGTTGGCTGTTTGTTAATATGAGCCTTGAGGCTTGAGAATTTGTTGTACTGACTAGGTGGGTTCCGCAGGACAGAAGTTAAAGGAGGACATTTGTACAAGAACGGGTCAAGCAGCCAGTTTCTAACCTGCATTGGCCGGGAGCACATGTGAGTGAGAACCTCCTTCTTGGCACTGGAGTACTGGTCCTTACCCAGAGTTTCATTCAAACTCCTCTGCGAAGAGAAGAAAAAACAAACAGCCTTTATGCTCAGCCACGCTGCGTGTATTGATTAAACGTGAGCTGGCAGCAGGCTGGCGGCTGACTCCTACGTGCAGGGCTCCAGCCGAGGTGAAGTCCAGGTTCACGCCCATTTGATCACAGAGCTCCTTCAGGTCGTCCACCATCTTGGTCTGGGGCTGGGGGTGGCGGCGCAGCAGGGCCTGCTCCGGGAAAGTGCGGTAGATCTGGTGAGCCATGGCCATGTTGGCCAGCAGCATGAACTCCTCCACAAGCCTGGGGAAGACGAGGTACTGTCTCAGAGCTGCTGCCCTTCACGGCAAGAGCTGCGAGTGGCTGCTTGCAGTACAGTGCAGGGTTTCACAAGGCAAAGACAAAAAGACTTAGAACTCTGTAATAAAATGGTGCTACTATTTTATTTAGTGCACTAGGGTTCCTCAACAGAAAGCACAAAACATACATAAAGTATGCATGTTTCACCATCTTCAGAATTCTAGTATTCATACAGTCAAAGCTGCTCAATATACAACAATAGGACCACATGTTGATTAGTGTACCCAAACTCTTAAGAGCTGTAGGCACTGGTACCTGGTAACAACACTATACTTTAAAAGACTAAACATTATTTACACAGACCCTTTGTCTGCAATTTAGAAGGGTCATGTTGTCACCACAACTATAAAGCTTTGAGATGCTGTATAAACGCAAGAAATTAATAATCATTGATATTCTCGGTAATTAGGTGTTTTTTGTAACAATACTAAAGAATATTTCTCATAATTGGCAATGTAGTTTGTGATTCCCCCACTAACAGAATTTGGAATTACTATTTTCCTTATAGAAACCTAAAGTGAGAAACGTATGAATTTCTGTATCAAAACTCCAAATAAATCCTATGAAATAGTTCATCCCTGTTAGAACATCCCCTCCACACTGAATTAGTCTTTCATCAGAACTCCAGTAGAGGGCAGAAGTAGCATTTTTTGAGAATCTGGTGGAAAAACACTCAATACTGAGGAGGATGTGTGAAGTCATCCAGTTGCATTAGACCTTTTTTATTTTAAATTATGAAAATCAACAGTCCACCCATTTAAAGCAATCTACCCTGAGACAAACTATGAAGACATTGTAAATTACATCCAAAATAGCACAGCTATATCCCCAATAAAGCAGTCAAATACAGTCATGCTCATCATTATGTTATTCTACGTTACTTTTAAAGGGAATATTTTATGCAGATAAATTCACATAAGCATTTCTGTGTCATTATTCTTCTCAAGAAGAACTTACATAGCAGCCTCACTATACAAACTTAATTGAAACTTTTTGTTAAGAGACCAAATTTTTACACCCATATCACAAAAATACTTGGGCTAGTTTTTAAAATCTGAAATGTAAAGGTTTTCCAACACATTCTTTTATGTAGACAATGTTATCTGGAAACCTGCAAGGATAATGGGAGGTGCTTTACACAAATTGTGGAAACTGGGACCAAGGTGCCTAGACCTGTTGTTGAAGCCGATACCTTCAATTCCTTCAAGATGAACCTGGACGAGATCCACATACTGTACCTTCTACTGGCAAACCAATGAGCTTGCTGGGCCAAACAGACCTATCCTCATTTGTAACCTTCCTCATGCAGAACAGTGAGAGACACGCAATTCTGACTAACCTCCCTGACTTTACAAGATACACTATCTTGGGATGCAGCATTTGAGAACTGATAGCAAAGCAATCCACAAAATTTAGCTACACATATGGCATGCTTATTTTTTTTCTACACAATTGCTTCTCTTTTCATCTGTTAACAGCAAAAGCCTACAAAACTAGTTCTAATGAGCTTTAGTTCAATTACAATGATTGTGAGAGAAATAATCCACTCAATTAGGAGGCAAACATCTCTGTTTTTAACTGGGTAATTTAGCCAAGCAAACATTTTGTGCTGACATATTGAATTGAGCCCTTCAGACCTATTTGCCTTGATGAATGCAATTGAAGCCGCAAATCTGTATACACTCCATTAATGAAAGCTCCAGAAGATAAGGTGCAGTTTTTACTTTTATGATCTCTCCACTGGAGTTAGAATGCTGAGATGTTTCTCAATCCTATCCCATTTTAATTTCACCTCCTCGCTGGGAGTAATGACCAGAGAATCACCAGGAGTCATTTTCCATCACCAAAGCTAATGTCTGATAGAATTCTTTAGGGCTAAGAACCAAAAAACGGGATTAGGATTCTTATTTTTTCTACTTTGAGCTATTATTAACGCTCTTTAACTTTAATGGAGCTGGGAAATGCAGCCTATTATTGTACTGTCACTCAGGTAAGTGTGCAGTCTCTAGGGTCTGTTTGCATTAGTACATTTACTTCTTCAAGGCAGATTAAAATGAAACATAAACAAAATGAATTGTATCATATGCCAATCCTGTGTTCACATTCACAGTGTGAGAGGAAAAAAAAAGAGTATTTTTGTCATCTTTAAATGATATACATTTCAATATTTAGAATTATTTTAAGAGAAGTGCGTAGCTTATTGCCGATTTTGCCAAGCCTTTACAGTGGGGGAAAAATTGAAAACAGAGATGCTTGCCTCCTAGCTGAGTGGGACCTTTCTCTTAAAATCATTTATGAAGGCACAGTGTAACACTAACCAGAGGGTAGAAGAGGGAATTACGTGAAAGTGCATTTTAAAACCAAGAACAGGAGGCAGTTCTCTACGCAAAGGGCTTTGGAAGTTTGGAACAAGCTACCCAGCTATGTTGCTGAAGTCGATAGCCAGGTTTCTTTTAAGAAACAACTCTATGAGATCCTTGAATTATTAATTCATTAACTACTAACTACAAAATGGGATAGATGGGTGAATGGCATTCTCTTTTTTGTAACTTGTCTTATGTTCGAAAAAAAGAAAAATTCCTGAAACTGCCAGGTGCATTAATTGGGGTATAAACAATGGTTTCCAAGAAAGAGCTTCTGTACAAGCCTTCACCGACACCTCTGATCACCTCTTGCTGGGGGGAAAAAAAAACAAACTTTTATGCTCAAAGCTATGTTTGCTGACAAACTACAAATACCACCACACAAGCCTGTGCTGGTGTTGAGAAACAAAAAATGTTCTGCTCAGTTTGAAAAAAAAAACCCACCACTTAAGAATACAATAATCCTCAATTAATAGAAAATGAAAGCTGTAATTTGTTAATAGTTTTTGCTTCTTTTGCATAATGGAAGGATTGCTATTGTGCTTGCTCAATTCCCAATCACATCCAAAGAGGGATTTAAATTATTCTGTTAAGAATGTGCAAGTGTTTTATCTCTGTCTGACAGAATGGTACCTTAAGTCAACTCAGTTATTATGCTTAATGGATTTTTGCAAATTAATTCTGAGGATACAGGAACAGCAAAACAAATTCAAACTGAGAGAGATTTGTTAAATTCTTGTTAATTTAGCTGAATTATTAGTCTTGCATATTCCCGGTGCAGAAATTACAATCCCTCTTAATAAACTGAAAAACTACCCATGTCAGATTGAACCACAGAAACACTGAAAATAGTGGAATATTTCTCAATTATAGTCCCATAGGGGAGTGTGCTCATTTTTTCCTGTTTTCATATCCTCTTGCGGTCAGTAATTGCAAGTAAATGGTTTTACTACCCTCTTGGGTCATGTACAGTGTATTGTCATTTTTCATTCACAGCTTCAAACACTCAAGTCATAAAAGTTGCACAGAAGATAGAAGAAACTTAACCACAAAGAAATTGGGGGGAAGAAAAAATTTAACAGCACCCCTTCTCCAATTGTATTCACATAAGATTCCCTCAGCAGATTAGACATACGAAAAGTGGGAAAACAGCAAATTTTCTTCTCGTGCAGTAAGAAAACATCACATCAATTTGATGGTCAGTAAGATACAGAAAACTAAAAAAAAATGCTGAAACTATGATGCAGCAATAACTGTGGGAGTACTACTAACAATCCTGACCATTTCATTTGCGTTTAATGTATTTAACTGGCTCAGCAATGCATCATGTGGAGAGCGAAAGTATATAGAAAAATGCCTTGACAAAAATGGAGCCTCATTTCAGAAAACACTGTATAACAGGACCGATTCTGTCCATTTACCAGATGGGGGAGCAACGTGTTAAGACACAGAAAACCTCTCAAGTTTTTCTTAGAGATGAACTCATCAAAGTACAATCTAGAGACTTTGGATACATTTTCAAGAGCCTTTCAGGTGCTCAACGACACTGAAGGAAGCACTGATGTGTTCTATAATTGCAGATGGACAGTAAGTGGTACTTACTGTAGAAACAAAGTGTAGGGTGAGAACTATAGATTTGCTAAGAACTTTATCACAGACATTGAAACTGTTTAAAAAATTACATAGTTCTTTCCCCTTCTACTCAGATGAACCCTTGTTATTTTTTACATGCATACCTTTTTGTTGACCTGTATGTGATCTTCAAACGGCATAACTGCCTTCACCGAAACTCTTCCAATCTAAGTCAGTAAAGCAGGTTGTAAATCAAGTTCATAACCAGTGCATGCAAAATGCAGAACCTATCATTAGAGCTACGTGCATTTTCTCATGGATACTTGAACTTTGATTCATGGTGAAATGCCTAATTACTGAAGTCTGCAATTATCAATCTTAAAAAATAATTAGGTGGTTATTTAATTACTTGGATGTAACTAAGCATTGTTCTAATAAATTCATTGCAGGAAGACCGGATTCTATTACAGATGCTCAGTGAATAACAATGAAAGTGTCAGGTCAGATGGCTTTGATACATTTTTTACATTAACTCACATTAGAAGTGTAGAACAAATGTATCTATCTTTTCTGCATTGTGATCGAACTGAGGAGATGGTAAGTGTCAGTGCAGCAGATAAAAGATGCCACTAATGTACATTTAGCCATTTTGTATGAAGAAATCTATTGAATAAACTACCAATACCATATTCTCTTCTACATCAATTTCAGGAACATTTTGCCAAATTGAGTAACTCACAGTTCAATTTTCCAACTCATCAATCAGGTGTTGCAGGTGTAGAAGCTCTGTCTTCTTTGAAAAGTGTTAGACAACATTAGACACCAAAAATAAACCACTTGGTATGCCTTCCTTTTAAATGTCTAATACATATTAAAATGAACTTAGCTGACAAACACCTAATGCAAATGCAGCATTCAGCCAAAAGTTGTTTGAAAGACATCAAAGCTGCTAAAGGCTTTTGACATTTGGAAAGGATACTCACCCTGCTGTTCAAGCTCTTTTTCAATTCAGGTTTGCCAGGGGTTGTATCAAAACATTACCAAGGTCATGAAAGCACTAGCAAACAAACCAATATTATTCGATTTAGAGGCATCCAAGGATTAACATATCATTTGTGATTTGTCTCCTTGTGCACAGATACACAAAGCTTTGCTTCCCCAAAAAAGACACTTTCACAACAGGTCATCTCAGCAGTGTCAGCAAGTAGCACTTGTTGGTAACTGTCATTTTTGTCAGCTTCATTGGACAAAGTTATTTTCACTCAGTGGCAAATGTATGGCTGTAGGATCTTAAGTGTGAGAATTATTGATATCCACTCTAAAGCAAATATTTAATCGTCAAAGGTCGGGTTTTTCTTCAGATCTTTTGACTCATACAGCCTACCCGTAAAGAAGAATTCCCACGTCATGAAAAAAAGACAAACTAGTAAATATATTTATGAATGCACTTCCATTGGTTTCCAAGATTCAAAATCACTAATTCCAAATTCATGTCACAAACACTAAACCCAGAACACAAGCTTGATATTTATAAAAAAAAGAGTTTAAACAGTGTGCTGCTTAATCAAGAAAATTCAAAAACTGACCTTTTGTCTCAAAATGAGACTTCAAAGAGGCATTGAGCATAAATGAAGTGTGAAATTCATTATGGGGAGCAGAGCCATGAAAGCCAACACACACTGGCCTGTTCCCCTGTCCCCTGTGCTGGGTAGCATTGCCCCCTGTGAGGCTTCCTTCAGCGCCTAGTAATCCACATCTTAGTCCCAGTGAGACTAGCACATGGCCCTGCATACTCCAGCACTGGGTTCCAGCTTTCACTCAAGAGAGCACTTTTACTGAACAGTCAAGCAACACAAAACTGAATCTCAACACCATCCTTATGAAGGTGCTCTTGAGACTTCCAACATATAGCCTCTTTCACGCCGCACTGGACTCTCTAACACTCCTGTCATCTAACTGAACAAGAATCACTGTACGTGCCACGACCCTTACCTTTTTAAGTGGACAAAGATTTCTGGAAACACCAGCACGTTAATGCTGTGAGGGGCTCAAGCATTACAACCCATTTACACTTTTTGCATTTTGTGATTTATTATATAACACAGAGGTAAAGAAACTTAAAATGACATGGAGGGTTAATGTTTATCCCCAAAATAAGCAAAATCTTAAATACAATGGGAGAATTTCAGCTGGAAAAAAAAGGACCGTCCTCACCTCTCAATGCAAAAATAAACTTTTTTGCAGCCTGCAAAGTTTGGTTTGTTTTTTTCCTCCTGGGGGAATCTGTAGGCTTTGGAATAAACTGGACAGAAACCTAGAAACCTTTGAATCCCTTAGCTGTATCTTTAAATCACCAATACCTGTCAAAAATACATTTTCCAAAAAAGCTTTGCTTAAGGGCAAAAAAAAACTTTGACACATTTAACTATATTGGTTCAAGATTAAAGATTTTTTTAAAAGAACATGCAATGGTACAGCATGAACAGAGTGGACTCCTAATATGGACGAAAAAAATCATAATGTGAATTTGTTTCGGAAAAAAGCAACTGCATGTCGCACACGTAGTTGGCTTCCTGCATGTGTGCATACAAAATGCGCAGTTTCGGGAGATAAAGGAGAGCAGGCTTTCTGTGTTGTGTATGGGAACACCTCTATCTGGTACAGCAGGTCACGCCACAGGCACATTCATCTGAGCCGTGTTAGTCTGCGGTTGCCAGTGTTTTGTGAACACATGATTGATCTGTGTTAAAAATTTGTTATGGCCTGGGTGTGCAGCCTGGGGTTCGTGGACAGGCCCTCCCAATTAGACTGCACTTGGGGGGCAAAAATATGGCCTCTTTCTATCCCTGGGAAAGTTCAGAGGGGGCCACAAAGCCACGCTGCTTGATACCGACGTGTCACTCCACTGGTTAAACACTGCTTCCATTGAACTTCACACAGCGAGGATCCCGGGGCGAGAAGGCAATATGTTTTGTTTGGCTGCCAACGGACTGCTTTTTATGGTGTATGCTCGGGCATGACCAGAAATATTCTTTGGGATATGCTTAGTGAGGTTCTTTAAAATTATATTTCTGATCACATTATTTTAGCCTTACAAAACCTCTTCTCATCACTGAATCGGACTTGCTGAGGAAAGTGTATAGTTTCAAAATCTCCTCAGAAAAGATCAATCCAAAGCCAGTTTGTACTGCTATCAGTATTTTAAGTCTACTTTGGTTGTTTTCCAGCTCTTAAAGGTTATTTTGCAGAGCTGTCCAAAGTACTGTGTGTGGTATTGTTTCTGAAGTGACACATAAGCCATTAAAAACATTCAAAAGACTGACATTTCTATAGCAACCCACCCCCATTGGGAAGGAAAACACAGGAAAGAAAGCAATCAGATGCCTTCTTTCCTCATTTAGGAACAAGAGTGATTGCTCTGCCTTATCTACATGAAGAACCCTGTAGCTCTCCTTTTATCACCTCAAAACTGGTGAGCTTAGTTTTCGATATTTTGGAAATGCTCATTTTAACCTCCTTTTTGAACTTTCTGCGCTGTGGAAGGCACTGCTGAAATGCTTACTGTTTTTTTTTTTAATTATTATTAAAAGGGACCAGTTACATTTCAAACTGACAATTTTCACTTTTCTTCTTCTCAACTATAAATTGTACCCAGGACCTTTGGACTATGGCATGTGACAAGGTCTTTCTAAATTGCGTAAATGAGCATTCAAAATGCCAAGGAGGAATGACTGGTTAAAGTTGACGCTTTGTTTTTATCTTTTGTATGCTGTGCAAACTCCGCAGTCAAGTAGCCTTTATCCTGATGGGTTGGCACTGTGAAAGCAGCTCATACTGCAGACACGCCACACCAATCTAAAGAGTCACCAGTGTGTCAAAGGCACCCTGTAACTCAACTCTGAAATACACACAAATGCACTTCAGGTTTTCTGCAGTATTTTATAACTTTGTTAAACTGACTTTTTTGTGTGAAACCTGTGTTTTTATTGAAATAAATGCCTAACAAAGATATTAAGAGATTCTCAAGAAGAACTTGTATTAAATATGTATTAAATACATATTCATATTTACAGTACATGCTAATACTCCAGCAGTTCCAAACGATCTCAGCAGGTAAATAAGATGATTTCTCATAGTCTTGCGCCTACTTTGTATCATTATCTAGGTTTACACTATCATTCCTTTCATTTTCTTTAAAAAGTATTGATTTATTTTACCCAGTTTTATACAATGTAACTACCATAATTTGGCTTCTAGTTGAAAGTTGAATGTTTTTAGCGGCGAGTAGGCAGTCCAATATTTACTGCAAGACCAACTTATTTCATCTGGTGAGGATGAAAGCAAAGGTTTAAACACCTTTGCCCATTTGAACCAAGGTGTGACGCACCCAATTAGTCTTGCACTGGGGTGCAGAGTAGCAGAGAGGTTAAGAAAAGGTTAAGGAAAACTTCCCAACATCCACCGTGTTGATATGAACAGTTTGAACACACCCACTGGCAGGGTTGAGAACACTTGTGACCTCCCCCAGACAGGATACTGCTTCACAGACGGGGTTAAAGACAGGGTTAAGAATCTGATTCAGCCCTGCATCTGGAGTTGGCAGCTATGGTTTATCTTTTATCTCGGATGGGCTGGGGTAGAAGAATGAAAACATCATTACAAGAGACCAACCTCTGACTTGGGTGTTTCACAATTAAAACCAGAGTGCTGCTGAGCTCAAGTACTTGTTTCACCCTGACAAGATCCCACATAACGTCCCCTTTTCCAGGCAGTTCATCAAATCACCTACAAATTAGCAGTGGAAAAATTAGACAATTTGTCCATTTGTCCATACTTAGTTATGCTTTCTCTGCATGTCAAGAACTCAAATCTGATCTGTAATTGTTCTGATTTGAAACAGCATCTGTCAGACAAGACAAACTGGGGTATAAGCATCACACTTTCAGAACTGTGCTGTACCTTTAAACTGTAAAGTTCCAATGTTTGGCTTACAAGCACTTGTAGATTATGCTGCATTTTACGAGAAGAGCAAACATCAAAATAAGTCAGCACTCAAAAGGTAAGAAACTGTGCCAGATCTAAGGCCAGGTCAAGAAAACCTTATTGATTTTATCTTGATTTGGCACATCCAACATAAATAGGAAACGTCTTTTGAACACAATGTAGAAATTTAGCTCCTTAACTATTTTTGTTTCCTGGGGTACACAGTGTTCTAATGTTTTAATATATCAAAATATCTAAACATAGTGTACTGTCAAGCTTTAACAGTTAAGGTTTATGTAATCTTTTCCAGAACAAAATCAGCATGACCCAAGAAGATGTAACTTTAGTAAATTGGCAATTTATTAAGAAATTATCAACTCACATGTGAAGTCTTGAAATTAATTCTGCTCAGGAGATTTTTGTAAGACAGACCTGAGCAAATGCAGGCAAATCATTCGGCGTCTCATTAGAAGTATTTTTAAGTCGGGCTCAAACAATAGCCTTTTATCATTTAAGCTACGAAACACATCAACCTGTCACAAATGGAATCAGTGTTCCGGCAATGTTGGCTTTAAAAACAGAGGGAAGAACTGCAAGCTACTACCAGTAACTCTTTTGTCCATAGAAATAATTCACAACATCATGGAAAAAAAAACTGTACCTTAAGGCATATGTATAAGAGAACCATTGTACAGACTTAAACGTCCTAAGAATCACAGCCCCCACCACCCACCCTACAGGCTCTTAGTGTTTCAAATGTGCTATGCAATTCAGAAAACACACCTAAGCTCACTAACAGACAGCAGTGTGGACGCCCGTTTGAAATGATTACTGCTGATCTGAGCCAGTACCCAAGGGGAGAAAAAACACCCTAGTTAAATTCAAAAGTATCCTGGCACTGAAAATGGCAAATCATTTTGCTGGCAGTGGTTTTTGGCCTTAAGACTAGGATTTTTACAAAATAAAAATTAAATTAATAAAAGTACCTAAGCTAAAAGTCCATATTTACTGTCAGTAACACAGCCTCTGAAACAGGTCTGTTGCTTTAACAGAGTTCAGCCCTCTACTCTCTGGGAGAGCACTGGTGCTGAAAGAACAGCACCTGTGAACATTGCAAGTATATTGCCAGAGGCAAGGCAACAGGTCATCAAAACCCTATTGAACTTCCCACATTTACAAGCAAATGTCCACTGATTCACTGTAATTAACTGTCCTCATTGCTCAACACAAGACTGGACATTTAGCACACTCCAGTACAACGTGCATAGTAGGCTTTCTTGAAACAAAGTTGAAAACTTCCAATTCATTCTGGCCAGTGAAAAAGATTTAAACCAAACATCCTCTTCTCTACTCTGCCGAGAAATGCAAATTAAAGAATCAACAGTTTACACCGCGTTTTCAGTGGTATTCTGAATACTCAAATCTTGTTTTGTTGTTCGTGAACTCAGATTGCCAAAACAACAAGGCATAACACAGAACTATTAGAGAGCTGTTCTCACAGCTAGTAACATTATACAAATGCTACTGTGTATCCAAACAACAATAAAAATAATGAGCAATGGGAAAATGGTTCTGATTCTGGTTGTTTTCCCCTTATCTCTGCAATTTTAATGTCATCTCACAACAATAAGGTGAATAAACGATTAATGATTTTGTGTGGCCTGCCCAGGGTCAAGGTACCGTAACAGGAATCTTTTTACAGGCAGGTCTAAGGAAACACACACACTAAACATAGCTGTAAGGGAAAAATAAATAATACTCTTTTATTCATATACAGCAAGGGAAACAAAACAGAAAACAAAAGTCCCTCTCTCTCTCTAACTAATCTACTTCCTCAAAATCCCTCCTTAGAAACAACCAGACAGGTAATCTTACTGGCTCAAAAACAAAACTCTCCCAAATGTGCTCCAAAAAAATCGATTCCATGGGAATGTCCATTGGTTGCTTCCTTTGCTCCTTTCTCCCTCTTGTGCAGCACATAATAGAGGCTCTGCTCTCTTCTCAGACAGCGGAGGTTGATGACCACCTGAACAATTTTGTCATCTAAACTCCTGTCTTCTTCCAATTGATCAGGTGACCGAGGACAGCAGGTCATTCCTCATTGCCTTCCGAGGAATGTGGTTCAGACAAGAACAATGTACTTACTACCGTCTTACAGATTTATTTTAATATGTAATGCATGCATGTTTTAATAACCTTACTGGATGAAAGCTTTGTAAGTGATTGTATCTGCACCATGTATTAATTTCCTTAAAGCAAGTTGGCTTGATTCCTTTTTTAGCAATCAATAGAAACCTTATCTGATTTACAAATCATGCTTATCCTGAGTACTACATTTAACTTCATCTACATGCCTCTGTACAGATCAGCATTATAATATCTCATTTGAACTGAGACAAGGTAATAGAAATCAAGCTACAGCAACCCAATCAGCTGGAAAGGCTACAATGTAATTTTTAACAAAAGCAGGAAGGACTGTCTGACAGAACTATACACATCTGGACACGTTGGTTTTACTGCGGATATTGGTCACCTCTTTGGGTTATGGACTATCCTCCTTCCCTCCACAAGAAAATTACAAGAACATTGAGAAATTCTCGTTTTGATCAAATCTGTGTGAAAACTTAATGCAAATCATTATGTCCTTACTTGGAAATGTTAAAGTTAAGAGTGTTTATCAGTGAATACAAAGTTAACCCATGCCCCCAATGGACATCCTTTTTGAAATTTTGTAGTATTATTTTTTAATGATGCAGCACCCCTCCCCCCAGTTCTTTATTGCCAGTTACCACTTGCTTAGACACTTGAACTGCACAGGGAGAAAGAAAACCCCCAGACATCCTGAACCATAACCGTACTTAGCTGGTTTGATGCAAGCTCTGTGTCTGAGAACATAAAAAACAACTGACAAACTGTCTGACAAACAGTGAAGTCCTAGGACATCCACCTGCCTTCAGTATGTTTTGTTGTAATGTGGTTCACATCAATTCTGTAAAGCTTTTAAGGTGATAGTCAACTTTTTAAGTACAACATGAGTAAAACATGAACCAGTCATTCAAAGCAAATGGGGGTATACACTGTAAAAACAAGGACAATACCTCAGCTGAAACGATGTCTGTATTCTACAAGAAAACATAACCAGACTTTTATGACTGGTGGTTTATGAAAGGAATTATCTTTAGAATTGACCTGATTTGCCAGCAGGTAAGCGTTAGAAAACATTTAATGTCCCAACCTTTCCCTTTCCAGGAGCCCCTAGAGTTCACTAAAACAACTACAGATTTCACATTTCCAAGTTTACTGCCAACAACAAAGGATTTCCACTGCTGCCCTGGGAAACTAAATCATTATTTCTGCATTAGTGATATGAGCACATGAACAATTTTCTAAACGCTTGTGGTTTTGGAAAAGCCTCATTCATTCATTTTTTTCTGCTTCTCTAAAGGGTCTGTACCCCTGTTAAGATTATAGTTTTTTTTTTTGTCTTCAATGTAAAACTGACACAGAAGGATCAAGCAGTATAGGCACACTAAATGTTGTGGTCTGGAAGAAGTAAAGCAGAAAGGATTTTCTCTTCCTTTTCTCCTCAGGAGCAAGAAAATTTGAAACTAGTGATCTTGCTTCATCCTTGAGGTGAAAAAAGTCCAAATCACCGGGTCACCACACAATTTGGAACAATTTGTATCCTCTGCACGCAGACTTGAGGTTAGATATATTGGTTTGGAAGGGTAAATAGAAGTCAGCTACTCCCTAACCCTCAGCATGAGGACTCACAGCTCAGCCCAGCTGAAATGGGCTGGTTTTAGGTAGGCAGCACACACAACTGTTTTTTATGTTGGAATTTATTTTAGATATACAGAGGATCTTGCACTGAAGAACTGAGGAAGAATAAGAAGTGACATTGATGGTCATGTGTGGAAGGATCCATCTATAATACCGTGTTGTTAAAAATAAGTCCTTGCGGTATGAGACTTACATTTTTTATAATTCTGCCTAGATAGTGACAAGGACTGTGTTCGAGTAATCTGAAGGATAACACAACGAAACTCAGGACTATCTATTTATGGTGTTCTATTAAAAACACCATCACGAGTCAAGACTGGACAAATCTCTGGTCATTAACAGTTAATCAGAGCCATCAGCGAGCCACAAATTTGCCCATAAACAGCAAAGCTCACAGTGTCCTTAACTGTTCAGTTTCAAAAGCAAGACTGCCCCTGTAGAATATCACACTGTATCCTCATCTTTTATCTTTAGCTGTAAAAGTGAAAATGATCAGCTTTTTTAACCATGAAGTTCCAAGTCTTTTTGTTCTGAAGAATATTAAAATAACTGATACATGTAATTGAACGTTGCACAAAACTCCGAAATAATTTAATGGTTCTGAGTATGCAAATGATGGGTTACTTTTCACCTTTGTTGTGGCAAATGCTTCTGCCAGGGAAGTATCAAAAATCAACTCTTCAGCCCTGTGGCTGTCAAGCTCCCACATGGGGAACCCAGGCATTTCTGATTTCACTGCCTGAACTCTAGGCATCCCAACACAGTGGCATACAATCAGAAACTCCTACCAACTCAAGGCACCCGGTGAGTTTTTATTATGAGTTGATGTTAAACAACTACACTGCCTATTTTTAGGGGCAAATTGGGCTTTGCATCAAGTCGTGCAACAAAAATAACTCCATAAATTTTTACTAGGAAAGTTTAATACCTAAGGGGCGCTTGTGTGGTCTTAGTTTCATAAAAGGCCTCATTTTCCACTCGAACACTGGAAATTATTTCTATGGCAACAGCTTTGAAGCTCTCAGCGCTCACTGAAGGCCAGTCCTCTCCCTAGTCATGCCCAGAAAGCCCCTAGAGGACCTCCCCAGCTGGCTACTTTTGCCTATGGATTGCGAAGCCAGACTGAATAACTCCACCTTCAAATCATTGAGGTTGTATGCTATATTAACTGCCATACCATTGAAGAGTCATATGTTTGAACTGTACATTTTTGCTAGGCAGAAACATTTTCCTGGTCAGCAATTCTTTACTTCATGTTAAAAAAAAAAGCATGTGTTCTTCTCATAGCTCAACGATTAGTAAAATGATATGTCATACTAAATTCTTTACCCACAGTCTTACATAGTTGCAAAAAGTCATATAAGGCAACTGTATGACAATTAAATTTAAGACACATGAGTACTAATGATCACTAAGTGCACTGATTTAAGTAAGATGACCACATAAAATTCACTGAGCGTGCCTTCTTTTTATCTTCTTATGGTACAACTCCGCTCAGAATAATTGACTCATGTCAAGGTGCCGATACCTACTGCTTTTGGCTTTACTTGTAAAAATATTTTTCCAAACGTTTTCTGTAATCGCCTTTCCAGGTGTAGGAGTTGTAAATGTGGAAGAGTTGTAAGAGTTATAAATATAGGGTACTATATGCAATCAGTAATGAGAAAGAAATTGGCTATTTTAGACATCACTGGTATGTCAGAATGTACCAAACAGATTAAAACCAGAGCTATGTAACATTGGTATTGTTAAAAGACTACAGAAGAAACACACATCAGAAAAAGACTATGAAGGATTAAAACAGGCCTTAATAGAAACAGAACAGGATAAGAGTTTTGAAAATCAGCAGAAAACTGATGGCAACAGATAATCTCTTTGAAGCACATAACAGATTCATCCCAAGACTAAATGAATCAAAGGCCCTAATGGCTTATTAAATCAATTAATAAATAAAACATTAATGATGAAAAAACAGCATATAGTTAAAGAAACTGAGTAAAACAAATTGGAAGTGGAGTGTTACATACAGGTAGGAGAAACAAAACTAAATACAAGAAGGAGCTCGAACAAGCTTCGCTATGTTGCTTGTTGACATAGCACTTATTACTTGTATGTAAACATCACAGAAATAAAAATATGCTTATAGTCCTTGTCTTTAAAACATCAAATTAAATCAAGATGAGCCACTTACTATTCTTCCAATACATTACAAATATTGCACAAATATTAGAATATGTATAGTTATTAGTGACAGTTTACTGTTTTTATTGACTTCAAAGGAACAGGTAAAGGTTTATTCCATGCTGAACAGAGAAGAGAGACAGCGTTTTTGGCTGTGGAGCCTTTTTCAGGTGTTCATTCTCGACTCCATGCTTATACTAGTAAAAAACTTTACTTTTTCCGGCAGCCATGTCATCCTGCAATTCACAGCTGGCCACCCACTGAAGCTAAGAAGGTGAGCCTGGTAAGTACCTGGATGGGAAACGAAGGTTTCTCCTGGAAGTGGTCTTAGTGGGGCCAGCAGGGGGCGCTCACCCTGCAGTCTATGTGGGTCCTAATGTCCCACTATAGTGACGAGGGCACTATACTGCAAAAAGGCGCTGTCCTTTGGATGAGACGTAAAACGGAGGTCCTGACTCTCTGTGGTCAATAAAAATCCCAGGGCATTTCTCGAAAAGAGTAGGGGTGTTACCCCGGCGTCCTGGCCAAATTTCCCATTGGCCCTTACCAATCATGGCCTCCTAATAATCCTCATCTATGAACTGTCTTCATCACTCTGTTCTCCTCCCCACTAATAGCTGATGTGTGGTGAGCGTTCTGGCGCACTATGGCTGCCGTTGCATCATCCAGGTGGGGCTGCACATTGGTGGTGGTGGAGGGGAGTCCCCATGACCTGTAAAGTGCTTTGAGTGGAGTATCCAGAAAAGCGCTATATAAGTGTAAGCGATTATTATTACTACTCTAGTGTTTCTCAGCCCTATAAAGGAAAGTGGAGAGTCAAAGAAGTGACACTGAATTCCTGAAAGGACAGCAAAGAGACAGTTCATCTATCTTGAACTCTGGGTACAAAGCAACACACTCTGTTCACTTACGGAATCTAAAAGCTCGCATCCAAGGTACATTTACTGCAATCTTCTTTCATAGCAGCAAGTACATGGAATCACAGTTAATTTCAAAGAAGAAGTGGATGAAAGTAATTCTAAAACATTACAGCAAACAATTTTGTATAGCTCCAGGCCAACTGTTTATAATGAGCTTAGTTTACCGAGTGGTGGCAGTCCAGCATGGTAATGAGCACTTTAAATGAAAAACCTAAGAAAAGACAGCGAACCCACTCACAACATCTCTCTCTCACCAGAAGCTACTCTTGTCAGGGAGGGGACAGCTGTAAAAACAATAATTCGGCACAGAATGCACCATCCTTAAACATTCACAAAAAATCAGGATTTGCCTTTATGAACTCTAAATATGAGGAACTGCAAGCACCACTCCAAAGAAATGCAGAAACAATATTTAAAATTAGAACTCCTTCCACATTTAAAATTTTCTTTTGACAAATTTTACATACAAACCTGTTTTTTTATTTGTAAAATCATAGGACAAACCTGGTTTAACTTCTGAAGTGACTGTTTTGACTATCAAATACCTTTAAAATAACAAGTGACATGACTTTACCTAAGCTTCCTGTTTTTAGTCATTGCTTCAAAGAGTATCAATAAGCCTTAAGGGTCATATCTCACTCAGTTCCTTCTGCTAGTGGTATTTGTGTGAAGCAAGAAAAAAGTACCACCTAGAGTTACTCAGAGAGATGAAAAGCTTCAGAGGACCATGGGAATAGACAGATATTACCTTCACACACTTGGTTAAGAGACTTTGACTAAGATTTTAAAGTTCAAATACCAGGGAATTCATAATAGTCCGTGTCTAACTGAGAGCTCAGCCGTGACCAAGCTTTTCTCTAGATTGAACTCTGGTCCAATAGTGAAAATATCTTTTGCAGTAACATGTCACAACGAAAGTCAAATTAATGTTTTAGACATGCCTAGTTTTAGTTGATGAATTCGAATGCCTGTCATAGGTGAATTTTCTAAAACACTCCTAATTAAGAAAAACTAAATTCTACATAAAACAGGTGCAATTTGGCTCCTTATTTAATGGAGTAACCTTTTCTGATTTGGTACTTACTTGTTACTGTCCCTGTACTGATATACATAACAGCCTTGAGGCATCCCACTCTCTCGATCCAAAGTGAAGGACAGTTTCAACTGTAAAAGAGATGACAGAGATCTCAGTGTTAATGACAACATAAGAATATAAGAGGTTACAAATGAGAGGAGGCCATCTGGACGATCTATCCCATTTGGTAGTTATTAATGTAATGATAATGTTGCTTTATTAGCCCTATACAATTTCTTGCATTAGGAATTCGACTTTTCACATACCCCAGCTTGCTCTCCATGAGACACACAGACAGGGAGAGAAGCTTGAGGTCAGAGCGCAGGGTCAGCCATTGTACAGCGCCCCTGGAGCAGTTGGGGTTAAGGGCCTTGCTCAGGGGCCCAACGGAGTAGGATTCCTTTGCCGGCTATGGGATTTGAACCGGCAACCTTCCAGTCACAGGCGCAGATCTTTAGCCACAGAGCCACTTATTAGTTAAGTGATCCAAGGATCTTAACAAGCTATTTCATGAAAGAGCCCAGGGTATTAGCTTCAACAACATTACTGAGTAAACTGACCACACTCCCACAACTCTATGAGGAAAGTAAAAGAATAATGACAACACAATGAACGATAGACCACCTGGTCCGTCAGTTTACAAATCAATCTAAATACAAAAGATGACGGATTGTCCAGTTTATGTTAAGAAATATAACAGCCTTCTGCTGCCTTGCAGACATCTCTAATGGTTGTTTTATGTGGAGCTGATAGTGATGCAGCCTCCATCACTATCAAGTTATTGCACAAAAAACACTGCAGGTAAAATTAAATGTCAGTCTTCATAAAACAATGTTCCAGGAAGTGGATCGCAAAATTAATCCCCCCCCTGCCTAGAGATTACTTAAGACATGACAAAAAGATGTGCTCCAAATGCTCCAAGGTGAAAGCTCTTGGCACAGTACACTGTACAATAATAAGCTTACGATGTGCTAATTCCAAAACATATTGATATAGCTCTTTGTATTTGGGAGACAGAGTGTAAAAAGTGACGCACTGAGCTTACTGGATAGCTCTCTACTCAGTCCCACATTCTACCCTGAGGCTGTCGGGGCAATTCTAATCCACCTTAGACAACTCTTTGCTAGGAATTATATAAACAACCTCATATAAGCTACATAATGGTGCTTGAACAGCTAAATTGGTAAGTATGGAGAGATGTTGCATTCAATCTGTATAATATACTGTACATCTGTAGACTATATAGCAATACATATATCTGTAGACTGTATAAGACAACACATCACTGGGAGAATGTACAGTTGGTTAAAGGGTATATATAGTTTAAAAAAAAACAAACCATGGTTAAATATTTTGCTACCAGTATCGTAAGATAATCCTGTCCAGCAGAATGCTACAGCATGTCAACGGTATTAAAGAAATCAGAAATGGCAAAGGGAAATAAATTGTATTTTTATGTGACATTAGTATGGTGGAAAAGTGGGGGAACAAGGTAAAATGTTATGATCTAGGACAGTAGAATCGAAAAGACACTTTCATACTAAGTTAGGCTTGAAAGGAAAGACAAGAGACCACTTGATTTTTAAGGTTATTAAATGCCTACCTCTCAGGTTTCTTCCAGGCATTGTGTCACACAGTAACATGTCACCTATTTATTTTGCAGTAGCTCTTAGGTGCTTAAATCCACATAAGTGTTGAAGAAATCAAGCATAAAGTTAAAAGGACTCTACCTCTTCCTGTGTGATGCGTGTGAAGCACCAACAGGTATATTAGTTCAGGCCTGAGTAAGCATTCTCAAGGAAATGAGCTGATGATCATGCTATTATTCACAAAGAGATATCACTATACACAACAATAATCAGGAACCATAGCCAAAACCTTCTGTTTTTTCCACGTTTCTCCACAAAGCCATTCTATTGATTTAGCAGTAAAAGGTGGTGCGAAACAGGTTTTTCCTAATGATACGCCAGGGAAAACAACCATTAACAGCTGTTAGAATTAAATTCATACAAGCATTTCTTTTCCAAAGAAAATTAAAAAAAATCAAGGATATAAGTATAAACTGGAAGTGTCTAGTGTTTACGTTATTGTGTTTTTGGGAAACATGAGATTACAAATATGCAAATAATTTCAAGGTAAGAGGAGATTTGAAATCCTTCAGCCATTATTTCCTTTTGTGAGAAGAAACAAGCCCCTCTCATGTTAAAACATGTCACTGAATAACACCTTTTATTTTATCACAATACACAACAATCACACAAACAGTACATCTGGCTTAATTACAGCCAGTACCATGTGAGCAACAATTAATGTCTTTCACTACAGAGGAAATGCATTCCCTGATGTAACATTTTTTTCCTCTCACTTACCTCTTGGAAGCACTTTAAAATCAACTACTGTATATTTCACTTTCTCTCTATGAAGTCTGGATTAAAACAACGTTGTAAGGGGAAAATAACATTTTTTATACAACATGTTGGGTGTTATTACCAACAGGAAATAATTCCACACTTGTCAAATCTTGTAAGGTCGTTATCATTATTGTTTGAAGAAAAACAAAAAAAAGCAGGCTAACACTGCATGACCTTTTTGTGCAAACACTCACAAGCACATGAGGGAATCTGCAATTAAGGTGAAACTGGAATCAAAAATGTCCACATAACTCTCAAGGCAAAGTTCAAGTGTGGAAGAATGAGTTTTATTTGGACTGAGCAAAAAACCAATAGAAACAAACATGAAAGTAATTGCAGTTGTGCTTGGCTTTAGTAGCAGGAATCAATTTGGGTTAAGCCTGAGATATCTAGTGCTTCCAGGAAGTTAGACAAACTTCCTTATTCAAAGTGAATGCACACAACTCCAGAAACAACTATCCACTGAAAGGGCAACTTCTGAATTCTGAAACTGGTCAGAAAGTATCATGGTGATTTACTGTACATGAGATATCCTAAATTACTCCAAAAATGATTTTTTCCCCAAATGGCACACAACTACCAGACTTGAGAACACTGCAAAATGGAGATGTGCACTTAATGTTTCTTGAGAATGGCAGCTGGCAAAGAATTGGGAGAAAAAAAGGCACTAAAAGGTCAAGGAAAGACTGGGCTATCTCTGTGAGGAGTGTACCTTTGCCCCCTTTATTAACCACAATGCAATGATAGAAAAGTAAATAAAAAGTAGAACGAAAAAAAATGCCTTCTGGCAAATATCAAGCGGAAACCAGAAATTGCATTTTTATGATTTTAATATCTCTTTCCCCGGCTCCTGTGAAGCAAAAGACAGATGGGATTGACACCTAGGCCACCTAGCATTAGGAGATCCACTTGCCGAGACTCTTTGCTGAAGTCGAAACCTTGTGGAATGCAGCTCAGTGAAGGGTGTTGAGCGGAGTGATTAAATTAGCTGTTGCATGAATACATCGCAATGCACTACATCACTCAGCCAGGGAACAAAACAAGTGCCAACACTAAAAGCTAAAGATGGAGAGGGTGACCCCTGATATGATTAGCCATGAACATTCACAGCACGATCCAAAAAGCCACCACTCCATTATTTCCAGCACACAGTTGTCCGTGGTTTTAAAGAGTTACTGGGAACCCATCGACCAGAGAGACGCAACCAATAAAACTGGGTGCCAAAAACCATTGAAAACAAGACAAAAATGGCTATTCAAAGCTGCTCTTAACTTAGTGAAAGTGGCATTGTTTGTGCCTTTTTTGGGGGACCAGCAGGGGAGGACTCCTGAAGAACTCAGTCTGACGTCTAGGTCAGATCACGTGCCACTTGAAGTGACTGAGGAACCCAGAGCCAAATCAAAAAGAGCAGAGGTTCTCTGGAGCTGTGTGCCTTTCTTTGAAGTAATAGAAAGCAGCCTCATCGATCATTAATTTAAAAGTTTCTTCTTTCTTCCCCTCGATTTAAAAGGACTAGACATTCTGGCTTTATTTGCTGTCCCAGTGAAACTGTTAAAGCCTCCCCTCCCAAACAAAACAAAACAAGCTGAAATCAGACAGTCTGCCGGCCTGAAAAAGAAAACCTTTTATTTCTAAATTTATTTTTCTAAAAAGTAAATTAGAAGGTTTTAGAATACATAAGTCTTGTTAATTGGTGCAGAGCTTTGAAACCACACTGTGTGTAGAAAACTCTGGGATAGCCACTATCAGAAATTTTTGTTTGCTCTTGTTTTATATAAATATAATATCACATTCTTCAAAAAGCAACATCTATTCACTCCACCATAAAGTATTTATTGTAGTGTTAAACTTTGAAAAAAACAGTGAAGTGCATTCTTCAAAAGGGAATGCTTAATGTGCCCAAGGAGACTCATAAACTTAATATCCTGAAAGATTCCAGGCAGTGGTTCCCAATCCTGTCCTGGTGTCCCACACACCTGTTGGTTTGTGTTCCAGCTGAGCCCTCAGTTACGCAAGCGAACCCTTCATTGACTTAGTAATAAGATTAATGTGAACTATTTGTTCCCAGTTTGTTCCAAACTCTTGAAGCTTTAAAAGTGGATTTTTTTAAGTGAAATGAAATCCTGAACTTGAAAATTTTAGAAGCAACTTCTTGGATGAAGTATTCATCAATTATCTAAGTAAGGTTTGTTGGAATGAAAAGCATCAGGTGTGTAGTTCACATGGACCAGGATCGGGACCCACTGATTTAAGGAAAGCATTATAACTTCACTGTACAGTGTTCTTACTGCAAAACAGCAGGTCTAAACTAGTCCTGGAGTAAAGATTCTGAATTTCAGGTCCTCTTGAAAACAAAATTTAAAATTTCCATTTATGAAAACACACTTTCTAAATAAAGTTTTTGATGTTTAAACAATGTTAAAGTATAAGCACTATGTTACTGGAAGAGTGTGGTATGACTAACTTTTATTTTCTACATTAATCATTTTGATATATGAAACCAATTAATCAAACAATGATTACGATCATGAACCAGTTCTCAGGAAAAAAAAACGTATCTCCCAGTATAAGTTCTGCAATGTGATCTGATCTTACCTTTTTAAATTCCTGCTTAAGTTCCAGTTCTTGCAAAAATAGTCAGATCACTGACCTACTTAATTAATTGCTGAATTACACAAATTTGAATAGCTTAAAATTTACTTCGGGTTCATAAAGAAAAAAAGGAGGAATGACTCATGTGCTCCATGTAAATTCTGAAAATAAAATTAAAATAAACAGCCTTGAAGTGCTGGCAGAGCTACTGTTACGGTTACGGTTTGCCACACTTAAAAATAAAGGCTTAGAACTCCTACCATCGGATCACGTTGAAAATCAGGGCGAGGTATCATGAAATATTTGACAATGTTCTACAGATAACGCATGAAAAGCAAGAACCACAAAATGCCACAGGACAAAATTCTTCATTAGTTTGAGGATCTGTTATCACTGTAAATTGACTGCTACATGAGAGGAGACTTCTATATATTAGTGATTAGCCCTTTCAGAAAATAAGACTGTTTATAAAGAAGGTGATTTTACAGTTTTATGGTTTCTTGGTCAAGAAAAGCTTCTTTGTGAATAGGATTGGTTTTGGGGGTGTAAACTGAAGGTTCCTTTATAGCTGCCAATTATAACAAAGCATTGATCCACAGTGCAATTTGATCTTGGAAATTTCTGCATGTTCTGATATTTTATTTCTTTACTCTTTTTTAATAACTACTTTTAAATATTTGCGGTACTGCACCCCAGTAGCTTTACTAACTGTATTCTATAAAAAAATCTTAATGCAAAACTAAGTCATCCAAAATGATTAAGAGAAAGTCTTAAACATGCACTAATCTAATTTAAACAGTTTTCTCTAGAAAGGTAATGACAAATGTAAGAATTTGAAGTAAAGTAAAATTGTGCTGCCCATTTCTGCAAGGTAATTTTTAGAAAACGTCAAAAGCATATAAAAATAATTCAAAATTAAAAAGCAACAGAGTCAATACATTGTATTCCTCATATGATTTACAGACTACACTTGTAACTGATATATTTTAGATCTTGTGCACTTTTTTCCACAGATTTTATAGATTTAAGACTACCTAAGATATTCTGCTACTACAAAGGGTGATCTGGAGATCAGCCAAAGTTTTCAGAAAATTCATTTTAAATGTTTCTTCTAATTTCATTTTCAGGGATCTATGTGTTGATTTTACTAAATCATCTACTAAACTTCCAGTAATACATGCACTTTAAGTACTAAAAATCACATAACTTATTAGTGTGATGACTATAATACACTCTCTTAATGCATAAAATACATTTAGTTGCTGCTTGTCAGATGCTTAAAGTCTGGCAAACTAAGCATCGACCTGTATTTCCCCTTTTGGGAAAAAAAAGTTTAAGTCATGCTTTGTCTTCTGTCCAGGTGATCACAGTATCAGTTCCTTAATGAAGTTTGGTTCTACTTACAAATACAGTATATGTACATATAAGGTCAGGATATTTTTGAAACACTTAAGAGATTTAGCTCATCTAGGAGTCAGTGTGTCAGGTACTGGCATTGAAAACAGTCTTGGTGACAAAACTAAATACTCGATCCTGTTGCCCCCATCAACAGAATTAGTCAGGACATATCTGGTCATCTGTACTTAAAATCACATTAGCACAATACAACAAAGACTGAGTGAAACATTAAATACACAAATCCAGATTTAAGCATTGGGTAAATGTTTTAACAGCAGTCTATATAGGCAGTTAACGGTCAGGGAACTAAAGCTATGTATTACTTCTCCTGACAGACACATTTTACAAAATATAATATTTATGAAAGACTCCCAACGTTAATCAAACAGTACAGATGGAAGAATAACCAGTTCTGGATCTAGAGGAAAGGTTACAGACAAATAAAGGAACTCAATCTCCTTTTCTCTTGAGTAGAGGCGTCTGAGGAAATATAACATAAGCGATCCTCTCGCTTTTAGTGTAAAGTTTAGTGTCAATTTGTTTTATTGGTTTGTTCAGGTTCCAGATGTTTAGGCCTGTGCAACCAAGCACTTGTTTACCACCAAAAGGTAAGTTCAACGCAAACACAACTAACCAATCCCAACGGATAATAACACAACTGTATCAACTGACACATTAACACCCTATACTTTAATAGTTAATAACAACATTATATTAGGTAAAAATATGTAAAGTAGCCTATAACACTGGGAAAGTCACTTTGAATTGAATTCCTATGCTAAATTCTGCTGAAAAGTGGGGGTTTACCCTGAAATATTGTAACAGCTGATTGCAAAGAAAAAAATGTATCGAAATTTTAGCAAAGCATCTTGGTGTTATGAAATTAATGAATGTAAATCCAAGCTTAATATTGTGGTGTTATCTGAAATTAACACACTTAGAGTCAATAATTAGCTACATTTAAATATCAAACTACAGCAATTATTCTTATACTCATCTGGAAAGCACATACACACATGCATACGTAGGGAAAAGATAGAGCTACAGTAGGTTTGGATTCAAGAACAATACGGCAAACCATAAAAGTGGTGCTGTAAATATTAGAAAGCCAATTTTACAGACTGAGTAAAAAGAAAAGTGAAAAAAACTATGTCTGAATTCATGTAGAGTGTGATAAAGTAAGAAAAAATTGTCATCCAACAGAAGGGTGAACTTCTTTTCTTATATTTGATTTTCAACCAAAATGAAAACATCAGCTTGAACAGTTTAGCAGAGTCAAAAATGTTTTGGACATTGTTTACTTCATGCACTCTACAATTACAATTCAGTTAGCAACACTGACACCCAAGCACTTCTGTTCCTGTGAATATTATAAGCCCCCCCATACTGCATAGGATTAGCAACAATATGTGACAAGTTCACATAAAAAGGCATGTTACCTCAATAACAACAAACAGATGTAAAAATGTGGGAAGATATATACATTAGCATATCAAAGAATATGCTCTTTCATCAACAAGACTCCAAGCAATGGAGTAAATTAGCAAAAGAAAAACAACATTAAAAATGCACAGAGTGGTATTCTTGCTTTTTTAATCTTCTATCATATCCATCCTTGATCAGAAAAACTCTTACCCCAGTGAAGGCCACTGGCAAGGCAGGCTGTATCCTGAAAGCACAAGGCACCAAACTGGACGTCGAACACAGGATTCCTCTCCCACCCCCGCACAGGATGACAGATCAGGACACAGCATTGTGAGCAAAGGGCAATTTAAAATGGTCGATCAAACCTAGAAGTAATGGAAACTGAAGCACCCCAAACAAACCCAAGCAAACTTCATGAGAACATGCAGACTCCACCTAGAAAGACCCCTAAAGCAAGAAATTGAACCATAGACCACTGCAATGCCCCTAGGTCAGACCTAAAAATGTTTAAAGGAGAAAACTGAAATGTACACTAAAGTGTTCATTTTATTTAATGATTAACTTTGAGTCTTGTTTTCTACAATATTCTGTATTACATCATTTACATAATTTTTGACACGTGTCAATTGAAAACTTACGGAAATGCTAATTTTGCACAATTTTTAGAACATGAGTGGAACGCTTCAGAAAAAGAACGTTCTGAAAACCAAGTTTTTTCGCACATCTGTCTTTCATCTTTGAAAGGAGCTACAGCTTTTCTCCTTATAGGCAGATAATAAAGATCTTCATGTTAAGAGACTGCACAGAAAGCAAGAACCAAAAGACATCCTTTAAAACACACTTCTCCAAGTATTACATTGTGATTCTGTTTTAATGACAACTCACAGGATTGTGCGTAGGCTAGTAAAGCTATTTTACTTAACTGACAAACTCAAATCTATGAACCCAAGTTGATTGTATATTGTATGACTATATTTCAGTATTTTTTAGATACTGAAAATATTACTTACTGCATATAAATTTTCTGTAATCCTGGTGGTACATACAGTAGGTTTAAACGGAATGCAATAAGTAGTGAACTATCCTGTAGGTGAGTTAATAATCACAGATACAGCTCAGTTATCTCCATGCGCACACACCACATGCCAGTGAGGAAAAACATCTCCCCAGGGAGTGTCCAGCCCTGTTTCTGGAGAACTGCAGTCCAAACACTTGGAACACGTGAGTTTTGTTCAAGTTAGCATATTGATTTCAGTTAAGTCAGGAATGTGCACCTGTGGTACTACAGGGTGTTGGTATTTTCAGATTGGGAGATCACCTGCTTCAGTGGTCAAAATGAAAGTTAATAAAATTAAAAGTTCTCCATAAAGCCTATTGGATTGCAGCTCTCCAAACCCAGGGATGGGCAACCTAGTACATTGGACAAGGTGTATGTTACCTTCGTATGCATTTCAATATAATCTGATACACAACTAAACTAGTAAGATAATTAGATATGCATTGTTTTCAACACACTATCCGCCTGTAACGTCAATGCTGTAGCTATGAAGTGAATACAAGTATAGCACACTTCCATGCGATATCGTTTTTACAGAGCCAACCAAATCGAAGGAAAGAAACAATAATTAGGACATTGAAAGCAATACTAGTGTGTATCTTTAGAAAAAAAAACGTAATCTCAATTAAATTGTACATACTGATAACGGTGATCTAACCTGCTTCAGTTTAATAATGTGCCTTCATGGTTTTAATTTCAGCAACACCCTCAGTATCCTGAGAGATTATTTTTCTTCCCAGAAAAACTGGAAATCTGTGAAAGACAACCTAATGACCTTAGTAATTACACTGTTAACACCCCTCAGAGCTTCAATGTCAGAGTAAACCAGTGACCTCTGAGTTCCTGTGCTACTCATTGCTTTCACATCAGTTTATCTGTGAATCCTCCACATTATCTCCTCCTAAACACTGAAGGGAAAGGCTGTATGAGAAACAAGTGAAATCTTATGCCAACTCAACCACCAATAATAATTTCCAGAAAACATTATGCATTAGACAATAGGGCATAATTGGCTTAACATCACATGACCCAGCTTGACAAACATTATGCATATACTGGATATCTTTAACACTAACGAGATGATTCACACTAAAAATCGCTGCTCAGAGATTAAGTTCACCCACTAATGTCACTTTTATTCAAGAAATAAACTACAGCAGTTATGTGGTTAATTGATTCATTTTTACTCCATTTTTAGGACTCATTTACCTTGAATAAAAATCAATAATTTCTTCTTAATTCCAAACAATAAATGGCACATGCAGTTTCTGTGTATTGTACTTGAACTGTTTCAACACAGCCATCCATATCTGATTCAGTCAATGCACGAACACAATGCAATTCTGAGGGGGCAATCAATGTACAATTGTGCCTGTAAACACTAGCATCTGGTGGAATACAAAAATGTAATCAAAGAAAAAAACTCGCAAAACGGAATTGGCAAATTACCAATTAGATAACCACCTACATGAAGAGCGAACTCTTAAGCAGAACGATGCATGATGTGTTTCTCCAAACAGGATGAACAGGACCTTGTTCTTTCGACCACTAATTTGTTCAAAGTGATAGTGTGTGCACAGCAAAGCTAAGTATACTAGCACAAAAGTCTGTGATAGTTATGCTTGAGTTACAAAGTGGCAGTCTGTGTTAAGCTTGAAATTTCTGCTGACTTCTCAAAAGAAAAAAGCTCCAGACAGATCAGAGGATTACAAAAGGAAATCCTAAGTCGGAATAATTTTCATGAATCATTTTCACCTTTCTACAGACTGAAATAGAGTGCTTCTGATGTTTGTCTGGTACTACACGTGATAAAAAATTCAACTGTTGGCTAGAGATCACAAACCCAACGTGGGTGATGCTGATATTTCAGAAAAACTGAAAAAATAAATACTTGAGTCAAAAAATATGCATGACAATGTATGGAAGTAGACTTCTTTAGTGCACTTTAGTCCACACCTATAGTGGCATGGAAGATCCTGGGAACTGAAGAAGCTAATGCGCAGTGGGGGCTGAACTTCCAAAGCAACAGCCCATGTGTTTCAAGGCTATGATGTGGACAGAATCCAGCAATGATTTCATAGTAATTGGCTTGAAAACAAACACACTCTATAGTTAACCGATAACAGTGAAATCTTGATTTAACACTACAGAAGAGATAAGTGCCTTTCAATTTTAGAACTACGTGCCTTATCCAACATCTCCTGCAGCCTGCTCACAACACAACCTGTGTGTTCACAGGGCATTCCAGCAATCAACGCTCAATAAAAATATGATTCACCACGGCCCCTAACATTCTCAAAAACAATGATTGTAATCCAAGAAAACCCATTGCTAACCTAAAACACAAAAAGCAATGGATTTAATTGTCTAGCTTCATAAGACCAAGCTTGCAAAAGTAGAAAGTGCAGTGCGCTGGCAGATGGAAGTGAAGTCTCAGCCTGAAAGGCATCTTAACTAAGGCTGTGCTGCATTAGAATCACAGCCCCACAGATCTGAAGCTGTCAAATGGGTTCCATGGGCAGCGCTCATTGGATTACTATAATAATTAAGTTGAATTAAATAGGCTTGTATTTTTATGAAATCCAATAGGTGTTTACCATGCAATGCAATGAGGATGAAAGTATAATATTAAGTGACTTCTAGGGTCACAGAAGCAAACCACAGTAAACAGCCTTGTTACAGTAATAAACCAATTTCTTTCACAAAGATGTTTATACGTCTGACCTGCTTACTGTAGTTTGTGCCAGATGAACTTCAGACCTCCTGCAATTCAATGGTACGACACTGTGTGATTAATTTTGTACATGGTTGTACCCAATTCACTCCAGCGGACAAGCTGTTTGGCTCTTGAAACATATTTTTGAAAGCGCCCAAGAGGTTATGCTGGTAAGGGGTTAACTATTTAATTGCTTAGTTAATGCCCTAACCTCAAACTCACTATGCTTGATTTTACCAAAGTAAAAAACACACAAAATAAGGACAGAATAATACCTTAATGTGAAAATTCAAAGGTGGGGAAAATACAGGGAAAAAAAGGAACTTTAAAAAGAGTCTTGATTTGTGTGCAATCTTATGTGTTACGTCAAACAGCAGTATACTGTATACCCCTCAACTGTATCAGCACCCACTATTTCAAGGAAAATTGGGGACACCCCAAGCTCTAATGCAATGTTCACACAACAGGGACATCAAACCTAAGGTCCATGGCGTAACAAGAAGACCATATAAAAGCAGTTTTTGATCATTTGTAAGACAAAAAAGTGAAAACTGTTTCCACAAGTGGGCTGAAATGAGTACAGTCTTTGAGAGCACACTGGAAATGTGCTACTCTGTGAACAGGAGGATTTCCACACATGTACTTTACACCAAAGCCAGGATAAAGAACCTGAGAGTGACCAAGCCACAGACAAATCTAGCAGCGTCTTGCACAAAGGTGACCTGTCTGGAATTGTACCATGTCTGAGATCCATATTCATCAAATATTACAACAGACTTTGTACATTTAGAAACTTAACTCTTTGCTGCTGCAATTCTAGATGTAGTGCTCTCTCCCAGAGTGAATTACTAAAAGGGGGGAATTTGGGAAAGTGCAGAACGAGCTGCTCTAGATGAACATTTTGGACAGCATTAGAGCAGTACTGCAGGCTCCTCCTGCTCCTCCAGTATTCACTGAGCTTTTAAACACCACAACAGTCGCCCTGCAAAACCTCCTGACTGAAATTATCGACACAGTATTCGAGACGAATGAGTATCTAACCATTTCCTTTCTAAGTACTTCACTGCATTTGAATTTTGTGTGTGGGAAAAGGGTTTGCCCTGCAAAAATACCACCACCAATAATGAAGGTCTTCTTATTTTTTTTAGATCTGCCTCCTGTTTTTCATCTTCACTTACAGTACCGCCTAGAATTATTGTACAATTTCTTAAAATATTTGGTGAATGCTTGATTAAGCAATGGAATGCTATTTTGTTTTCTGCAATTACGTTGCTGCAATATTCACATCCATTGCTTGAGGAAACAAAACTGTGATTCAAAGCCTACATTCAACCTTTGCATCCACAGGTCCAAACAATGTCAACTGGTTTGACAGCCCGGAGGACAGTGCCTCTTTCCCAGCCCCCTCACTTCTGTTATCGCCTCAGACATGCAAGGTTCTCGGTGTTACATTTTGCACTTTGTAACGTCAGCAAGTCAATTTCAGGGTATCTGTGACATCAGTGGTGCGGGGAAGCGATTAATGAAAAGACGTCTCAGCCTTTAGCCATCAGAGAAAGCTAAGTGAATAGAAAGGCATGGGCAAAAGCCAAAATACGTACCTTGCTGCATATAATCTTTTTTGTGTGGGTGCTGCCTTGCTCTAATGCTTTTATACAAATCAAATGTAAAGTTGTTTTTTTTACTATGCATATGAAATACCTTTTTATGATTCAGAAATCTTTTTTTAAGAAACAGATCTGAGCTCAAAATTCTTAACCTGCAATGTTATACTTCTTTTCATGGCATTATATTTATACAGTACGTTTCAACTCTGATGTTAAAACGTCAGTTCTTCTGATTGCGTTTTCGATGGCTCTAGATTTTGCTTTTCCCATGGTAAGTCTAAGAAAGCCTTCTTTTAAACTTTCTGTTTAAACAACTACCTAAGCACAACTTTTTAATCAATGGACAAGAAGCAGTTTCAGGCCATGTCCTTGTGATGATTTTACCCAATTGATCTTATCTGAAAGCTTTGAGCGATGTACCGGATTTATATCTTCAGGTCAACATCATTCATTCTATCTCATCCGAGATCTGTGGCCTTTTAAAGGTTAACTGCGCTTGCTAATTGCTCTCTAACTAACGAGAGCCTTGTTCAAGACAACGTCATACAAAGGCTGAATAAAAAGCCTTTTCAACTACCTTAGCAATAGCATTTAACTTCAGAAGGGCACTGTGATTTCTGAACACTTTGTTGGATAGTGGTGGTTTTACAAAGCCATTCATTTGTCTGTTATTTGCAATGAGTTGTTGCCAGCACATTTAATGTCGAAATCACAGTCTGTGCTTGAAGGTTACAAAAACGTTATTTACACAACAGAAATGTGAGAGCCCCTGTCTCTTACAAATGCTTTAAAGATCTTTAAATCTGCCTGCACTGGAAGATAGGCTTGTATTTTAGCCATCCTTTGCTTCTTGTATAATTATGACTGGTTCAAATAATAATGTACAGTATACATGTTAAGTAAAATTATAAGTCATTTAAACTTCATCCCATTCATACAACTGCACAGTTCACAAAAGCAATGTCAAAGAAGTATCTTGCTCAAGGATACAATAGCAGTTCCCCACCCAGGATCTGAACCCACAACTCTTCAGTTATTATACCGAGCACTAACCATATGTAACTATACCTTTTATAGTTCTGCCTCCTTTTCGAGTCCTTATTCCTAAACATTAATACTGTTGAAATTACATGTGCTTTTATCTCTCCATCATACGTAAGAGACATGCAGTATTAAAAAATGGTCTAGACCCTCAAGCAATTAATAAGTACTATTTCCAATTTGACTTTTTTCATGCAAACTTGGCATAAGGAAATGGCAGCTCAATTACAGTCTCATCTTGCTTCTAATGAGTTCTTTCAACCTTTCTGGTTGAGAGAGAGAGAACTAAATGATATGCTGATTGCTTCCGATTCTGGGTCACTTAATATTCTGTTCTTGGAAGTTCAGCTTCTGGTCCCTCAATCAAAAATATTGAATCCTCAATCCTACTGAATCACATGGAAAATTATCCGGGGAATACTAACATCTGCTTTCTTTGGTTAGGATACACTGTAAATCTGATGTCACTAACTACCTGGGGGTTCCACAGGGTTCAATGATGGTAACATATTGCTTCCTCCTTAGATTATTTGCCACCAGGGACTTCCATTTAATTTCACTCAAACATACTTGTGGAGCAAATCAGATAATACTATTCTGGTTTCTGCCCTTTAAAGATGTCTCATATTAAGATGAGATGATGCAACAGAAATTTAAGCTAAACCGTGACAAGGAAGGGGTTGTGCTCATACAGTAGGCTCCCAATTCCTAAAGATTCCCACTGCTGATGAAATCAGTGAAGTTAGTTAACATGGCATTACTCTTTATCCTGTGTTGTTATTTGAACCATATAAAAATGTCACAAGGTATTGTGGTATCACATGGGGTGTGTCTTGCACAGAGGTAGAGCTCTTGATAGAGAATGACACATTACCTTGGCAACCACAGCTAAGAAGAGTGAGTGTTAACGAGAGTCAGCTGTGGGAGGGCTTTAAGAGCATGCCGAATACTTCCCCCAGGGAGAGCAAGCAAGACCTCAGTCTTGAGCAAGCTGCAGGTGAGAGCAAAAAAAGTACCGTCCTTCATATGAGACATAAAACCGAGGTCCTGACTCTCTGTGGTCATTAAAAGTCCCAGTGCATTTCTTGAAAAGAGTAGGAGTGTTACTCCAGCATTCTGGCCAAATTTCCCATTGGGTCTTTGCCAATCATGGCCTCGTAATAATCTATCAACTGGCTTCATCACTCCGATCTCCTCCCCACCGATGGCTGGTGTGTGGTGAGTGTACTGGCCCACTGTGACTGCCGTCGCACCATCCAGGTGGGGACTACACATTGGTGGTGGTGGTGGAGAGGAGTCCCCATTATCTGTAAAGAGCTTTGATTGAAGTGTCCAGAAAAGTGCCATATAAGTGTAAGGATATCCGTTATTATAATTATTATTAATTCTGTGTTCTGTGGCTCAGGTGTTACCTAAAATTGCTTTTAAAAGCAAGAATATTTTATTATAAAAACACATGGATCATGACCTATTTTTTTTACATTTTTCAAATAAACATCACATTTATACATACAAAAAGAGAAATCAAGCAATAAGCATGTATTCGGCATCACCTTTGCTAGCTAAAAGTGCTCCCAGAGAGATATCCCTCATGACTAGATAAGCCACAATAAAGCAAAACGCCTATGAAACATCAAGATTCTCTAAAACAGACTGGCTGCAGGCAGCTATGCAATGCTGAGGGAGAAATTTTATAAAACAGACCCAAGCTATCAACAGTACCATGCATGGGTGCACTTCAATAGAGGGCTCCCATTCAATTGCACTTTGAAAAATAAGAAAGCTGGAGTGTGTAGGGGGCTGGTGTATGTGTCTGTGGTTGAGGGGGAGGCAGGACAATCATTGTAAAGTTTGCATAATTGGTTAGTAAGCCCCTAATTTAAGCTAATGTTTTTTATTTTAACTCTTTCACCTGTGAAAATCCAGTGTAGGAATTTTCCATTACGCCTTCAAGTGCTGAACAATTCTGACAGGTTATTAAACCCACTGCAATCATTCATGGTCATCACTTTCCCTTATCAGTCACAATTAATTAACAAAGACATTTCAGAATTGTCTCCTCCGCTGAATGAAGTGCCTCTTGACCTTCCAAGTCCCAAGACACAGCAGCACTGTCTCCGATTAGTTCACCACCTCACTCGTCTTGATACCATATCCCCATCAATTAAGGCACTGATCACTAACTCACCCAATCTGCTCTTTACCTGAGATGATTTCTGTGAAAGGGTGTCTATTAAGGATCTACTAATGAACAGTGGCTATGAAACTAAGGCATAAAGCGAGAAAGAAGGTCACAAGTGCAAGTGATATTTTGCTCAGGAAAGTTAAATAGATAGTGCCTCGCAAAAGTATTCACCCCCTTCATGTTCCATTTTGTTGAATTACAAATGACGTACACATTTCTTAAGTTTTTTGAAGTTTGAAAGCTGAAGTTTTGAAGGTGTATAAAGTTGTCAGCAAAAGCCACAAAGAAAGCTCAAAAAGTAAAATGTTGATTGCCTCAGTCAATACTTGGTAAAAGCTCCTTTGTGAGCAACTTTCAACTGCAATTTCTTTTTGGGAGAAAAAGAATCTCTACTAACTCCACGCATTGTGATGGTTCAGTTTTTCTTTGCACACTTGCTCAAGCTCTGTCTCGTTGGTTGTGGATTGACGACAGAAAGCAATTTTCAAGTCTGGCCACAGAGTTTCTATGGAATTCAAGTCAGGATTTTGACTTGGTCATTCTGGTGCTTTGACCTTGTGTTTTTATTTTCCTGCTGAAGGGATTTTACTGGCTCATTTTGCTTTTTTTCAGCACACTGAAGCAGATTTTCTTCTACAGTCTG